>NC_083758.1:3253187-3576687 GCF_033458585.1 Syngnathus typhle
CTTATCTTGTTGACATTTTCGATCAACAAAAAGGGCGTTAAAGCAAATAGGGTGACAGCATCTCGGTGACAATCTCACCGGGAGGGGAAGTGAGGTGAGGGGGCCGCCTCAAATTAAAAATCAGTGATGCAGGGAAAAATGTGTGAAAGATAATCATTGAAGCTTTGACGACTTGCCTCTTGTGTAATCACCGGCTTCTCTCACCGAGGCTAATTTAAGAGATGCAATGACAATGTCCGTCTATATATTCTAGTCCAATTTGAAACATAATGCCTCGGCCTATTCAGTCAAATCTGAAGTGCATTTTGTCATCATCACAAATAACACTCACTGTTGGTCCTTCTGGTCCACTCGGTCCCCTCTCGCCTCGTTCACCCTAAGAAGAAATGCATTTCTTCATTTAAGACTCACTTTCAAGGGGCATATTTTAGTCCAGCTGATGAGTCATTCCTATGATAAAACTGATCGGGAGTGTATTTGGATGTGGACTCACTTTGTCCCCT
The DNA here is from genome assembly GCF_033458585.1 of Syngnathus typhle. Lineage (NCBI taxonomy): Eukaryota > Metazoa > Chordata > Actinopteri > Syngnathiformes > Syngnathidae > Syngnathus > Syngnathus typhle. The sequence goes on from NC_083758.1 coordinate 3,253,691, forward strand.
TGCTCCCCTTTGAATCCCTTTTTCCCCTGCGGACACAATAAAACTACCAGTGATTCATTATTTCATGGCCAATTACTCAAAAATCATTAAGCAGCAGTTAGCGTGTTTATCTTGTGAGAGTTAATTAGCATTCTGTGCAAAATATGAATGGGCGTGGCTCAATACGCACCCGAGGTCCAATGGCTCCTTGGATGCCTTGTTCTCCAAGTTCACCCTGGACATATACATCCCAAATGAAATGAAATAAAAGGAAGTAAAATCACGTATTGAGTACCTTGGGGCCGACTGGTCCCGCTACGCCCGCATTTCCCTGCAAAATATAAACATGGATGAAATTTGGTGATGGGACGGCAGTAAGACAACAAATATATATTTACAAGTATAAAATGAATGAACAGAGGACAACAAAGATGGCTGCTGCATTCAATATGCTCAGGAAAGCAGCTTAGAGGGGTGTCAAACTAATTTTTTGGGCGGGCCGCATTGTAGTCATAGCTTCTTTCAGAGGGCCATTATGAATGGATGAGCACCTCATGTCATATACAGTAAAAGCTACAAAACAAACTGACAAATAACTCGTTTTCAAATCTGATGAGTAAAAACTAGTCAAATATTTTTAAAAAATGATATTAAAAGTGAAGACAATTTGCAATTCTAGTAATGACAATTTGTCTTTGCGGGCCACAAAAAATGATGTGGAGGGCCATATCTGGCCCCCGGGCCTTGAGTTTGACACCTGTAGTGTAAAGGATGAAACTGAGCATTTTTGGGCGCAATACCTTCTCTCCCGGCTCTCCACGGGACCCCTGAGAACCTTGCAGGCTATATTCGCATTCACCCTGCAAAAATTCACATTTAGAGAAAATAGGTATTTTGAGAGCAAGATCAATGTTTGTTAACACTTGCCTTGTCTCCTTTCGGACCCGGTGAGCCCGGTGTCCCGTTGATGCCGACTGGACCGGGCAGCCCTGCGACACCCTTGACGGTGGTGGCAAACAGATTTTTTTTTTTTTTTTGTAACGTGTATTTTAATGCTGATCCTCTCCGCACTTACATTGCTTCCAGCTTCTCCCGTGTCGCCCTTTGTGCCCGGCTTCCCACGTAAACCCTTTCAAGTGAACATACGACAACGTCATTTAAAGTCCAATCAAAATGAGTCGCAGGATTGTCGGGTACCTTTTCTCCTGGCTCTCCAGGGTCCCCCTTCAAAAATAAAGTACAACACAGTGAATAAGTGGTTGTACATGTCAAAGTTCAACTTTTCTTACCTTGATAGATATTCCTGGCGGTCCTGCTGGACCAGGCATACCCGGGACTCCGATGACTCCGGGAATACCAGGAGGTCCCTGGGCACCCTATCATATATATTTTTTCTTTTATATCAAAACTTATTCTTGAAAAAAATTCATCAGAGCTAGACTCACTGAGATTCCTGGTTCTCCTTTTTGGCCGGGGATGAAGTTTGCATCTGGGGCTGCTATCACATAACCCGGCTCTCCCTGTGAAGCGAAACAAAAGGCGCATGATGATTGCTCCACATTTACATTCAAATATCCCAAAACTTACTCTCTCTCCTCTCTGTCCTTTGGGACCAGGGAGACCATGAGGACCCTGTTGAAACGCAAGGATAGTCACAATTCATCTAAGCGCATGTTTTCAGTGTTTTAAGTTTTACCATATCGCCTGGTACACCTGGTGTGCCCTGAAAAAGAAGAAAAGATACATTACTCGTGTTAAAACAACAAACACTATGAATTTGTTCCCTTAATTAACTTACCCGTTGGCCGGCGGAACCCGGGGGTCCAGTTCTTCCTGGGCGTCCAGGCAGCCCAGGAACGCCATCTGTTGCAGGAGGTCCCTGTCAAAATAAAGCAATACAGCTGAGGCGGAAATATAATAAAAGTAAAAACAACAACATGACGCTGCAACACATTTGCACTCAGTAAAACAATCCAAATGAAATTTGTCAGTGTGTGTATGTGCATCTTACTTTTTCACCCTTCTCTCCCTTGGTAGAGGTAAAAGGATCAAACTGTCCTAGAGTTTGCCTGAATCGCTACAAAAACATCAAACACGGCAGGTAATGTCGGTAAAAGAAAAGATTTGCAATGTAAGAAATATTTTGAATGAAACTCACCAAACCTCCTCCCATACCATCCCCCTGAAAGTCCATTGTGGATGTTACTACACATTTTTATTGTGTTTACACACAATGTTGGCTCAATTAAACTCACCCTTTCTCCTTTCTGGCCCTGGGAAAAAGACAGAAGAACAATTTGAATGCATTTAAAATCTAAAATAAATGGCACCTGATCAATCTACCTTAACACATTGGCAGGTGGGGGCTTGAGGCAGCTTTGGGTCATCAGTGGGCGTGTCCAGCTGACTCAGCTAAAAATAAAGAGGGAGTAATGAAGTGATACTTTGTCATAAAAATTGCACTTTCTCCTTTTACCTCCGGCTTGAACTCGGAGAGGAGCTCCTCGCTGCAGACGCTCCCAACGAATTCTCTCTCCACGGAGGGAAAGTCATCGAAGGTCGGCGAGTAGAAGACGTTCTTGTATCGGCCGGGGGCGGCGATTTTACTCAACTCCCGCAGGTCGGCATTGGTGACCCCTACCGCCAGAATGCTGACGCCTACTCAAAACGTAACAAAGATTAGAAACTGAGGGAGAACTACGGTAAGCTTGTAAGCGCACTTTTTGACTGACCCAGAGCACGAGCGATCCTGGAGGGAGACTCCACGTCGTCATGGGCCCTGCCGTCTGTTATCAGCACCAGAACATGGGCAACATCCTGCCTCATGCCCAGAGACTCTTGAAACATTTCTCGCAGGACATAGCTGATTCCCTTTCCTGTGTTAAGAAAGGCACACAAGATGAAGAAATTAGATTTTTCCTGGTGTTTGGTTGGCAGCACAAACCTGTCTTGGTGTTGCCTCCTCCATAGCGTAACGCCATGAGTCCCCTGCGCACAGAGTTCCGGTCTTTGTGATCGTTAAGTCGGAATTCAATCCGAGGCTCATCGCTAAAACGAACCACAGCTATCTGAAAGTGACGAGAGAATTTCAACTTCATTATGTCTGCAATTCCCAGCTGTCAGGCAGGATGACGCGCGGCTCATTTAGCAAACACCAACTTGTGCGCCTTCAGGGCCGATGACCGGGAAGTAGGTGACCACCCGAAATATGAAGTCCTTCATCTTGTCAAAGTTGTTGGCGCCAATACTGGATGATTCATCCACCAGGAACACGATGTCCACTTTGCTACGGCTGCAATCTGGACGAAAACCAAATGGCTGAGTCAGCAACTATCGCACCCCAACGAGAAAAAAATAAAATACCTGGTTTTAATTGCGCGGGAGTCACTGCGCTTGGTGTTGTCAACAGAGGAGGGGTCACTGTTGGATGAATTGAGGTTTTACCGGTAGTAATCGGCAACCTAAAAGAATTCTTGGTGCTTCTAGTGGCTGTCTGAGGGGTTATGGTGTTCGCTTTGACATAAGAGGCTACTGTTGCTGGCTGGGACGTCGGAGGACGCTGTCCCACTGAGATGAGCAGAAACAAAATATTAGAAGCATCACGTCAAACAAAAGGCAGATGAATCTTGTGAGTCTTCCTTACCAATCCTCTGGTAAACGGTGCTGATTGGTCCCTCCACATGCCCATATAAAGGCCGAATGGAGAAAATGTAGGTTCTGCGATAGAGGAGATCACCAACTTTGAAGGAGGTGAAACTCGAACCCAGTGTCTCATTTTTAGTCTCAAACACTGAAACAAAACAATTATTTCACTTGAGTTTTTACGCTGCAATTTTAATACACTCGTTGTAATAAGACATCATGCTATTCATATCAGCTACGTCATTGGCTCAGACCTGAGATGTGTCTCCAGCTTAGAAGATACCTGGAGACACCCGCCACTGGATTCCAGCTTAGAACAGTGCTGCTGTCCGTGGTGTTCATTGCCGTGAAGCTGATCACTTTTGGAAGGTCCACTAAAGTCCAGTTCAAGAGAGAAAAGTCAAAGGGTATATTCATCCTGGTTTCCATGTTCAGAGGATTTGACTAGATCAACTCACATGTCCGTGCTGTGACCAGCACAGAGCTTCCCTCCTGGCTGCCCGCCATGGAGGACACTTGAATCTTGTAGGCCGAGCCCTCTCGTAGGTTCTTTATAGTGAAGGTTGTAACACCAGCTGGTACCATATGGGACTTTTCTTCTCCCCCTGGTGAAGGATGCAATAAAACTGGTATGGCAACTGAATTTATTTATAAAGCAGTGAATCAAAAGGCAAAGATTTAAAAAAAAAAAAAAAAGGAAAGTCTGAACTGGTGTTTTATGCTTGCCCCTACGAGCTCCAGTTAAGAGGCGAGCAACAGCACCAGTTTGGCGTCCAATTTTAAAATGATTGTCTAACTTTGCCAATACAATGAAAACAGCATGGGCCCCAAAATTGAACGCTGTGGAACACCAGTGGGGCAGAGTGGAATTTAGAGAAACCGAGGCTAACAGATAGGTACAGTTACTGCCTGCCAAATCGGATCCGAGTCACTTTAGAACACTAACCTTAAGGCCACATGGTGTTGCAAACGAACCACAGTGATACCACAGCAATTCGGAGTATAACATATGAAGAATCTCACCCACAAATTGGACCCAGGAAACTTTGTAGCGTGTTGCACCGGGTGATTGTTTCCAGGAAAGAGTGACAGAGTTAACACCAGTGTCCACCACTTTGACGTCCTTCACCAGCTGGGGCGGTCCCGAGTCCAAGGCAGCCGCTGAAGATTTAAACATGCAATCAAGGCAGGTTATATTTTCCTAAATCTCCACAGCAAACATAAGGAACATCCAATTGTTCGCTACCTGTGACTTGAGTTAAGGAAATTTCTGGTCCCTCCGTGTTGCCGTATATTGCACGGACTGTGATCGTGTAGGTGGTTTGTGGGCTCAGGTCAACGATACGATAGAAGAGAATGCTGTGGTCCAAGTAGCGTGATTGGGGGCTGCCGTCATCTGCAAACAAAGATGGGAAAATGTGTGAGAAAAATCGGGCATATGAAGGTGAATGTGCACGCCATGGACAAGAACATTTACTAGTGTTCCAGGAGAGTTTGTACTCAGTAGCGCCCACTATTGGGCTCCATTGCACTTCAACGGTGGTGCTGGTGTAGGCGGTGACCTCAAAGCTGGAGACGTACCCGAGAGGAGCTGAAAACGAATGCATTGGTTAACCCGTTATGGTTGACGTCTATAGTCGCCGATGGTAGTGAATGAGTTCAGACAAATTCAGGTACTGACATGTTCTGAAGGTGGCGGTGAAACCAGGCCCGACCACCGATCCAAAGAGCACATAGAGAGTCAGGGCGTACTCTGTGTCATGGGCCACATTCTTCAGCTGGTACTCCGTGGTGCTGCCATTCAGAGCTAACTGCCTGGGACGGTCCCGACCCGCAAACTCTGAGAAACAACGATATATGAAAGGAAGCGCCTGCTGGGATGATATCATTCAACACACCTATCGTGGGTCCCCAGGCCAGTCGGTACCCGGTGGCTCCCAACACGCTGTTCCACGAGATGACAGCACTGCTGGTGCTCACTGCTGACACCTTCAGGGTCTGCACCACACTGTTTTCCACTGATGAGGGGGACATTGAAAATATCATATACGTACTCCATCACTCCTGGACTCTTTCTAGTAGTGCGGTAGTTAGTTACATGTCTTGACTTTGGCCGATGTGACGGGCCCTTCGATGTCTCCAAAGATAGGGTTTATTGTGATGGTGTACTCGGCGCCCGCGTGGAGGCCCTGCATCATGTAGAAGTCAAAGGTGTTCCTCAGGTTGATGCTCTCTATGTGGCCCTCTGGAAGCGCAGTACAAATAAGTGGAATATGAAATATTTGAATCGGTGTGAGTCAGTTGTGGCATTACCAGACGACGCCCATGTGAGACGATATCCCGTAGCGCCTTTAACTGACGTCCACTTTGCCTGGACCGTGTCAGTGGTTGCATTCTGGACCAGAAGTTCTTGAATTGCTACGAGCTTCTCTATAACACACAAACACATCTGACATGGAACAACACCGCCCTCTTGTGGATACATTGCTGTACGACAATAAAGTTGTGGTTTGTATTACTTTGTACTTTTTGGCCATGTTATTTTTTTTTTTTTAAGCAAGTGTCAATCATTGTCATCAAACGCAGATGTAATAATAGTTACGTGTTTTTCCCACGATGGAAACCGGTTCACTCAGCCCCTGCGGGTAAACCGCGAAGATACTGATAGTGTACTTTTTGTCCTCCTCCAGGCTGTCAATCACGTGCGAGGAGGCGTCTCCCGGGAGCAGCTGCTCATACGTATATCCCGGTCGGTCGGCTGCATTTGAGAAAGCGTATAATAAATCTGACTCAAAATAACAATCGTCGATAATTTCTTCGTACATCTCGGGATGAGAATCCTGAATCCGTTGAGCTTCTTGAGAGGAGACGTCCAGCCCAGACGTAGCGAGAAAAGACTCTCTTCGATAACTCGGAAGTTTAACACTTGAGGTAATGGTGCTGGAAGACAAGACTTGTGGCTCATGGTGTAGAACCAACATTTGGTTTGTTTGATTTTAGCGTTGCACTTACTGGTCTGGGCAATAATGGTTGCATACCCGCCGACGAGACTGGTATACCAGGCGTACACAGTCAGAGAGTATGATGTCATCGGGGCGAGCTCTGTCACCACAACTGTTGTCACGTCTGCTTTAAGATCAATCTCCTGGGAGCAGAGTTCCAGAATAAACATCTGGATCAGACCTTTCACACCTCCCCTTACCTGTCGCTGCTGCGCGTCGACGGGTTGTCCTCCGGAGCTGAGAGGGGCGACCACCAGTCGATAGCCCGTGACGTCCCCCGTGGCCGCTGTCCACGTCAGTCTGAGGGAGCTGTAGGCCAGCTGGCTAACCCGCAGATCTCTGGGACCCAGAATGAGCTCTTTGATTGGATAAAAGAGACAGTTAAATGGATTCAAAAAAGGGAAAAATCAAAATCGTCACTTCGGTGGTGAGATTCCCTTACCGGGTTGGGGCCATTTGACTGGTAGCTGCGGCTCAGAGGCGGTGAAACAAACCCGGCGGGATAATTTGGGGAGGACGGTCTCCAGCATGGGGAAGTCAACACTCATCAACAGGTGCTCCTCGTACGGCTTCGACACCATGCTCCTCAACTCGTCCTCCTTAGCGTTTCCCACGCCTGAACATAAGCGCGTTGATCAATTTATCACTTTCTAGTTTTGTCCACTGGGAGGAGCTGTGGCATTGCTTCAATGTTGTCTGCACATCCGCATTTGGTCATCAAATAAACAACAACGAAGCAGCATGTTTTTGACTAAGCTGACTCGGGCATATGCTTTCAATTGGTATTTAGATCAATTATGCACATGGATGTTCAAAGAAGTCTTTCAATTGATTCTGGCATGATGAGGCTTTAACCAATTTGCCCTGAAGCGCTGACTCATGAAGCCACATGCGCGTTACATTTGCAATCTGTATGCCACACATTTGCTTTTTTTAAATTTTTTCATGATTGTTGACAAGCAAGCAGCTGCAGGCTTGCTTCCCTGCGGCGTTGATGAATAAGACGAGCGGTACTCTGTGTCAGAGGTGTAGCTGAATGGTCCGGTGAATAATGGGCGCAATTAGAGAGCGATTGGTTAATGAGCGGTAATTATTGCAGCTCTCGCAGGAAAGGGAGCAAGATGTATGCGCAATGCGTATGAGGGAAGTAGTGTAGGTGGACGTGGGGGATGGAGGTGGTCTCCATTTTTTGCATGGTGTACCTAATATTGTGACGTGTGAGAGTGTACTGTATATGAATCGCATATACTATCTGTGTGAGTACACTCTGAAATATGAATCTCGCACAAGATTCCGGGGAGGAATCCAATGCATCGCAACTGTACAGTACATGAATTTCTAACAGCGGGTGAGACGGAGGCCGCCCGGATAAGATCTGGGGGGACGATGTTGAAGGAATTCATAATGTGGACTCACCGACAGCGTAGAGCGAAATGCCGTTGTCAGCCACTGCTTTGGCCGCCTCGAAAAAATCGTCGTACGAGGGTCCGTTTGTGATCAAAATGGCCACCTAAGGACAAAGCAGAGGTGGGGTAAAAAGTTTAATTTGTTGGAGTATATAAAGCAGACGTTTGGATTTACAGAGATAGTCGCTCATCAGTCATATTAGTCGCTCTTCGCAGAGGACAAAAAATAAATGCCTGTGAATATTGTCATAGTTGCCACACTGTTCAATTCTGTGGCTTGACATTGTGACACTGAAGCGTTTGGCTAGCGCATCTTTGGCATTTTGCATTCTTCGTTAGCATTAAGCTAAACAGACTAACTCACGTCAATCAATGTGTTACTTCAGATGATACAAAATGTCTAATTCTCGTTGTTGCATTTTCAGGAAATACACAATTAGACAAAGAAAAGGTTTGGCAACAATGTTTGCTTTGCTGTTTGAATCCATTCTACAGTTTAAACATTTGCACAGTTACAGAGCTTAATAATTAATACACCAATGTTCGGGTGAGGGACTCATTTAAAAACATCAGACTCGTTAAAGTCCCCTACAGATTAGTTTCATGGCTTAGTTTATAATTGAATTCATAATTGAATAAATCAAGCCAAAAAGAACAAGCAGGATGCGACTGAGACTACCAATTTGCTCTTCATAAAAATTAAGCAAAGTTCATGGGAAGTTCAAGAAAGCAAAAGAAGAAGAGGACTGACTCAATGAGATTGAAGCTGCTGCTCGCATGCGCCCCGCCAGTACAAATTCAATATATCAGCCTAATCCTCTCCCCGCTGCCTTCCCACGTCAAGTGCAAATTTATTCACACGCACACTCAGAAGATAGCGGGCTGATGGGAATGCTAACCGGCAGCGTTACTCCGAGTCTCCCCATCGCTGATAGAGAAGGAAAATACTTCACATTTTATCACTTGACAAGTTTAGTTGGCGTCTGGCTCAGACTTTAATACGCTGTTTTTTTTTTATATTTTATTTTTTTATTCTGTCCTATTGGAAAACACGCCGATCACAAGCTTCTTTTATCAGGAATGATTTTTGCAGACTTAAAAACTGACTTCTATTCCTCAACTCGTTCACTGCCATTGACGGGAATAGACGTCAAACATTATGTTTTATTGGGTTGGCAATGAATGAATGAATTAAGTACCTTGGGTGCAGGGTCGCGACGGATGGCGGCGTGGAAAAACTGGTTTACGAGAAAAAAGAGGGCGGCGCCAATATTCCTGAATCCGCCCTCATAGGGCAGCATTCTGACAGCCCCGAGTACCTCTTCCAAGGAGTTGTAGTCCGTCAAGGCGATAAGCGTCCTGGAAGGACAGGAAAGTGAGAAAGGATACAAAACCGATGCGTGTTGACTTTTTTTTTTTTTTACCTGGGGATGGTCCCGAAGACAATGACTCCAAAACGGATGCCTTTGGCTCCTACGTGGCTGTCGTTGAAGGAGGCGAGCATTGCCGAGATGAAATCTTTCATCGCGGAGAAGCTAGCGGCTTCAACGGTCCACGACTGATCCACCAGGAAAACAATGTCTGCCTGCACCACCGTCCTGCAGGCTACCATAGATTCTGTAATCAGCAAGGAACGGCCAACTACAGCTATTCTCCCTCATGCCTGAAAAAAGTTGCCTTCCCAAAAACAGCAGGTTTGAAACTGACATATTGAATTGGGGAAATTGCTAATTTTCCAAATTGACATATTGACAGAGTAGTTCATGACTTGATGTAATCAAAAATCCTCTTTCCATTTTTAATATGACATGATTTGCTACATACAAATGAAATCTTGTTTTATGCGTTATGACTTAACAGTTATTTTATAGATAAAAACATAAAAGTATGATCAGAATGACAAAATGCCTTTAAAGTGATTATCACAAAATCTCCCAAGCCGTTTTATACAAAAAGGTAAATTTGCTGAATACGCCAACAACTTCCTACTCGTGCTGTCACTAGATGGCAGCCTTGCCTCATCACGCTTGCCTGCTCACATCTGCAGCAAGCTCTGCAAATTCCCACGAATGCTTAATGACACACAAGTCAGCCCAAAAAGACCATTGACATTCCGAGCACTCCGGCAATAAAACTTTAGCGCAGCAATGAGGAACGCTTAGAATATTAAGGCAAACGTAGGCTGTGGTCGGCCTGCCTCCTTACGCCTGCCTGAGCTAACAGGCGCCTTTAAACGGCGCTCGCATACAAATCTGTATTCTGGAATGAGATGTGCAATCTAAGTGGAATAAGTAGAAGAGATAAATAAGACATTGTTTCATTGGTGAATGGCATTTTGGCTGAAGGCCAAGAGAATGTGTGTTTGTACGTAAATCGCCTCAAGATTGAAAGTCCGGATTTTTTTTTTTAGATAAATACAAATTAGAATTGTTAGAGTAAGCCTATGCCGTTAAGAATGTAGAAGGAATCACTGTAGCGAGCAATCGACAATTTGAGCATCAAATTAATCGATGATTAATCATTTTAAAAATAAATAAAAAATGAAATATTTTTGAACAGCAATTAATCATTTGGCTATCTTTAATTCAAAATTGTCCAAATAATTGAAATCTCGACTCCTCAATAGAAAATTGGATCAAATTCCTGAAGTTGACTGATTATCTTTGCGTTGAATATAAAAAATAAAACTTTTAGTTTGGAAAGCAATGATTGATGTTTATGACACATAAGTAACTGAATCCTAATTCATTTATGTCAATTTTGACCTCTTGAAAGGCTCAGTGAGCTCATTGTTTTATTTATTAGATCATTGAATTGTATGTCGTAGGCAAGTTGTCTTCATCAGAACAAATTTGTGATTTACATTCCATCGAGGCGGGAAGAGTGATGTCATACCTTCGGCTTGTGCCGTGACGCTCCGCCACGAAAGGCAAAGCAACACGAGAATGGTGCAAACACAAAAGCGGCCCATACTCTCGTCCAGCCGTTCTGATCAGGCGCTCCTCCTCCTCCTCCCGCCTCGCCTCACAAATCCCCTTCCAGGACGGGCGCTCCGGGATCATCAATTCCCGCGCTTCTTCCCACTTATCTGAGACAGGGAAAGTCAAAGAGAGATAAAACGTAAGCAACCATTTTTTTTTTTTTAATGTCGTGTTTAACTTGCTGGAGACGCATATGGCTGAGGCGCATGCAAATCACTCACTATTTATGATCTATTTATTGCATATTGTCCTAATAAAGGCGAGAAGGAGGATAATAAAAAGTTTCTGTCTTGCAGAAAGTTTAACAGCACATTCCAATAGTGGCAAAAAGGTGGAATAGTCTCACACAGCACTTTTTTTAGATTGTCTAATACTACAGCAAGCTATCAGAGGCAGTTACTGCGGGTGTCTAAACAAACATGCCGTTTGGAATTTATGACCCCGATAATGGAAAAGGTGCCGTCCAGTATTGCAGAGTGTGCAGCCCCCCGAATATTCAGATTAGATGTTTCACATTTGCTGATGAGGATGTTTGATTATGATAATGCCTCCTTTGGGATGTTGTACATATTTAAATCGAGAGTGATCTTTCAAGACCTACAGAATATTTTGTTCTGTGATAATATGGAGTCAAAAGTATTGGAACAACATCTGGATGTATTAAACAACTCAAAACGGAGCGCCTTATGATTGAAGCCACTCACTTTTCAAGTGAGCAAAAGTATTGGAACGGATTAACTTCAACATTTAATATTTGCTGGCATAACCCTGACTCGCAATAACCGCATCAATGACACAACCGTCCAAAAATTTCCTGCCAAGCTCAACAATTAAGATGCATGGGGGGCCTGTCCCAACACTTTCGTCACCTTTATGTCAGTCCGCCTTGTCCGATTAACATGAGCATAAAAGTACCATAAAGAGTGATCGGGCTCAATGGGGAGTCATTTTGGGGGAAATTCCACGTTGCGGTTTGACCACCTGGCTGAAGGCTAGATGATATTTACAATCTGCGCGAGCCAGAGCCGGCTGGCAGGGCCCCATGCAACAACCTCCTCCTCGCATACCGATGCAGATATGTCTCTGCATGTATCTTATTAGCGCAGTCAGGTGTGGAGGATTTTATGAATGACAGCCGACACGCTGAAATATGCCGCAATATGCTGCAATTTTTTTTTTGCGGGCAATCCACAACACTGCAGTGTCTTATATTAACAACACAGCGGCACAACACATCACAGCACCCGAGAAGATTAAACAATATTACAAAACGGACTTCACTGACTCACTCGGCGTTATCTGCTTGTTACTCGCTCGCTCTTTCTCTCTCACCGGCGGCGGGCCCTGTGAGTGTAGCTGTGCGTCAGCTCTTTCTACATAATGGCATTTTCCACCTCGCCACCTCCCGGAATGGATTATCCCCGCGAGACGAAAAAAAAAAAAAAAAGCACGCGAGACGTCGTCGCTAATTCAGATTTTCAAAGCCAAAGCGGAAAGTTTGCAGGTGCAGTCGAGCGACGTAGAAATAAAAATAAAGAAAAGTGCATTAGTGCAGGCGTGCAAGACGTGTAAGTGCATCTTACCCATACAAAAATGACAAAAAACAGAATATAATGAGCTTAAATTCTGTGCTGGTTTAAAAGATTAACACTTGGTAAATCAGCACATTAAAATGCAGTGGAAATTTTCAAGGGCCTTTTACTTACCTCTCTACTCTAGTTCATCAGAATTATCTGTGTGACATCCAGAGAAGGATGGAAAAATCCCCTAAAACACAAAAAGAAGGTTCAATCCAAGTGAAGCAGTCTTTGAATTTGTGTGTCTGAATGGAGGAGGTAGGTGTGTGCGAATGAATGAATGACACTTGGATTTTTTTTTTGCTTAGTGGGGGCTTGGCTAATACTCATAAAAAGTTTGCGAAGAGGGGTGGGGGATGCTTCAACCTGCTGCCTTGAGAGAAGAAGTGCCGCTTTGACCCTGCCCTGAACACCACCAAAGCAGACTTGAGGAGTCAGGTTAAATCCCGTTTTACAAGCGTCCCCCTTTTGGTTTGTTTGTTGGAATTGGACACCAGGTCACCTTTGAAGGAATGCGGCGAGCAGTTTAACGGGCTTCGGCCAGCTGTGAGCTCTGACACGCTTGGACTAAAACAACGTTGTCCGTTACAGCCATGAGCGTGTCGTCATATATTGACACCTTCTTTAGTTTACTTTCAAAATAAACGCCGTACGCTAAGCTAAATGTTTCTTATGGCTAAGTAAGCATATGTGCGACAATGGGCTGCGTGCCGCCCTGCAGCTGACCTCTCACACATCAAACGAGAGGTTCGAGGCATCCTGGCTCGCTTTCACTGGAGCGTCAAAGAGGAAATCACGGTGCTGGAGTTTGTCTCCAGGCGTGTTAGTGTTCTTCTCTTTAGGACTCGCAAAGTAAAGCGAGCGTGACAAAACGGACATTTCCAAACACTTTTTGGGCCTTTTGTTTTTACAAGAGCTTGCAATGTGGGTCGGTAAAAACAACAAGGATGAAGACCCACATATCGTGGCTAAGAAGTATTAGCCACATTGGCTAAAAGGTTTCATGATCAACTGCCAACCCTGATGTGCCATATTCTTTATAATCTACATAAAATAACTATTCCTACAGCTTAGCAACTTCATTGTAAAACTTTTTTTATAAACTCCCCTCTGCCATAACGTACAATACAAACAACCAACATGACTTTGAGTATGCCTTTAAAAACTTTTTCCAACACACAAGAACACACATAAACCTTTGTCACGATTTGGCAGGAAACTGTTCCTCGCAGGTGGGCATCTAACCCCCCGCTTCCTCCCGGTACGCTCACTCCGCTGGCGACAAATTCACGCCGCGGGCTAACATGAATCGTGTGGATTGGGAGGCAAGGCAAACAAAAAGACAAAGGAGAAAGAAAACAAGCAAGAAAAAACAAAATGTGCAATAAATCTGGAAAGCCGCAGGGAGTTGAGGATGAAGGGTGTGAGAGTTTGGAGGCTTAAGAGTGGGCGGTGTGCTGGGAATCCACATGGCAGGCAACAGATGATTGTCACTGGTTACAGAAGGAATACAGTAAACACTACAACTCTCCTTCATGCAAATATATGGACAAAAGTATTGGGACAGAGCCATTACACATTTCGCTGTTGCGTCAGTACAGATGCGTCTCATGGCTTCAAAGACCCATTAAAATTTGTTTTGGAAACACACTGGTCACTTCGGCTTTCCGCCCCGTGGCAGCATCTCAAGAAGTGATGACATAATGTGCTTCTCTAATCTTCCCGTCCACTGGCTTGTTTCATTTTGGATTAGAGTATGTTTCATATGTTTCAAAATGTGCAGGCCAAACATGTGTAAACTGTACAGCCTGGCTGTGCAGAACATTTTTTTTTCCTCTCTCGGTTCTGCCGTGATAAATTCACTTAATTAGCCGTCTGCGACTGTGACGCGAGCTGTCATGGCAACGCGAGACAAAACAGAGAGGTTGCGCGGCGAGGCTCCGCGTCTCGGACCCGAACGGCGGATTGAGACGCGGCCGAGAGAATTAGTCATGAGTGTGTGTCCAATTACCACTCCGGAGCCGACAAGAGAATCTCGACAAATAACGAACAAAAGCGCATTGGCTCAGTAAATCCCATCAACACTGAGAAAACAGAAGGCAAGGGCGCATGAAAAAGTGTGTTCTGCTTAATTTTCCGGAAAAACTTACTGGAACGTTGCAAAAGAGCCATCCTGCAACAAAACAGTAAACAGGATTTGAAGTTCCTGTAAAATAAAAACAGATGTAGTGAATTTGAGTGATTTACAAAATTTGAACTCAGCTAGTCTGTTCCACCCACAACGGCGCAAACGCCCATTTGACTAAAAACTCTACTTATATGCTTGCGCGTGTTCAGCAATTATTTTCAAATACCGTTTTTTTCCATGTATAATGCGCAAAATGTAACCAATTTATTGTCCTAAAATCTGGGGTGCGCATTATACATGGGTACAAAAAAAAACGTTTTTCCAGCATCAACATGCCATTTTTAGGGTGCGTATTATACATGGGGGCGCATTATACATGGAAAAAAACGGTAAAACAAATTCACTTTACAGAGTCTTTAATTGCTGCTTGTACTTACACAATATCGGTACCAAAAAAGTAAACTATTTTTTGCAGAACTTGGCTGCTAAATTCTCATGAGATTTTCCACCAAATTCAGTTTTTCTTTTTTACAGCGATGCAATGCAAATATTGTTTTTTTTAACTCCACCTGTCAGAGGGAGCTTCAGTGGAATGTGTCTTCTTGTGTTGTATAAAACTACACGTCGGTCACGGTTGAGGGGATGACACACGCACTTACACACACATAGACAAGCAGAGACAAGTCTGCTGCAAGCGGGTCATTGCAATTTTTTGTGGCAGAGCTCACTAGAATGGAAAATGGCTGCAGGAAGGCTGAGAGAAGTGCTGATATAGGCCGCTTGCTGTTTATTATACAAGTGTTCAACCAGTGGAACATGGCAGCCTACACGCGGAGGTGAATGCAGCTATTAGAGGTTTTGCTACGACGGCATGAAAAGTGAAATCAAGACGGAGCAGTTATGCAGAGATGTGATGAATTTTCAAAACGCCTCAAGGTCACTTTACCTTCTCTGCTTATCTGGTGACCTCATTCCCTGTTTCCGAGTAGAGGTCATCCCACCCTTAGGTGGGCCACAGAGGTGATTTTGGCCTACGTCCACTGAACCCCTGAGGACACAAACAGAGTTTGAATGAGTCAAGACACATTTGAGCAATTTTAGCAATGATTAGCAGGAGTGCCAAATTCATTTGTGTCGTGGGCCAAATTGTAGTCAGTTTCATGGTGACTGTCGACCCAAATAAATATACTAATGCCTCAGTATAGGCTACACAACAAATTGATGAGTAACTAGTTTCGCAATCAGATGCCAGTAAAAACTATTCAAATATTTTAAAAAGATGAATTGTAACAAAATATCTGAATTTTTTTTAAGAGTGAAGACCATTTTAGTATGCGGGCCACATAAAATGATGTGGCGGGCCGTATCTTGCTCCCTGGCCTTGAGTTTAACACCTGTGCTATAAAGGATACATCCATGCAAATCACCCTTGGAGAGTGCCCATGCTAAGCTAAATTCCACTACAGCGTGTGCAAGCTAACTATTACTTAAACGTGATTTAATGAAAAGTCCCCTTCAAGGTCACTGGAGCTTTATGAGGCGTGCGAGATAGGGAACCAAGCGGCATATCCTCCGCTCTGAATTTATAAACGCTGACTTCTTTGGTATGCGTTATGTATTGATTATCACAATTACACACCATTAAGGTTCTATTATCCGCACTGGCTGGCCTTAATTACACTGGAGAGCCAGCGGGGCGCGTGGAGGAGGACGATAGAGACGAGGGGGAGCAGCGGAGAGGGTGGCGCCGGTGTAGGTGGAGGCGGCGACACAGATAGATGGATGACGCGGCGACACACACACTGCGCCAAACTAATTAAAACTGAAACTTTTTGTTTCCAGCCAGTCGACAGCCAATGAATCTGGCAGCGAATGAATGTGTCCGCAGGGACGAGGAGTTATACGTCCATGCGCACCGGGAAGGAGAGGGAGGAGAGCCGTTGCCATGGCGACTGAGCATTGCGCCACATCATGCAGCAGTCAATGCCTCCGCGCTGTCACTATCGCTACGAGATTCACGGTGCCAATATTTGCTCAGCGTAGCTACATCATTGACAATACTAAAAGGCTGCACTTGTAAAATATATTTCAGTCTATTTGCAGGGTTTATTCAGGCTTGTAAGCAAGAAGCTCGGGATCATATTACACATCATTGCAAGCTATAAATATTGTGCACACGGTTTTGTCAATGGTTATGATGGGAAAATGAAGATTCATATTTGCGTCATGAGCTACTTGTATATTTGGAGTCCTCCAGATGGCATTGAAAGGGCTTTCAGCCTAATGGTAAGCAGAGTGTGCCACGGAGAGGCAACAAGTGGTTCATGAATTTTCTTGAAGCTTCATTTTCCGATCACTAGTGGTGAAAACAAGAACTAATCAATTACCTTAGAAAAATGTTGATGCGATACTCACTTCATGACGCTTCTCTTGGGGGGGTTGCGAACAAATAAACTTGACCTGACTTCCATCATCTTAGCAAAATATTCATTTAATAGCAAATTGTCCAGTGCCTCACCAGATCCAGCAGGTAGTGCTGTGCTGGAGAAAAACTGTCATAATTCAAATATGTATTTTATGTCTGGATGATTTGTGAGTCACTATTAGATTGTAGTCATATCCTTGGTTTATGTTCTTGTCCTTTTTCTGTTGTTCTTCCACCGTTTTTTTGTCCATTGACACACATTAAAAAAAGGCCCACCGGGGAGTGACAGTACAAGGTTTGTACAGACTTAAATGGCCCGTATATAAAAGGCCACTGATTGTCGTAACTGACTTTGTAGAAAGCGGTGCCGACTGCAGCGTAAGTAGGTTAGACCTCGGGGGGGTCTGTCACGGAGACAATATCTGCCAAAGAATTATGACGGCACTGCAACATCTGCTGCCTCTGGAGCAAGACGGACAGTGATGGATGGCCAGGTGTGCCTCATTGTTTACACTTTGAAACCCGATCTCTAATTTGAAACATGAGGCCAAAGGGCAACGTGAGCCTTGATGACCAATTAAAAATGATGGGGGGGGGGGGGGGGGGGGGGGAAAACTCAACGCTATCCTTGCGTGCTGGCTTGGACGTGTCGGCGGCTGGGCGACGGCTGCGGGCTGTTGGCTTGTGGTGTCTTCCGTCGAGGCGGGATAGGAGGCAGGACAGGTTTGGCGCTGGATCCCGGACGTCTGTCAGTAAGGGGCGTGATGCCAGTCGGTGCTAGGTACGCCTGCTTGTCACCTATAAATGACAGCGTGAAGATGAGAAATAAGATATAAATTCACTCACGATATGAAAAAGGGCTCTCTGTGGAACAACCTTTGATCGTATCTGCTGAATGTCCCGGAGATTCATCTGAGCTGTTGAAGACAAGGGGGAAAAAGATGAGATGACAAGTGGAAGTTATAGTAGATTCCCAGATGAAAGGAGTCTAAGAGTCTTAAACGCCACTTTGTTTTGTTGCTTGGAAACAAAAATGATGGCCCCTGGGACTCAATAAATCGACAGTTACATGATGCGTGGTGACAATACGTGAAGGAGACACACACAAGCTGGGACTCATCCCAGCTTAGATGAGTGCAGACAAGAAGACACGTTAGGAATCCTCTACACAAATAGTGCGCCGCTGAGTAACATTCAAACTTAATGACGGCAACTCTGTGTGCGTGTGTGAAGATGAGGCCACAGGGGCATAGAGAAGAAAACACGTCATCGTAATTACACTGGGGCTGAGATGAGACCTTTTTTTACATTTAGGTTACAACCTTGTTCATTGCAGCAGGAATTATTTCAATTATTATTTTTTTTTACACACAAAAATCAGTTTATAGCGAGAAAAAGTTAAAATGGTGTATTTTTTTACTTTTGAGACAGTCTAAAACAATCAGTTATCAAAAATAATTTGATCAGTTGTTGATTAACCGTTTCTACACAAATGGTGCATCAACACATGTAGACATACAATTCACCAATCAGGCATATTTTTATTCTCCGTAAAAAAAATACTAGTATTGCAGCTTATGGAGTCGCTCATAGTAGATGTGCAAGTCTTCTTCATGACTATTATACTGCCCCCTGGTGGCCGGGTATACAATGTAATTTTTCTACATTATGAGTAGTTTTATTAATATTAAATGAAGTAAATATGATATTGGACTCCCTAAACTTGTATCTCAAGGCCTGACTGTATATTTACTGGTCTTGGCACCTGTATTATTTGTTGCATGTGTGTTCATTTTGTAGTTTTAGGGGAGCTAAGGGGTTGCGCTGAGTGGAAACACTACAAGCCCATCAAATTAGCCTCGCTGCTGGTTTCATCGGCGGGCCACTTCACTGTCAAGGTCAAAGAGGAAGTCCAAACAAACCATCAAAAAGTAGTTAGGACAAGTGGGCCAATCAAGCCAATTTGGCCTCTTGGCAGGGGCGGGAGAGGGTCTCCACTCAGAATTAGGCATGAGAGAGAGTGCAGTCAAGTGTGTGCTGCTTCAAAATGAACCTTCTGATGAGCCAACTGTAGACCCCCGGACTCTTCCCCATGACTGCCTCTCTCACCGGCTCCTCCCGCCTGCGGATGGAAGCCAGTTCCTACAGAGGAGACACAGACAAAAAAAACAAAGTGCTGATGATTGGCAGACGAGAGACTTTGTCGCCCGGGTAATTTTCCGTAGGAACTCACAGTAGGAGTCTTGTGGGAGGTGACCTGTTGCTGGGCCTGGGTGCAATAGTTTCTGTAGAGAGGCTCTGAGGAGTTGAGGGTCGAAGTGGATGAGTCTGACCTTAGCTCCTCTGTGGGCAGTTTCTCTTTTTTATTACACTCACCTGAGGCAGGAAAATATTTTTGAAGGTTGGTGCACCAAATGTTGTGGTTGTTCAAAAAATGTATTTTGGTTTTGAAATCAGTGAATAACTGTAATTATTGTGATTTCAATATCAATCAAACCTAATTATCCCGCCGCCCCTATACTTGCCGAGCCCTTGCTCTTCTTCCTGGTCCTCATAAAACAGGTAGTTCTTCACGACCCGCTCCAGCATCTGGTAGGCTCTCTCCCAGTTGTCTGCAAGCACGCACAAAATATGCTCACCAAGGCAGCTGCTGTACCTCCCATCGAGCGGCAATGAAAGCAAAAGCAATGGGGACGTCAGCGGCGCATAAAAGTGATGAGTGTGCTGCCCTCCCCGCGTGTTGGTCTCATTAAGAAAGCGGCTAAAACTGTTTGACGGTGCCGCCGTAGCCTTAATACAAAGCGGTAATGGGAATGAAATTGTGCTGTATGGATTTTAGTGAGGCGCGTTCATTTATCTAAAGCCTTATCAGTGACAAGAGGGGGGAGTTTGTCTCGTTGGGACAGGAATAAAAATGTCTCTTGCTAGCAAACCTGTACGGTATCCTCCTCAGCGTTGACGCTAATAGCGAAAAGACAGCTCGGAGGCGTACCGCAACGAATGATGCTGTCGAAGAAGCCGGGCCGCTCCCTGTTGAAATTGTCGTACAGCTCGATGCGAGACAAGGCCGCGTCCATCTGGGCGTCCGTGTAGAGCTTTCGACTTCTCAGCATGGCCTTGTAGTTCTCCGCTATGGTGGGGATGAGCAGAACGTAGCGGGGTTCAAAGATGCTCTTCTTCAGACTCAGCACGCCCTGTGATTGTGACAGACGACAGTCAATGTCGCTCAACTAGAAATGGGTGAGTACTGATACCAATGGACAAACCTGGATATGTCAAGGTTTTCAAAAGGTATATCGTGAAGCTTTTGTTACCATCCTCCACTCACCTCCAGCTCCATCTGAACGCAGCACGCCAGCCCTTCCCGGGCAACCTCTTCAACGGCGTCCCTGCTCAGGCCGTACTTGTGGCTGCCGTACTGGACAGTCTGTAGGAAATCCCCCTATAATGGGACAGTTGGTCCAGTTAGGAAGATAAGGTACGGACAGTTTTATATTTTACCACTAGATGGCGCTACCTTTCACTACTAAATGCATGCGGCCAAATTTCAACTCTTCAATGACAAGTATTCATTCCAAAGAGAACTTCTATCATTACGACATAAAGCCCAACAGACGCACCCTTTGCACAAGTAGCTCGAACTCTTCCTCGCTGATGAAATGGTAGTCCCTGCCGTTTTCTTCGCCAGAGTAGGGCTCCCTGGTGGTGTGACTGATCCTGCAGGAAACGGAGGGGGGGGGGGGGGGGGGGGGGGAAATAAAATTGCAGACGCCTATTGAAGAGTAGAATTTATGGTGAGGAATACCAGACTGACAGCGGGGTTAAGTCTCAGCACATGACCCCTTTGGCAGTGGAATGTGGTCAAGAAACTCAGATTTGAATGATTTGTGCTTGCGTGCGCATCTTAAAATGAACAGTCGCAAAGACAAACTCTGATACAGTAATCTTATTTGAAGACTCTTTCTGTTAATGTAAGACACTGACCCCTGTGCTAAGAAGTCTCCAAAGTCCTCGCAAAGGCGATGGGCCAGCTCTCTTTTCCCACAGCTTTGCGGACCAACCAGAACTAGCATCGGATACGGAATGTCATCGTTGGGTAGAATGCTGCAAAATGTGAAAAGGCAGATAAGATGGATGTATTTTTTTCACCACTGTAGTAAAAATTCCGGGTGAATTATCTGCCCGCGACTGATGAATGAACTCGTCTTTTTTATTGTCTGAGCAAAGAGATAACAAAAACCCCCAAAAGGTGCTGTTGGAAAAAACAACCGTGGCTAGTTTTGGAAAAGATAGTATATGTCAGACATGATGAGCGACGGCGCACCAACGGGTTCGCTTGCAAGGACGCGGAAGGAAATGACGCGGTGAAAACTTTAAAAGGACGAGGATACCGACGTGTCATAGAGGTGCTGAGGCTGCATCAGCTGATACATCAGCTGGGTCATGTGATCTCTGGACGCCACCACATCCATAGGTGGGTCGTACTTGTTGACGGACAACACCTGCAGTGAAACATTTACATTTAATCGTTACACCAAATGTAAACAAAAAATAAAATAAAAAATACTAGGGCTGAACTAGGAATGTTTGATATGACATTTTTTTTCAGACCGATATTGGGATGAGTACTCATTCTTTGAGTACTTACCAATGCCAAGTGTCAATACTTCAGTAGTATAACATATCTTATTTGTATTACATATTTGTTTTGAATATGTAAGTATCTGTGGCTGGTATCGGCAGCTTACACAACAACCGATACCTTCAAATAAGGCTTGTATCAGCATCGATACCCGGTATCGGTATGGCAATGTAGTAAAATGCAATTTTCAAACGGCAAATGCTACAATTTGGTGTAAAAGAACACAACAGCTTAGGATCAATTGTGTTTAAAAAAAATTGCATTTACTGTAGATTTTTTTACCCGCCCAAAAAAGCGTATTAAATGACATTCGCAATATTGAGGACAAAAAATCTCAAATAAATCTGATTATTTTTCAAAATCATTCAGTACTAATCAATACAAATTGCACCAAAGTCAGCTTGCTTGTAATTCAAAGTAAAATCCAACTGAATCGCACACACCATCACGGAGTTGGAACATTTAATTGAGTAATTCCTCAACATACCACTAGAGGGTGGTCTTATGCCAAACATAGTGCGACATCCTACTGCGCAGATAAAATGCGTTTATGACAAACCTTCTCTTCAACAGTGATTTTCTCTTTGTCCAACGTGGTCAGATGCTGAATGAGGAAGACCACCGACAACCTGTAGTCGGGTTGCTCCTAACACAGCATAACATATTGTTACACAAGTACCTCTTTGAAAGTCAAAACTTTGCAAAGGCAGATATTTTGAGACAACCTTTTACGTTACCTGTACAGGGTTCCCCAAAAGATTCAATTCCCTCAGCAGGAGAAGATTTTGAATGTGCTTACACTCCTCTACCTCAGGAATCTATGTTTTAAGAAAAGGTAGTTAATGTCAAAGTGTGCACTGGCGTTTCATTTATGGCGGTACACAAACACCTGATTTCTTTCCATGTTGATAGAGCCCAGCAGGTGCAGGTTGGTGAGCCCGGCAAGACTGCTGATGTAGTTCACGGACAGATCCAGAGTTTGTATCCTCTTTAGGTTCTCCAGACCTTCCGTGCTTTGCAACTGGTTCCCCCTCTGGACACAGATGGAGAAGATGTTTAACAAAGCACAAATGCATTCCATGAATCCCCATAGTTGAAATTAGAGGTGAGCTTCGGTCGCTCCGCAGGGTTCCACGCCATCTAAATTCCGACAGATGAGGCAAGCCGACAGCCGGCAAGGTGCTCATTCAGCACAAAGCCAAACCTTCACGGGCTAGTTTACACACTTTGACTAAAGTCATTATGTCGTTGCCTGGCAAGCGCTCGTCGAGCAGGAGGCCTGGCAAAGGGTAGCTCTCGCTTGTCGGGAGAGGGTGAGATGTGATGCGGGATGAATTTGGCTGTTCGTGGAGGCAACGTGTCAGGGAAAGGGTGGTACGGGGGAGGAGGGCAAGGTTTCAGTTAATGTGGAAAGCTGGATGAATCCAAAAGACAAAAGAGAGGAAACAATTTTTATTGCTTGGTGTCCCCAGGGCACAATTCTTGAACCCTTATTTTATTCACATTAAACTGTTACTGCTGTTCTGTTTTTTAAAGGTTAATTCAAATTATTTTAAGCACATTGCTTCACGTGTGCTTGTTTTTCCAAGTGCTCTTGAAATCAAATTGAGTTAGCTGAACATCATTCAAATTTCTAGCAGTAATCTATGTGAATGTAATTGAAATTAAATAGCTAGTTTTTGTGTAAAATCCTACAAATTACAGTAAGGCATACCAATTTTTTTGTTTCACTCTTGCTACTCATTAATATTATTAATGATAATCTTTTCACAATTAATTGTAATTCTTTTGACGTTGGACTCATTCATGAAATTCTCTTTCCGTGTCAAGACACACAAACAAAAATGAATCAGTATAGCTTTCAATTCACCTCTGGGTAAAATTAGAGCTTTGACGTGAAGGCAATTTTTTGCATTTCTATTTCCATTTAGTACATACTAAACTTTGAATAAAGTGAATAGCACATCTTGGACTGTCTGTACAGAGGACTGACCAGGTTGAGGTCTTTAAGCGGCACATCGTCCAGACCACAGACGCTGGCGATGATGTTGTGTGCCGCGCTGAGATAGCTCAATTTGCGGCACTTTTCCAAACCGTGGATCTGCTTCAAGCGGTTGTCTGAATTGCAGGGAGTCAAGGGCACTGCGTCAACTAAACATGCATACGTCTTACTCTTTTTGCATGTTATAAGGATACGGTCCAGATCTAGCTTGACGAGCGCCTCGTAGTCCGACATGTCCTTCATTTCTGTCAAATTGTTGTAAGAGTAGTTGACCTCCTGTAAAAACAGCGGGCAGAAATTGACTAATTCCACCAGGATATTCAATTAACTAAGCATTCAAGGGCGTCTAAAGCCTTTTAAGCATGTTTGGAGTGACGGCAGATGGCATGCGGGCCCGTCATGGGGAATAACGCAGCCACCAGTCAAAGTTTGTCTTCTGCTGTCAGCTCAAGGTCCTGCTTGCCGGTACCTTCAGGTTCTTCGGAGGCTTGAAGCCAAAGAAATCCGAGATTTCATTGTGAGAGACATCCAGGATGACGAGGAAGGGCATGTGGCTCACGCATGATAGATCTAGAAGATGGAAAAAAATATAGAGATACAAAAAGACCTACAATAATATTCAGATATTATGTATTTTTTATGTATTATGTACCTGTAATTCCATTGTTTGACAGCTCCAGGTTTTGCAGGTGAACATAATCACACAAAACTGAGATGTCCCTAAGCCTGCGACCCTGGTAAAAGAAAGTGGGGGTTGAAAAAAAACGTGAATATTTTTTATTTTGCGTTTATAAGCTGTAAAAATGCATTTTACGGGAAGTGCGACGTGGTGGTATGGGTGCTGTAGTCCAGTGTCGAAGCGTCCAAGGCGGGCCAGGCTGCTAGCCACCGACCGGGCACTTAAAACAAAGTCCTGTGAACAGATCTAAGAACCACATTTGTGCAATTACCGCAGTGTGCCATCTCGCTTGTAATAACGTTATTTTAAATGGACAGTTTTTAAATAGTGAAATAATACTAATAATACTAATACTAATAAAATAATAATAATCATTCGTCTTACAACTTAAGGAGCATTAACTTGTATTATCTGTAAATTATGCCATATCTAATGTTATCACCTCAAAAGATATCACATTTACCTGGGAACGAATGTGACTTACACAAATACAGCAGGGACACGGCAAGTTTTTTTACTTACAGTCGCACTTACAGTTTCTGACATGTCCACACATCTGGTCGTCTTTTCTCAAGCTTAACTATTGGTTATTAGAATTAATAAATGACGAAAAGTCGTCAAAAAATGACACTAGACAACGGACTCGGACGCCGTCGTTGTGACGTAATGGAGCTAGGTGTCTAGCAATTAGCACACCAAGGCTTTTGGCGATGTCGCCCAGCAACGTGTAGTTGCGTGGCGCAAGGGATTGTGGGTAACGTAGTTCTTCGATATCTAACACCATAGTGAAATGAACGCATACCCAAATAGTCGCCAACAATTTGAAACCAGAATGAAGAGTAATAGCAAAAGGAACAGGTTTTACTACCTGTCAAGTCGGGAGCGACGACGAAATCAAATAATATGTTAGTAGAGTGGTATAGACATCTGCAACACACATCGTTTGGCGTTGACCACCTTACTAGATGAGGTAATCAGGAGCATCCGTGGGTAGTCACGTGACGTATTGACGCAATCATTAAAGGATTAATAAAATAACATGTCAAAATGCGTTGTATTTTAATAACTAACGATTTCACATAATCATTTAGTTTAAAATTGTTCAATGTAAATAAATCAAAATACCATACAGAAAATATTTAAATGTTTATTGTGTGTAAGCAGGTGACAAATAGGCATGGTCCAATTTGTGTATCTGATCTGTGTATCGCATTTATACATTGATATATATAAAAATGTGAGGAAATTAAGCATGAAAAATGAATAAAAAGCAAAAAGAATGGAGCGTTTGACATGTTTTAGTGTGACAGTAACACAGTCTGTTACTTAACATTCTGTTCAAGTTTCTCATGTATTGAATTGCAGCAAGAAGCAGCTTTTTAAGGGTTTACGCCAAGTTTCGTCAAACCTGCCCAAGGGGAACCTGCAGCTGTTTTCCCATCGGGCCAAAGTGTCAATATGATAGATTGTGGTGGGCCACTGAGGTATTGACAAAGCCCTCTTCCTCCGGCTCCTCTTGTTAAGTACTCCTTTCCCAAGTTAATGAACTAAAACAGAGGGAGGGCTGCTAGACGGAGAAGTTTATGTTCCAGGATTTAAGTTTACAGAAACAGATAAAGGAAGGCAATTTCAAATGTAGTCGTAGGGACAGAAGTATCCAGTTTCCATTCATTTCACTGGGGAAATATGATTTGAGATACTGAATATAATTCTAAAGGCACCACTATACACAAAACCATTGTCCACTCTAAGGAACTTTAAGGGACCAGTTGGGTTCACGTGCTTTATAATATGACCATTATGGGCATCGCGGCTGGGGCCGATGAAAGCAGCAGTTTGCGTGTGATGAGAAAATGAGATGAGCCCCAAGTTTGGCGTCCGATCACACGGTCGTAATCTTCTTGTCCTTGCTGGCCTGCTTGATGGCGGCTTGCTCGCAAACGATCTCCTTCAGACGCTGGAGTCGAGTGTTCTGGGTGCTCAGGTCGCCCACGCCTGTTTGGCTCCGGTGGAGCAGCGACAGGGCGTTGATGTACTCCAATTCCGTGTAGCGCACGCCCTGGTCCACCACTAGGTGGAGCAGCTCATCAGCCGTGTTGTATAGCATCTCGTAGTACTGCCTAAAGTGGAGAGAAGAGAAAATGAAAGTTTGTTTTTGTGTCTATTTTTCCGCATTACCATGCTTGAAACTCGAAACATTTGGATCCTAGCTTGTGAAAATAAATGAATGGCAATGTCTATAGCTTGTTCCAGCCATCAAACAAAAACAATTTTTATTTGTACCTTTAATAACAACAATCTACTTGTATTGTGGTTTTTTAAACACACAACAAACACAATTAGATGTCTGTGCATCGTAATTAATTGTGCAACTCCAGGCCACCAGGTGGCAGTACAATATTTAAATATAACAAGATCAGTAAGCTGCCATATGATCTGTTCATTGCAGAGGATAAAGAATGAGTGCTGTTACATTGTTTGTCAATCTGTGTTGCTGGGCCATTGCCACATAATTGCTACTTCCTTTAGCTTGTCTGACACGTTTTACATTGTGTGTTAGCATTAAGCTAGCAGCCCAGCCCTGGGCAATAATAAACTTGGAGCCTCCTTTTTGAAAAATTATACTGTATAATAGTTTTGCTGGCATCATCTTGCGTTTGAATCTTCAAATTCAAATTTCCCCCAAGTCATAGCCAAAAAAAATAAAAGGCTGAGCATAAATTACACTACTACTGCACTACTACTACATCGCAACGCCGGCGTTGTTAACACCTGCGTCTACATGTTGGTCTTTTGTTTATTATTAGCAACCCACAAGAGAGCTACCCATGTGTCCCTGTGGTGTAATTTACATCACAATTTAATTAAACAACCACTCCTACACGCACACACACCCACACACACAGACACACTCTTCCCATTTCACAAAGAATATTGAGTCACTTTACAATGTGTGAACGCCGCAGAGCTTACGTGTGAAGAAGAAGAAGCGGAGAGCGATCGCAATTTATTTGCAGCTGTGGTAATGAATGAGTGAGGAGGCCATTACAAGCTGCCTCTGTCAGCGCGTTTGCTGTCACACATTAGTTAGCTGAGCAGGCATGGAGGGAAGGAAGGAGGAAGGGATGGAGGGGGGGGGGGGGGTGAGGGCGAGGATGGATGGGGAGGCCGGCCATGATCCTCTCCATCAGCTGCGACCACAACATCCGACTGGACTGATGAGTCTGCTTTGTCTTGGGCTCACAGTGAAGCCATGCGGTTTGAAAAACAAGCTTCCAAATAAGTGAACCAAAATAGGCATGTTTACAATACACAATCCCCACAGAAAAATAAGAATAAAATAAAATATAAAATCAAGGGTTTTAAATCCACAACGCCAAGGATATCTGTTAGCCTATTTATAGTGATTTGCATTGGTTGCTAGCATTAACCTAAATTGTCTTCCCTGCTATGTGCTTGTTCTAATTCCAGTGGGTATTATTTTAGAATTTGATGTTTGAGACTAAACTTCAACTGCATAAAACAGCTCAAAGCCTTTTTTTTGATGAATTTGCCAAATTAATTCCCATTGTGCACTTGAATTGAGTTCACTAAAACCTTACAATGCTTGTGTCTTTTACGTTGCAAAAAATAATTGCTTAGTAAGCTGCAATATTGAAGGAAAAAAACCCCAGATTAGTTTTCAAAATCGCTCATTGCTAGTCGCTAGCGGTTACCTCATGAATGAATGCAGGCAGTGGAAAATGTGCTCAAAGTTACTGGTTGTCAAACAAAGGGGCATGATGACAGGAAACCGGAGAGAAAAAGGGCATGATAAGAAAGAAGGGAAACAAAAAGAAAAGGGTGACAGGGAGGCGAGGCAGACGACGATGGAAATGACAGTACGCTACAGCCGGGGCCCCTAAATACAAACAGTTTTATCTGTTGACACCCTACTAGCTTCTGACACGCCTGTCAGCTGTACTTATTACCACAGCCTCTCCACCAGAGACACGGCGCAGCACTTTGGCTTGCCTGCCACAATGGCACACGTGCATGAGTGTAGTCGTTTCCTGAAGCCGACAGTTTGGGAGCCAGCCTGTCAGACAGGTGTTAGTCGAGCTGGAGGCGGGCTAGGACAGTCCTTTGCTACCTGCCGACACGGGTCACCGCGCGGCGTTTATGACGACGCGCCAAAACTAATTTGAGGGCTCAAGCACAAACCAAAGCGGGCTGGTGGCTAACGTCACATTTTTGCCACTTTTTGTTGATGTTAAAAATGAATTAAAGTGGGTTAGGAAATTAAACATACTTTGAACAAAGTCTTACGCTTAATGCTAACACACAAGTTTCACAAGGTCTAACAAAACTAGCATAAATGTTGCGGTGCTATAAATCTTTGGAACATAAATGGTGCAGTAACAGATGTAGAAGATAATAAAACAACACAAGGTTTGCTTATTAAAAACAAGATGGCACATTTTTTGTTGGGTCTTTTATGAACACACAAGGAACAGTTTATGGCATTTCCATTAATTTCATTGGGGAGAAATGAGCGAAAGGTTTTTTTTTTTGTTTTGCTTAGTTCAAACAACAAATTAAATATGGAAATTAAGATACTGCAGTATTTATGATCAACAGAGAGTTTGTTTGTAGTAACATAAAATGGAACAATAAGCAATTAGGAAGTAACTTGAGGAGCACTGGCAGAGCTAGGAGGGGGGCCAGGGGCATTGCCTCCCCCAAGGAAAGAACTCCTAGCGCTGCCAATTGTTAGTTGCCAACTAGCCAATACGCTAGTTGCGTTAAGTGTTTGTATATTATAGTATCACACAAGTTATTCACCATCATGTAGTAAGCAAATAGTCTTAGCTAACAGTTAGCCTAGCTTCAGATTTTATTTTTTTTCCCATTTTTGCTTTGTCGTGTGTGTGCGTGTCTGTGTGTGTGTGTGTGTGTGTGTGGGGGGGGGGGGGGTCTCTCCCATTTTGAGATGTTCAAAATCATTATTATATTCTACTTTCGCAGTACCAAGACATACTGGCCCTTTAAAACCTGATTCAATCTGCATTTAAAAGCAGCCGTTCATTAGTTGCTACGGTACATTCAGACGCCCTGAGCACGAGAAACACAAGCTCATTTGAATAACCAAAACCAGTTCCGAAGGCTTTAAATAACTCACACATCTGAAGCTACGGCGGGAGCCAACAGAAAAACACAATTGTATCATTATATATCTCTTAAAAGGCGTTGCCATATGTTGTGGGGGGCAGAATAAGTTGCAGCGTCCAAGGTGGCCTGTTGCCAGGCAACGCAAGTTAACTTTGTATCGCGTTTCATTTGGATTTTTTTGTCATCTTGTCTCTGCTGGAGTTGTTGACGGCACGTTGGGACAACGAGAGGGGACGGCGTCTGACTGGCTAAATTTAGTGTGTCTGACCATGAGCGACATAAGGCTGTGTTCATATTTTGCCACATGGTGGCAATGTTTCAACATCTCACAGCTGGAGTCGTGTGTGTGAGCATGTGTGTGTGTTGTGTGCTCTTCATGCATTCTGCAGTGCTGGCTGCTGGGCTTCTGCTCAGTTTTAACTCAGATCAATGCTTATTACTGTGCCCTTGTCCAGTTCTCTCCTTCTCTCTGACTGCCACTCTTTCTCCAAATGGAGGCAGAAAAACAGCATGACCCTAACACACACACACGTGCACACATACAAAGTACACGTGTACATAGCTGAGCATCTGCTTGCCTCTCACGAGAGCAGTCTTCCGAAAGAAAATGTTACCGCCTCAGTTTCAGACGTCCTCGTCCGCTGAGACAACACATGACATGCATAGGAAAGGGTCAAATCATTAGGTACACTATCCTTGTGCGGCCAACATAAAAAAAATCTAATTTCTTGGCAAATAAATTGTAGAACGCTGTGCAGGATGAATAATTAGAAGAGGGGTTTAGTGTGTCCGGCGAGTCTCGGGAAGTGTAAACAACGTCAATTCCCAATCACCGCCTCTGTGCCGCGCAATCAGAACGATGGAGAAACAGAACAGAGGAGCCATTGCCAATCGTAATCAAAGTTGACAGAGGGGAGCAACAAGGGGCTAATCAATGTCCTCCTACTCCCCCCCAAAAAATATTAAGTAGAAGAAAAGAATACCTGGCAAAATCGAGGTCGGCCTCCCGGGACATGGTGATGTTGGTCAGGTTCTGCTGGAGCACAAAGATGTTGCGGCACATCTTCTTGATGCCGGACTCGCTGATCCTTTTGAAGTACTGAGCGCCGTTGATGAGGATGCAGGAGATCAGGTGGCCCAGACCTTAAGAAACCCATAAGCACTTTTGTGAACTTGAACACTGGAATTTGTTTGATTTTACTTGCGGCCTGAAGGCTGGATTTGAACTCAAGTGAAGTTTTGTTCTTTAAGATTTATGAGTAAAGTTAGATGAATGAAATTAAAAAATAATTAAAATGCCATTAATCAAACCCATTCTACAAGACAATAAAAATTACACAACTCCTGAGTAAGGTGCAGTAAGCTAACAGTTAGCAGGTTAGCATATAAGAATGGCAATTCTTGGCAGTGGATAAAGAATAGATACCTGTGAGTC
Organism: Syngnathus typhle; assembly: GCF_033458585.1. Taxonomy (NCBI): domain Eukaryota; kingdom Metazoa; phylum Chordata; class Actinopteri; order Syngnathiformes; family Syngnathidae; genus Syngnathus; species Syngnathus typhle. Next base: position 3,284,740 of record NC_083758.1, read on the forward strand.
TTGTCATATTGTCTGTCTACGTGTGGCTATTTCATCTTAAAATCTGTCAAAGGGTTCCAACAATACTATTTGTAAGAACATCTATAGCGTTTAGCATTCTTTGTTAGCATTAAGCTAAACCGACTTTTATTCCAGTCGCTCTTCTTACCAGTTTTTAATGGTTTACCTTCAAAGATGTACTGGAACTTGTGCTGCTGCAGCGCGGCTCCCATGGCCTCTTCGATAGCCGAGATATCCTTGTTGAGCTTGACCACCAGCGGATCGTAGTCCATGCTCTCCACGTTAGCCACGATGGCGTAGTTACCCTGCTTGGTCAGCGGGATCAGGTAGTGGAAGCAGTGCACTCTGTGTGAAGACGTCTTGATTTAGAAGCCAAATCATTGAATTTTTCGAAAACAGTATTTGCGGCGCTCATCACAGCTGGGTGCTATTCAGTGGGGAAATATGATTAGGTTCAACGCCATGCACTTACAAGACTCCTGTACACACAAACACAAAAAGGTGCCTTTTTCAGGCACAGAAGCAAAATGTTAGGTTCAAAAGCATTTAATTGCAGAAGAATGCGGAGAAAAGCGAAGCTTTGGTCTCGGCAAATGTGCAACAAACTAGCAGCAATGCCTCAAGGGTGAAAAAAAACATTTGGCTGAAAATGACACTGGTAGCATTCTTGCAAGTAGTGGATCAGAAGTGCTACATCCGCTAATGCTAGCTGACGAATTAACCAAATGCTTACCTGGAACTAAATTAAGTCAGAGAATCTATGATGGCCTGTGGGCCACACCAAAGTAAATTTACTTTTTAAAAAAAAAAGACATTTTTGGGGTTTGAAATAGGATTGGAAATTTTTTTTATTATTTTGGTAATAATTGAAATCATGATTATTCAAACGATCATTTATTTTTTTGGTCCAACACAGATAAATGTTTAAATGTGACTTTAGTCAACTGAAAGACTATATTCATGTAAGTTCCTTTAGGACCAAACAAACTTTATAAAATTAGAGGTTCCAATTTATGATAATTTTTTTTTTTTTTTTACGATTGTGCCAATTTTGCAATCACGCACGATAATAATCGTATTTGTTATTGAATTTTGATTAATTGCGCAGACCTAGTTGAAAATGTTTGGAAATGTGTGTAAATATGTTTTCTCTACTACACTGGACTCCCTCATGTGGTCGGGCAACTCTGGTTCATCTATTCACGATATTTTTTATTTCATTTAAATTGTGTTTTTTTTGTGGTTCTGTTTTGGGGATGTTCTTGGATGGATGTTTTTTCATGGAAAACATATTGAATGTTTATCAGCATTTTTTTTTTAAGAATGATTTGTATTTTAGGTTCTAATTCATACATTAGAAGTTTATGAAGATGCCCACATAGAAAAACAACATACCATATTGCATTAGCCTCCTATGACCTATCATCTCCCACCCTGCGCGCTTTCTTCTTCACGGCTTCATTTAACTGGTACAACTATCGGGGAAATTCTGCGGATGAGGGAAGCCAATGGAGTGCAGCGTATTGCAGGACGCACGCCTCGGGGAGTTTTTTTTTCTTCCTTTTACTGGCTGAAAAGCCTAAACAACGTTGCATAAGTGGCAAGAACTGGGTTGATGGCGGGCTATTAAGGGCTTGCAGGGGGGGAGAAGGGTTATGGTGTGGTAAATTAACTCGGATATTATAAGAGATCGGAAACACCTACACTGTATAGAACAAATAATTGGTTACACCTACAGGAAGGGAAGAAAATGTACTTTGTCCTTTGCTCCCACTCCTAAAAAGTGTTGTCCTGGTTGAACAATTGCACTACTGCCACGACAAACCTCCCCTGGCAATTGTTTTGACAAATAATGACGATGACCATAAAAGTGATGTGAAAATCGATAAAAATGAATAAAAAAAACATTATTGATGAATATATATTTCATTCTCCTATCGTTAAATGCTTTAATTTGGTAGACAAAAATCAGAACGTGATACTTCATTTTAAAAATACATTAAATTTCTTTTTAAAGATAATTATGAGAATAAATATCTATAAGAATAAAAACGCGATGCTTTTAAACACTAGTATTTAAAAAAATACTGAGGTATATATTTCATTCTCTTTTGATGAATTAAATTTTTTAATTTGGTATACAAAAATCCAAATGTGATATTTCATTTTAAAAATACATTAAATTAATTTTGAAAGATAACTAAGATAATAAATATCCATAAAAATGAAATAAAAAAAATATATATAAAAAATGAAAATAATATAAAACATATCTAAAAAAAATTAAACACTGCAGTATTAAAAATAAATGAAAAAACGTATTTATTTATTTATTTTTCCAAATTTTTGAAAAAAAAAAAAATCTAATAATTTTTTCTTCCCAATTAAAAAAAGCTGTGGTATAATGTGATTATACGGGCCTATCTAATCAACATCAAGTGACCCCAAAATGAGGAAATTGATTTCCTACATCTATCTTGTTATGGTTCGATGTTGAGCATGGTAATATGTACACCAGACCATCTTTCTTGCATGACGTGATTTGCACTTTTTGATCTACATGTACCTGACTTCCAGGTGCAATGTGAGGAGGCAGCGGTTGGCAATGTCCTGGAAGCTCCTGCACAGGTCACTGAGGGTCTGCAGGATCTGCTCCCGACTACGCTCGCCGTCGCCCATGGCCTGGCTGTCAGACGAACACGGAGACAAACCTGCGTGGAGGTGAAACATGAGTGACGCCCATGGCACTCGAGTGGTCTTTGTGCTTCTATTGGCTTGCCTTGTGCTGCTGAGGTAGCAGGAGGTCGGTGCACTGCGGTGTTAGCCACACAAACGCGTACTGTGTGGATGTGAGTGTTAAAAAATGTGGCGCATACCGTAGCGCATGGAAGCATAATGAGTGTGTATAAATTGAGCCCGGTGTGGATCAATGGTCGTAAATTGGCAAATGGTGAGGAAAGGGGGGCCGGGGGTGAAATTGGCCTCGTCACTCATATGTAAGTCTATTTGGTCAATGAGGCGAACGTGTGCGATGTTGAGTCGGGGAATGCAGGGGTCGGCGATCGATGTGCCACAGTCGCGCGGCCAACTCCCTTGCTAGTCTTCACGCCTTTGCGAAGGTCACACATGAATGCGAGCCAGCACACAAACCTGCACTCACCCCGACGTCCAACTGGAAAGAAAAAAGCTGACAACCTTGCTTTTTGCCACTCGTATGTTTCACCTGTACTCAAATGGCGACAATAGTATATACACTTGCACAACAATTCTGGGAAAGAAACAAAACAAAAATCTTTTATTCTACTAAATTTAGACTGCATGTGAGTTCACCAAATGTCTTTTATTTGATTATCCACTTAATTTATTCTGCATTGATAATCGTATTATTCTGTATTTCTTCCTCATTGTTTTTTGCCAGGATTTTGCTACAGTAAAAAAAATCATTATGCACTATTTACAGTAATATTTAAAAATAAAAATATGTATTAATAAATAAAAATATTGAAAAATGAAACTAAAATTGAAAGCAAAGCAAAGTCTATTTTGAGAAGTATGATAAAAAATCCTCCAAAAGAATTCTGAATAAAAATAAATATAAATAAATTAAAACTAATAATAATAATAAGTCAAATAAATGAAAAAAACAAAACAAAAAATAAATAAAATAAACATAATGTATAGTTTGTGAAAAAATGCTGGTAGTGAGGATGTGGCAACGTATTTTTGTCCTTATTACTATATATACAAAAATTATAACCGTAATTTTTTCTATCGTGGACTTTTTATACTTTTCTATGAAGACAAATTGCCACCTTGTCTTAAATTTTGTCTACAAATTTGTTTCTAGCTGCGTTAGTGAGCACTTCCCCTGTCGAGTTAGCCCATCCAACGAAGGCCGCTCTGAAAAGTGCAATTAAGTTGTATGGAAGTGAACTTGAACAATTCCAGTCCATCGTGGGCGCTAACACACTTGTATGGAACACGCACTTAACTCCAGAACCTTCTTACACCCCCACCTTCTTCTTATCAGCGTAATTGCCGAGTTCCTCGCTAGACAAGAACTCCCGTGTAGCCGACGCCTTGTGTTTGTACTAGCGAACATCCAATCCCCATTAGAGTTATTTTAAATGAAGCCCCCACCGATAAGGAGTGCATCAGCATGGACAAATATCGGCCACTTACGGGGGTCAGTCCAATCCAATCAACAAGGCAAATACGGGGGTGGGGGGGGCGGTATTGGATGTGACTCGACTTGTACGAGACATATAGAAGATAAAGCATTTTGATTAGTATATTTCAATTTGCATAGGACTTGGCAGTTAATTAACTACTGCAGATTATTTTGCTTCACTGAACCAGCTGGAGCGTCATACTGTCAAACCACGTGGACATATCTCCTCGCCTCCGTCACCGGTTTGATATCAATCCCCTCAGCGCCGGGCCAATAACAAGAGCCGGTGCGTAGAGATTTCTCCTGGGAAGGGCGTTAATTGACTTCCCGTGATTGAATTTAGGCGGATAATCCCTGTGGTCAATTTATCAGATCATTAGGAGTTGAAGACGCCGGCTGAGGAACCTTCCGACGTCACGCTTACATCGGCCGCCTTAAGATAACGAGAAAGGGAGACTATGGTGGCGAACGCGGCGGGGGGTCACTAAGGGGGGTGTCCACATATGCGAGTAAAAACATAAAAGCATACATATGGATTCTCGTGTCGCTTTGATGATGCGAAGGCGGTGGCGCAGCATGGGGGCTTGCCATTAGCAGAGACAGATGGGCGAATAGCCTCATTGCTCCAAAGTTTTAAAAAAAAAAAAACATTCGCATAGCAGTAAAAACAGTGTTTTCTTAAAACGGAGCACCAAATGCAAAAACAGCAGGGGCCCCGTAGTTGAACCCTGAGGAACACCATACAACACTGGCGGCAAAGCGTGACTCAGGCTAACACCAAAAGTTCTGTCAGCCAAATAAGATCTAGATCACCAGTTGCTGTAAATGAGCCAACGTTCAGATTCAGCGATATAAAAAATGCATTCCGATTTCGATTAGAATTCAATTCATCATTCAGCCTCAGCGAGGACATGAAAAACTTAGAGCTGACAAACATTCTTTTGTGGAAGATGGAGGAACAGGAGCAAAGAAGAGCAAGCTGCAGGGGCGGCGCGCCTCATGAATAATTCATGAGGGATGGACGATGGAGTGAGTGAGCGAGAAGAGGCGGAGGAGGAGAGTTATTAATTATTTTGCTGCCCCGGGTAGAACGAGCGCAGCTACTGAGGGGCGTCCACCAAGGGTCTTCATGAGTTTGGGGATTTCAATATACCAAAATCTCCACAAGGCATCTTCATAAGGATAAAGTAAAAGGTGATTTTTTTTTTCTCAACTGGCACAAACAACACTGTCATCTCCTGTTGCACACACGCCTCCGGGTCGGCCTTCGTTTGGAATAGGAATGAGAGTTTTAGTCAAAGTGCTTGCTTTTAATGGACGTGGTGGAAAAGTACACAGTCAAGGTTATGCGGGAAAGACGATTATTGTTGTCAAATTATGCCACAAAGGAGATGAGAGGTCTTTAATGAATGTTTCTCATGACTCAGACGACCCAAGTACAAGACATAAAAAATAAAAAGACCTTGTGGATGTGAATAAATTTAGAATTACATCATTGTTTTTGTCTTTAAAACGTGTATTGTTACAGGCTTAATATTCATGAACATAAAATTTATAAAATCGTGTTTTCTGATGTAAACAGAGTCAATTTGAGGTCAAGTGTTGCAACAAGAGAAGCCATTTTTGGAACGCCGCATCCAAAAGTCAAAGCCTCGCCTACACTCCAGTTAAAATTCATCAGCGTGTTCGACTAAAACAAAACATGAAATGCTCTCGAGTTGACGTTGGGGGCTGAAAGGAATAGAGAAGGGGGAAAAAAAGTGTTTAAGAAAAAGAAGAGGGAGAGGAAAATGAGTTGTTCATACCTGACTGCTCCTGTAATATAAAATCCAATTTGGAGAGGCATGGACGTGAGGGGCGGGAGGGATGAGATAAGGTGGACCCCCCCCTCACACACACACACGCATTCATACGCTAACACACACTTGGTACTTCATCAGCTCGGCAAACACTAAATAATGAACAATGCTCGGGCTGTCCTGGCATGATAAGTAAGTGCCCTTCGCCTCCACACACATGAATTAATGACAATTACTTTGTCTGCTCTTTTTATTGAATCCTTATCAAGGATAAGAAAGTGAAACCGGGAACCCTTTTTTTAAACGAATAAATCGAGGAAAGTGACAAATCCAAATTGCCTTCAATGGGAAAGACAACCGAGAGCATTTACACCGAATGATGCAAAGGTGTCGACAGAGCGGGCAAATACGTCGCAAACGATTTCAAGCGTTTTGATTAGCGGCGGCGTTTAAGCGCTAACCGAGAAAGGATAATGGCGGCGTGTGTGTGACAACTCTAATAGGGACGATATTGAGTGTGTGAAAAGATACGCAGACAAAAAATTAATGGACCGCAGGTATAACCCGAATAAAAAAATACCGCTTGAGGGCGAGCTAACTTCATAATGTCCCATAAATCTGATTCCTACCAGCAGGGGGCGCAATTAATTCAGACTCAACTAGCCTGAATGGGCTACAGTAGAAATCGTAATAAATCGTCAAATCTGGCTTGTGTATTTTAATGTGAGGCGTCTCGTAATCTTGTAACAATCATTGCGTGAGGATTGTTGCCGTGATGCTACCGGGGCAATTTTTGAAAGTCTGTTCCCAATGAGCAAGAATTGCTTCAGCAGGAGCTTACAGCAGTCGTGAGTATGTTAGCGTAAAAAAAAAAAAAAAAGCATTTGGCACTATCAGTGAGCAACAGGCAGACCTGCCCGAGGCTCTTTTCACTGCTGCAGGTGACTTCAACTGACAAATCTCAAGTCTGCGCTGAGCAGATTTCACAAGTGTGACTTTTTTGCGTGAACAGTATCATCATCGCTCAACAGTGACATTTGCCTGCCAACCTAGTCCCGCCCCCCCCAGGCGTTGCTACTGCTCCGCTAATAACGAGCGGAATAGAATTAATGATCCGCGAAAAAGACAAAGTGCCTCAGGTGCCGGCGGCTGGATACTCACTCGAGCCCGGAGGAAGGTTGGCAAAGAAGGCCTTGAGGCGTCCGGACAGCCACTCCATGCTCTCGTGGAGGTTGGCTAGAGACTTGAGGTCGCTGACGTCGCGCAGGATCTCGTTCTCGGGGATGAGCTTGTCGCCGAGGTTGCCCGTCAGCACCTCCGACTCCTTGGCGAACGCCGCCCTGTGGAATGCAGGATTAAGATGATTCGTGGGTTTTCCTCAACCTTTGTTTGCCGAGTCTTGGTAACTTGACATTGAAAAAAAATTGCGTATCAATACGTACCGTGTGAAGTCCTCCTCATCTTCTCGTTTTTGTCGTGTCTGCCTTGGCTGAGCCATGTTTGCCCAGTTGGGGAGGGACTGGAGCAAGCGACTGATGTCTTCGTCTTTGGACCAGGAAGCGCTGATGGTCAGCTTCTCCTCACACTGAACTATTCCCCTAAAGACGGACATGATGTCACCGTATTTTTCGTACCGGGTTATAAGGTGCATTTAGCAAAACAAACCGGGGCAGCAAACTTTATTTAACAAGTTACACCTGATTATAAAATGAACTGTCAATTTTTGAGAATATTAATTATTATATATTATATTGTATTCTATTATGAATATATATTAATATTATGTTCCACCTTATAGTCCGTAAATAACATGAACTCATTAAATGCATGATGATAATAATTTATAATTGAATAATTTACAATATAATGATGAATCATAATAACTTATGATAATTTTTAGGTGTTACCTGTAGGCGGTGTTGCAGATCTCCTTATATTCTTTGAGCTTGTCACAAACCATCTCCAGGAACTGGTTGGAGTAGGAGCTCAGGTCCTGCATGAGATTCATCAGATCCTGGATGGATTTTTCCACCACCACGGTGCTCTGCGGGCAGAACGAGAGATGACAACAAATGACTCCTGACGCATGACAAGAATACATTTTTTTGGGGTAAGTTTTTATTTTCCCCCTTCGCTCATAATGTCACCAGCAGGAAACACAAATAAAGCGGCCTCTCCGCTGGGAGATGTAATGATCCATAACGGGGCAGAGAACCGAGCAGTGCACACACTAAGACCCCGGCTGCGGACAATAAGCGCACATCCCCTGCAGGAAACTTGTTGGCATTAATTTCGTTGAGAAACACATTAATTTTAAGGACAAAGTGCAGGCAGATGTTGGACATGAGGATTTACCACTTGGTGGTGATCCAAATCAATATCGCTTTGGCATTGGCGGACACTCTCCTACTCGTGAGGGATCCATTATGTGAAACGGAGCAAATTCGAGAGTAGCCATTTTGAAAGTATTTAAGACACAACAATAAGCCAGAGGCGAAAACGTAAAATTCAACAGCGGTCCAAGGCTGATGAATGAAGAAGAGGAAACAATGCGATGCCTTCGCCTCCAACAAATGTCAATTTTTGCTCATTTGTTTTGGACACCGGAAATCATTAAAAAGTAATCAAGGGACCGACTGGCGAAGGGGAGCATTTGAGTCCATTTTCGTTGACCATTACCATCGGAGAGAACGCTTCTATACATCTCTTTCTCTCACGTCCATAATGATTCACGCTTAAAGGTCAATACACGGAGCTATTGAGTGAAAAGCACATATATTCCCCTTTCAGTGTTGCCGCATTAAGCTCCTGAAATCGAGCGGCGTGCACTTTGCATTTCCTCTTTTAGCACGCCCGCCGCCACAAAGGAATATCCGATCTTTGCAAATGCATGTCGTGGTTTGATGGAGTAAACTGCTGTCATTAAGCGCAAAAAAAAAAGATGGCCGTACATTCCCGGTGGGGAAAAAAGGGCTGTTAATGCTCCGGACGCTGTTGTTAAAAGTGGTTATTTTCTTTTAGTGGCTTGAGCTAAAAAAAAAAACCTGGTCATTACATTAATGCATTAAAAGGATAGAGCTGAGGATGTCTCATGTGGAAGCCCCGGCCCCAATGAAATAAGGGTTACTCCTCAAGGTCATATGGAGGTCACAATGTTTTAACCCCTTGTTTTCTGGCGTAACCAGTCGCACCAGAAGGCTGCCGAAATAATACACATGACACAAGATGATCCCCCCCCAGCGACGGTTGCTCACCCCTCCCTTGGGTGAGTCAAGCGACCGGAGTGTGTTCTTGACAGATCATCCATCAACGTCAGGGGACAGTCACACATGGGCTCCCCTACTTGACACATGGCGGATGGCTCGCATGTACGTGCCTGACGTGACTCTTTGTGTGAACTGTTTGGGGAAGCGAGTCTATGAAAGTTTGTTGACACAACCCAGCAGGCAAAATTCCGAATTTAGACGATATTGTTATTTGGAATTTGATCCAACAAAAGGCATTGTCTAATCTTTTAGAAGACCTTGACATGTCAGTCTGGCTGGAAATGGTCCTGAAGTAGCGGGAAAAGGAAATTTTAACATCACACGGGGGAACGCAATGAACATAATAACAGAATGTGACGTAACTACGATATAAATTCACATCAGGACATCATGTACTGTAAGGAAAGTGTATTAATGAATGTCTCCCATTCTAAGGTTAAAAATGGCTCTCTATTTGATAATTAAAATAGTTGTCGATTAGTTTCATAACCGATTACTTGTCGATTAATCGATTAATTTTGACTAGTTTCCATCACATTCCTTCTGTCCTCTCAAACATGAATGCTCACAATGTTCCAAATTGTAAAAATGTCTCAAAACGATTGTACGATTATGAAAATAGATGTGGAGTAATTTGATAATCGATTGTCAATTAATCAATTAATTTTGCCAACTCTAATAATAACATAACATCGGACCGCAAAATAACACCACACAACACTCTGTACGATAAAATCTGATGTAACACAGTGAACCGTAATATGGAAAGCATAATATGAAGTACCATAAATACTCAACACAAAAAACAACAACAATGATCCAAACCACCTCCTGCATTTTTATTGCACTTGGCGAGGGTAATAATAAGTATATAAAGAGGTATAGATGGATGACATATTCGGGAATAACTTAAAAAATGCATTCCCATTTAGGCGGAATAATCACATAGCTGGCGGGCTGATGAGATTGAGTTTATAAAAGAAAACAAGGTCTCTTTCATGGTGCGCCATCACGGCTTTCAACGCGACGTTGTGTAAGTGTTCTAATTGAAAGATGAGCAGCAATATCACACTTGGCTGCTTGCAGATGGACCGCCATATTACGCTCCTGCTATTCGCAACCCGAAACGCACGGGCAAGATGAAATATGGTGTCCTGGCATAAACAATCCAAAGAGTTAAGATGTGCAATTTGAGTCCTTCCAGTGGAGCAAAAAATCCATTAGAGTAATTATCTCTTTGTTGCTTTTTTTTTTTTTAAATATATCTCCCGTGTTCATTATTCTAATGGGTATACAAAATTATACAAAGTCTTTGGGTCTATCGTCACATCTCATTAAGTCAACATCTAAATAAATGGATGCTCTTAGTTAGCAAAGTTAAAGGTTAAATTTTAGGATCAATTTCCAAGTTGTTGTTTTTTTAACAGCACATTTCAGAACACTAGACTGAGAGCAATTTGGCAGTGTTTGGACCCAGTGCAGGCCTGGAGAGCATGTGTGTTTGGCGCGAGATAACAGTGGCAAGGTAGGTTGCACCTCAGGTGTAGAAGAAATGGGAGGTCTCGGCAGAGATTGAGCCAGTTCAGTGGGGAATGAACATCTTCAAGTTATAAGCACAAGGATTTGGCGGTGCTTTGAAATTCAATACATTTCAATACTACGATGAATATATTTGTATCTCAATTATTCACTATCGAATATTTTTAGGATCGATTATTCCATCGACTAATCGGATAAAAAAAAATTTGAACCAATTCGGGTATTGTTTTCTGTACTAAAAGGAGTTGGACCAAACAAAGGCAAAAAAAAAATTATATACGATTATCAAGATAGTGACCGATTAATTTGATAATTGCTAACTTGTCAATTAATTGATTAATTTGAACAGCTCTAATCTCAAATAATCTTTCCCTATAAATCAAATGAAAAAAGTATATAACTGAAGATCAACAGTCACAACTGCTCAGTAAGCTACTTGTTCTTTTTCCCAAGCAAGACTAAGCTACCCACTTGATTGGGTCACACAAAATTAGCACGTTAGCGTCAGCTTCTGCAAGCAACAGCTTTAGGGTGTTTTCAAATTAAACGGGAGCATTTTTGGTGTGTGTGTGTAAATCACCCCCGCCACCCACTTTTCTTCTTCCCACTCCCACTCAAGTCCAAATCACAGGGCATGGTTGATGAAGCTAACAGGTGCATTGCGCTGTGATTGCTGCACCCACTGATGGGTGCTGGGGGGCTCTGCTTTATAAAAGACTCCCCCGTACCTTTCCTCCCGCACGTGTGTGTGTGTTGGTGCGTGGAGGCAATCAGCAGGAAGCAAATAAGCATTGCCTACACACATCACGACAAACAATAAAGGTCAGTGTCATTACGGGAGGTAGCGGTTGGGCACGGTCATACACACATACACAAGCAGATGTGAATATAAATGGTGAAAGGTCACCATCATTAGTTGGTGGTGCAACATGCCCGTGATACGCATATCACACGTACAATAGTGTTGATTGGCTTTTTTGAGGGGGGGTTGGACACAACTGGGGAGATATGGGATTGAGGTTTGAGCAGATCAGGTTTTTAAATATCATATTGTAAAATTCCAGTATTGTGTTTTCAGACGCATTTCTGTGACCTATCTGATGACTAGCCACAAAAAACAATATTTATGAGGGGAAAAAATAGAAATCAGTTAGTGACATTTGTGTGCTCATTTTATGCTTTATTTTCCCATGACCTTGCTTCGCTTATCGAGAGAGCGAGACTACGATTCAAAAATTCTATTCTGTTTCGTCATCCCTGGGACTTGTCTTTTGAGGACTTTTTATTTGCTTTGTGTTATGAAAATATTTCTTCAGCTTTTAGTTCAATTCAGCAGCAGCCAGCCCCCCCGAAAAATTGTCACTGACATATGGAGTAGTGTGATAATAACTAGTCTTATTTAGTGTATTGTTTATAATAGACATGTTTTGAAATATGGACTAGTGTCATAATAACTTATTTATCTTATTTGTGTATTATTTATAATTGATATGTTTTGTTAATCTCATTATCACAGTTCAAATGTATTAACATTCATGACAACATGTTTTTCATTGTTAAAAAAATCAAGTGGTCAAGAAATACAACAAACACCTTGATGGGATGGAATAAACAGTATTGCAAAGTATAGTGCAATATGATACAATGTGACAAAAAAATACATCTAGACACAAAAGCCAAAAAGCAGAGTTGTGTGTACGGAAATCGGGGCTGATATTAACTATCCTGATTGGTATCAAGTGAAAAGGATTTTTCATTTGAGTATCGGACCGGGACTCACAATGGTGTGGAATCATGACTCTGTATAGAAAGAATCAAGTGACTCAGACGCTAAAAAAACTGATTGGGATGTCTCAACTGTTTAGTTTGCTACTATGGCAAAACAAACTGTTACTAACTATATTAATTTTAAAACAACGTGGGATTGATTTGCTGTCCAATGAATAATCTATTTATGAATTCTATGCATGTTGTGGTGTAGAATGTGGGCGGTGTTGGTGAATAGAGGCGGGTTGCACGTGCTTTACAGGAGGGAGGGAGGTAGGGGTGGGGGCACACGGGGGGGGGGGGGGGGGGGTTGGACCAAGATAAATGGAGCCAATCTGACAAACTATCCAGCAGCGTAACCATAGTCCTCGCTCGCCTCCACTCTTTCTTTATTCTCCCTCTATCTAACTCTAATTAAATGAATCAATCAGAATTGGACAGATAGTATCTCAGCGCTCACATGCTTGTGTGTTGGATTCACCATCTGATTCCCACATGCACACGCGTAAAACAAAAGAAAACAAAAAAATGGATCGGAGCTTATCGGCAGCGAATGGACACTCACCTCTATGGACGTTATCTCTTGTTCCTTGTGGACCATATATAGCCAGGAGGTGTCAGGCTCATCATAATCTTATTATTACCCAATGATATACATACACGATAGCCGCCGAGCCCCTTTGGGAACCACTGTCGACTCGTGATAGGGAAATCATCTCCAGTATCGATACTACTTATTAACCTGAATGGGTATTCTTTATAGTCGCTCGTTCACCTTGACTCCTGCGCAGCGATTGCCGCAAAGTCAGATAGAACCATCGCACAGGGGTCCCCAATATTTCACAACGTGACATGATTTATTAAAAACCCGATACGTTGCAAAATGCAGCTATAAATATTATGCTCATGAGGGAGCGGGGTGACAAAAAAATATGACCTAGCCATGTAGCTAGATAAGGTAACCACACTACAGCAGACTCAAACGGTATAGCTGCAAAGCCATGATACAGAGAGACCTAACTTGAATTCAAATAGATTGTAAAACTTATTTAAAACAAATAATACCAGAGAAAATGCTGTGCCTGTGTTGCATATATGCAGGAAGAAGTGGGGGCCTAGTGTTGTGGCAACATCTGGGTGTGAGCAGTGGCCAACAGCAGCTCTTATGTGAGTGCTTTTGTGTATTATTATTCTCCTGACATTCCATTAACGGCTGAAAAGTGCATCGGCCATTGTGGATTTTATTTCACATATGCGAGGGCATTACAGAAGTACGTTTTATTCATGGATGATATTGTAATTACTAGGGCCCACCCGATTAGTCAATTGGTGAATTTAATCGGCCCCATTAACTCTTTTAAAACAGTTTTGTTTATTTCCCCAGGATTATTTTTGTACACAGTAATACATCACACCATGAGACAAAGATAATGGCATTCAAAATCCCCATTAACCCCCACCCAAAAACAAAAAATCTGCCCCAAAAAAGTCAGTCAAATATCGTGCTTGCAATTCATATCTTGATTTTTGTGAGTGTTATGAGACCAACAAAAGTTATTATAATCATTATATATATATTTTTGTATTAATTGGCCGATTAATCGGTTATCAGAACTTGGCTCAAAAACTTGGGCCCTTGTAATTACTGTTTTATTTGAATATACAAAATATTTTTATCACAAAAAAATGGGGAAGACGGAACAGTATTTTCATTCATTTCAATGGGGAAAACTGCTTTAGAAAAAGATCAATGCTAACCCCTTCCTCCTGTCATACCTCCAGCTCACATTAGCATCTTAGCATGCTTCAACAGCCCTAAGTGAGCAGATGCCTCCATAAAATGTGCTCCCCTATGGTTTCCCATATGCGGCTGCGGCCCGGCACAGTGTGCTTAATGTGCTGAAACTATATTGAGTTCTACCTCTTCCTCTCATCAGCAGCCCCTGAGGTTATGATGCCAACAGTGTGCGTGTGCATGTGTGACGGTCCATGACAACACCTGGCGTACTAACACAGACATACAAAAAAAAAAAAAAAGTCACACTCCGATCCGCCACAAAGACACATCTGCTACGTGATTGGAAACCCTTGCAAGCATTTTATGGCGCAGTCACCATGATCTTTAATCATCCACTGCGGTCACGGCGGCAAGAAGCGAGGATATTAAGCTCACAACAGACTTGAGTTTGTACTTCTTGGAAGGAAAAAGCGCCAGGCTACTACATGGGAACACAATTGTTAAGATAAACTACTCCCCCAAGAAGCAGATACATTCAAGATATTTTGCACCTGAATGGGCTGCAGCAGTTGCCAAATTTATTTCACAACAAGACACAAATGAACTTAAGTTAATCTGATTTTCTGCTTGAGCAGGCTGTGGTAAAAATCACAATGCAAAGTTAACAGAAAATGGATGGATAAAATTGGGATCGCAAAAGTTGCTACCGTTTTTTTCCATGTATAATGCGCCCCCATGTATAATACGAACCCTAAAAATGTTGATGCTGGAAAAAAGCCTGTACCCATGTATAATACGCACCCTGACTCCTACTTAAGTCCGTAAACGTAAAATTATTTCAGATAAAAGATCATCTTTGGGAACAACCGGATGTTATTCTGCCGGTCGGTATCACTGCGCATGCGCTGGCAAACTCGATAGCGAAGAAATGTTTCGGATTTGTGTAGGGTACATTGTGACAGCAAACGAGCAGGTGATTGAGCAAGCGTCTGATACGAGAGCATTGTGTTCGTATGGAGCGTGTTTGAAGTGAACAGCAGAGAAGAAAGCGCATCTGTAATGGCGGCCTCCGTATCATATCCGGATTAAAAAAAAAAAAAAAACCATTTTTTTTTTTTGTACCCATGTATAATGCGCACCCCAGATTTTAGGCCAATAAATTAGTTAAATTTTGCGCATTATACATGGAAAAAAACGGTAATTGTTTTTAATGACAAGACTACAGAAGTTAGGCTAAAATTCATTTCTATGTGCCAAATAATTTAAAATGCATTTCCCTGATTGCCGATAGACAAATGCACCAAGCCATACACGCACAGGTAGCAAAACGATGTCTGAAAAATATAAAAGGAGTGAAAAGACGCTGCCAAATTGTGCTGGGTTCTTTTATTCAAGCCAATTAAAAAAAATAAAAATCCCAAACAAAAGGGAGTGCTTTATTACGCGCTCCCGCTATCGGCAGAAAGGCTCATTAGCCGCAGCAGCCGTAATTAGCAAGATGCTGCACTCCTCTCGTTAAGGAGGGGCCCGAGCCGTAAACAAAACCCTGCTGAACTCCAAACACCCACTGCCTCGCGCTACCTCTGTAATGAACTGCCACTGACGTTTGCAGCCGCAGAGACCTCACAAACACGCACACTATTGTACACACCCAAGAGCTGCGACACAACTATTTGACAGTGTCTTTCTTGACAAAACAGAGTTATAGTGTAGACTTTGAGCTATAACGTGTGGGCTATGAACAGATAATAGCAATTTAAAAATGAAATCATATTTAAAATTTTATATTTTGATAAATAATATTTTGACTGCGCAATTGTTCCAAGAAGGGGAATAATCAAAGTCAACTAAGTCGTAGTGTAGACTTTGAGCAAAAACGTGTGGGCTATGAACGGATATTAGCAATTTAAAAATCAAATAACATTTTAAATTAAAATGTTATATTTCGATAAATAATATTTTGACTGGGAAATTGTTCCAAGAAGGGGAATAATCAAAAAGTCAACTAAGTCGTGGTGTAGAGTTTGAGCAAAACCGCGTGGCCTATGAATGGATATTAGCAATTTAAAAATCAAATAATATTTTAAAATGTAATTTTATATTTTGATAAATAATAGTTTGACCGGGCATTTGTTCCAAGAAGATCAAAAAGTCAACTAAGTCGTAGTGTAGACTTTGAGCAAAAACGTGTGGGCTATGAATGGATATTAGCAATTTAAAAATCAAATAATATTGAAACTTAATTTTATATTTTGATAAATAATATCTTGACAGGGCAATTGTTCCAAGAAGGGAAATAAGTCGTAATGTAGACTTTGAGAAAAAACGTGTGGGCTATGAACGCATATTAGCAATTTAAAAATAAAATCATATTTAAAATTTTATTTTAATATTTTAATAAATAATATTTTGACTGGGCAATTGTTCCAAGAAAAAGAAGAATCAAAAAGTCAACTAAGTCAATATTGGTGCCCCGTGTGAGGCCTTTACCTGGAGCACGGGTCTCTGTACCCCCAAAGTCTTCATGGTGTCAGCATTGGCAAGAATCTTCAAGGGGTCGGCGACCTTGCTTACTGCCTCGATTTCTTTGTTGATCTCTGTGCGCACCTGCATCAGGAAGGAATAGATGAGCGGGGGTCTTATAGTCTGGTTTATGGCATCACCGACCTGGTTGAGGAAAAGATCATGTATGTAGTATGTCAGGAAGGTTTGAAGTTGGCACTGCTTGGCCTGGCCTGCGCCCATGTTCATCTCAATCTCCCGAATGAACCTGCACAGAGGAGGTGGGACAAACTATATCATCATCTGGTTTTCCCAGTCCAGTATATTTAGAATCCCATCAGCAAACTGCGTCAGAGTGGTCTAGATGCGAGTCGGACACTAACGTATGGCTTCGCCGAGGCCCGCGCCCGCCTCGTTTGTCAGGATCGCCGGTCGCTGACCTCGTCCGGTGCGCGCCGCGGGGCCGACGCCACGCAAGAGCGAGCGCTTCGTCGAGCGTGCGGCACATATAAATGCGCAAATAAATCAAACCCTGTGGAAAATAAAATTGCTTGACCTAGAAGACATGTGGATACGCATGACCTAGGCATTGGACAGTACAGCGGACGCGAGGAAAAAATAACAAAGCGAGGGTTATGTAAGGATGCAGAGATAAAATTAGATTGGAGCAAAATTGCAATTCAAATACTGTGGAGGACACGCAACCCTCAAAACAGCTTCATGATGAGGCTCAAAAACAGAAATGTGTCTTTCCAATGTTTCACATCACCCACCCACATTATTTTCTTTGGCACATGTGAACACGGAGCATGTAGCTCGTAACCTCGGGCTAAACCAAACAATTCCCGCGGATAAAACTGGCACTCTCACAGACTACTCAGCATTTGCACCCAATTAGTCAGCATGACTCGAGGCCTCGTGTGTGCAGTCTAAAGCCACTGTAAATCCTCCATTGATGCTCCAAAGTCGACCGCAGCGCAAAGTGGGAGAGCAACTCTTTTGTGGCCTAATTAAAGCTGTCAAACAATGCGGGATAGATAAACAGTTCCTCTCGATAAATATGGAGAGAACTTAAACAGTCTGTGAGTCGTCCGCTTTCAGGAGAAAAATACAATTACTGCTGACAACTTCATCTTCAAAAAATAAGAAGAATAAAATCGATTTTGGAGGACAGAAAGTTGACACTTTACCGCGTTGCCTTGTTGCCCCGAGATCCATCCCCGGCTGTCATTACTGTCATTGTTTCGATACCAGAGTCAAGATGATGGATCGTCCGCTTTGTGTGTGAGCACAGATGGATTTTGCCGTAGACAGAGGTGATAACATTTGAGTAATGCGGTTGGGGGCCCCGCGAGTAGTAAACGTGCCATCTGGAGGCGAGGAGCGTGGACCCGCATGAGGACGCCGGGAGGGTTGGACTGAGGTAACCGGGATAAACGAATCGCGCTCCAAGCGGAGATGACAACTGAAAACGCTCGGTTCGAAAACATCGGCCGGGTTGCTGTGGAGACGGCAGCCGCCTCAGCCCGGCGTGTGAAATGTTAATAACCTTAAATAATTCACTTAGCCGCCCTGGTGAGCTCAGACAAACACTGACATGCTGCAAGAGTTGTAGTACAGTGAGGGTGAAAAAAGGAGGGGCGGGAAGCAATTTGATTCCAATTGACGATTTAAGTCGTGGAAAAAAAAAAGCAAATCCGTTTCTAGACATCCGTCTCCATCCTGCAGAAGTGTAACCGTGCTGAAAGAGAAATGGAATAGAAGAGAGTATCGTTTAAAGACCCAGCATTTTTTTTGTAGGAGCTCGGTTGAATTCCGATTTCACCGTCGGCTATCACGAACGTTGAAGCCATCGCACCACAACGCAACCCATCTGGTGGCACTCCAAAGCACTTATCTATTTGCAATGATTCTTTCCTGCGGCACTCCTCAGCCACTTCAGCAAGAATGTCAAAGTCATTAAAAGGATGCTAATGGATGGGCGACACTTGCAGAGTTTTCACGCGGCTCGGCCAACGCCGACGCTAAATCTTATTTTCTTTTTAATTGTTATTCAACTGCACATTCAATATCGATTCGCTCGGATTATTGCGAGCCGCTCGCTTACTTTTATGGTGGCGTTGAATTAATAACATAGAGGAAGGGGGGAGTTCCTCCAGGGGATTTGAAGCAAGCAAATTAAAAAGTTTGATGAGTGCAAATTATAATATAAATGCTTGATGGTGTGTTGTTATACATACAATTAAATATGACTGCCTGGATAAGCCACAACAGAGCTTGTCCCTTCAGTATGATTCAAATGGACAGTTTTATTAATCAACTATCATTTGTGCAATATCCACTTTTACCCGCAGATGGCAGTATGCCAGCTTCTAGACTTCAGTCATATTTTCAGCTATGATGCAGCAATGCAGTGGGATGATAGCCTTCAGGGAAATGCACAAGTTTGGGAATAACTGGATAAAGTTTGTGGATTCTATTTGGACCAAGAGTGATAAAAAAAAAAAAAAGGATCTGACAAATGGCGGCTCAGCTTTTTAAGATGCAGAGGTTGAAGTTATTAGTCGATAAGCCGACTAAACTATTGAAGTGAATTAATTGCAAATAATGTGTTTTTAGCTTTGGACAGTTTATAAAATGTCTGTCAAACAAAGCAAAAGTCTTTACTAGGTCTCTGTAGGCCTCCATAGATTACAATAGCGATTAGCCTTGCTAGCTTCGGCAAATTCGATCATTATTAGTCTTAAAATATTAATACCAGGTACTGGTAGTGAATAACGAGGGCAGTAAGCGTCATGGATTAATTAGACTTTTAGTCGGTAAACGTGCTAAAACCATAAAAAAAGCAACATCAGAGCTTTCAAATTTTTTTTTGCAAATTTGCATTCCTCTAAAAAATTCTACGATAAAAATATTTATTTCTATATTTATTTTTAGTAGCCACCCATATAGTATGTATGTCGATTTAGCTAAATTATGTTTATAAGCATTACTAATACTAATCAGTGTGATATTGGTCTCTGGTGTACCACAAGGTTCATAGCTAGGTCCCCTGCTGTATATATATTTGCAACAAATGCATCTTCAAAGTGTCTTTGTGTGCCTATTTGCTTTTGTCTGTGTGTGGAGGCCAGTCGCAGTGTGGTGCAGGCCAATTAAAACGAGCGAGATTGATGAGCACCCAAGAAGCAGCGAGCGGTAGCGGTAACGCAAGTGAAAGCTGCTTCCTGCAGACAACAGGAAATGAGATGGCCTTGTTTAGCTGACGCCACCGGAACCTCAAAAGACAAATGGCCGCTGCGCTGCGGCTCCTCAATCTTCCTAACGCTCACCTTACATCTTTTTAATGCCCTCTCACGCTGCGACCGAGACCACCTCGTCATTAGTCTTTTCTCCAAGGCTGACGAGAAAGTGAACGTATATGAAACAGATTTTTTTTTTTTTACATCCGCTAATAAGGTCATGTTTTCGTGAAACAAATAAAACCAAACAAAACTTCGAGGAAGAGTGGCACATTGGGATTGTATTGATTTGACTTGTTTTTGTATTTATGTCGTTTTCTATGAGTTTATTTTATTTTATATATGGTTATTGTATAACTGTATGTTTGTATTAATTTTAAAATATGACTACAATATTTGTATTGTATGCTTTTTGATAATTGTTCATTTTCATTTTTTTATTCATTATTTTTTCTAGGCTAGAAATCATGTTTGATTTTTGATACTCATTTATTCGTTAAAGTACATTAATCTGGACTTTTTAGTAAATATTTTCTGTGTAAATATTTTCTATTTCCTGTATTTTATTTTATACAGGAATATCTTATCATTCTTACAACCATACTAGGTTATGCGTGCCGATACCAGCCACTGATACTTCAGGCAAACAAAATCTGCCATCAATTTAAGTCCTCCTGGTCAGTTGGTGGCGCTATACTACAACACTGACAAATCCTCATCTGCTCCACAAAGAAACATCTTTGCTTAATGGTCTGAAAAAGAGTGATATGGAACATCTGAGCATTTGTTTTTGCTCTGCATTTTGATTAATGTTGATGACTTTGAGTGTAGTGCAGAGGATACCCAAGATTTGCTGAGCTCTGCCAAATGCTCAGCAGAGCAATTAGGAGGTTTATCGGGCAAGAGATGGCTCGCTGCGGGACACAAAGGGGAGGTGATGGGGGCTCTAAATGATGGCTTTTATCCGCTTTGTGTAAAGCTTGTCAATAGAGACGGACAGGTGATGGCACCCTCCCTTGACCTGTCTGTGTGTACTTACTGTTCTTGCAACTCAACACTTTGATTGTATACTTAGACATAAGCAGATGCAGTGCGGATGCTATAATCATCATTATAATAAAATACATATTCTGAAATAAATGGATATTTATTTGATTTTCCAATAATCAGTGGAGAAAAATTGAATGAGAAGTTGTTTTTTTTAACGAAAAAAGATAGCAGTCTAATATTGTCTGATTATCTTTTGCTATCATTCAATGGACATTGTGGTGTTCCTTATGTTGTGTACTCCATGGCCACCTGAAGACATTCCATGTTTAGATGAAGTGGGTGGGTTTAAAGAGTAGGTACTTTGTCCTGCGTTGTTTAAAACATTGAGATGTACAGATAGTCCTCAACTTACAAACGAAGCACTGGTGGTGCTAGAGGGGTGGCCACGGGGGCGCTGACTCCTCCTCAAAATATTTTTTTTGTGATTTTTTTGGTAATTTTTTTATGCCCAGCAAACATAAATTAAATGTTTATCAGCGTTTTCTGGAGTTTCTTATTTGTAAAAAAACCAAAAACGTTTTTTGAGCTATCATTACGATACAAAGATGTCATTCAAATTTTTTTAATTGAATTTGTGTTAAGACCGTATATGTGTATACGGCAAATACTGTTTATAATTTATTTCAGATTAATTTTTTTATTTAATTTACTCAATTTTTAATAAATTTTAAAACCAACTTTAATGTGTCTCGACTTAAAATTTGACTTACAAACACCTTTTTCAGAACCCATTTTCTTTTGTAAATTGAGGACAATTTGTAAATACCGTTTTTGTCCGTGTATAGTGCGCCCCCATGTATAGTACGCACCCCTAACAATGGCATGCTGATGCTGGAAAAAAGCTTGTACCCATGTATAATACGCACCCAATTTTTATGAATTTTTTTAAAAACATTTTTTAATTTTTTATTTATTTATTTTTTTTTAAGTCCCAAAGATCGTCACACACGCAGGGAGGCAATGGGTCCCATTTTTAAAGTCTTTGGTATGGTCTTAACTAGGCTGGATGTCATTTTTTTTGTTGGCGTTGATTTCTCCGACTGCCCCTAAACGCACCACCGCGCTCCGTGCGCACACGGCGGCTCTGTATGGGAGAGACGTTGAAGAGGAATAAAAACACCCTTGGAAACCAAAACTTGCCCCTCGTCGTGACTCGGAGCCGCAACAAATGTTTCGGATTTGTGTAGGGTACATTGTGACAGACGGCAAACTAGCAGGTGATCGAGCGAGCGTCTGATACAAGAGCATTGCGGTCGTATGGAGCGTGTTTGAAATGAACAGCAGAGACGAAAGGAACAAGGCAAAGTGTTGTGAAATAAAATATTACCTGTAATACGCATTTTGTTATTTGCTGATTGAAACTGCTAATTACACTGTGAATTGAAACTAATAGGTGGAGAACTGAACTCTCGCTCTTTGTCTAGCTGACGTGTCTTGCGCAACCGTTCTGCGCATCTGTAATGGCGGCCTCCGTATGACGTCCGGTCCGCGATGGAGATTAAAAAACAAACAATATTTGACAATAACACACCATCGAGGATTGCACGCACCATCGCATCAAACGATGTGTCGTCAATTATGAATTTTACTAAGTGTGTTGGGCAGGATGGCTGAATGCGATGCGCGATTGACAACAAACAAGAAGAAAGGTGAGTTTTATTTCGGGGGAGATTTGTCATGTCTCGTCCCCAGTTTTGCTATGTGTCTAGGTTGCCATAGTTTCTGTTCGTGTCACCCCGCTCTTCCTGTGTCACCTCAATCGATGTAACGTGTTTTGTATTTAAGTCCTGTCTGCCCCTCGCTCACCGTTGGATCATTGCATGTGTTACTGTCATTCTGTTCCTGTCTTTGGTAATGTCACCCTGTCTTTTTGTTCCACGACTTTGTCGGTCAGTCCTGTTGTTGGTTTTGTTGTACCATGACTTTATTTAAAAAAAAAAAAAAAAAAAAAAAAAAAAAAAAAATTAAAAAAAAAAAAATTAAAATTTTTTTTCTTTGTACCCATGTATAATACGCACCCCAGATTTTAGGACAATAAATTAGTAAAATATTGCGCACTATACACGGAAAAAAACGGTACCATGAAATAAAAGCTGGACTTCTGAATTTTTGTGTCATATTGATCTTTTGATTTGACATCCAAATGTCTTCTGTATCGAAAAACAACGGAATTGACCTTGACATTCCATTACTTTTGGATGAAACTAATTTTATACTGTATGTGATATGCGAGGTGCTAACGGTCTGGCATAAAAAAAAAAACTCATTGCGATATCACACCCCATGTTATCGCCTCATCACTTGTGGCACACTGCCTTATCTCTCCATTTCCCACCCTTCATTTCATCACCGCTCACTCTATTTTTAGCACGCCGTCGCTGTTATCTCTCCAAATTCTCAACCCTCGTCCTCGGCCTTTTATGTTAAACGCAGGGCTTTCCATCCCACGCAAGTAAATTGAAATAGTTCTCAGGGCTCCGGTGTCGCCCTGATTGAATCTAAAAAGAAAAGTGCAATAAAGACAACTAGTGGTGAGAGGTGTGGAACACACCTAAGGGCTCCCCAAGCGATGAGGAGTGGAGGTAAGAGAGACAAAGCGAACAAAGGCGGAATTTGGAAAGTATCTCTTGGGGGCTCAGGTGACAGCTCTCATTTTGGCACGACATGCAATTTTGCGAACTCTGGGAATACCGGCACATTACGAGAGTAGAGCTGAACGATTTTTGAAAAAGAATTGCGATCTAATAAGAAATTATTTTTGCATGTCAAACATAAAAAATATATGAACTCGTTCGCTGCCATTGACGACTATGGCCATCAAACATAAGTGAGTTGCAATAAACTATCAGCAGATATAAGCAGACATTGCTCAAAGACACGATCTGACGGTCTTTTTGTGTGCGACTTCCTCGGAAGGGCGAATCTGATGCAAAGGGTTAAATTATTCATTGATTTTTCAGGCGCTTGTTGTCATGTTTTGCTCGGCGAGCGTCCACTTGAGAGAGATGACAACCTTGACCTTTTTCTTTGTTACGTTTCACTTGGGCTCTGATGTGACGCCTTTCATGTTCCAAGCCATATGGCGAATATTGCGTCTGTCCGTCACTGAAGGGTATATCACCGAGAAGGGTGACTAAAAGGTTAGGTTGCTCGGCCGCAAAATGCTAAGAAAGAGATGACGAAAAGAAATATAATGTCGGTTAAGACAAACTCAACATATTGCCACTCAGACACATTTGAGATAGAGGCGAGAACAGTGTTGTTTTTGTTATCGAGGTTTTTTTTCTATTGTATTCGTTGATTTGATGTTATTGTTTTAAGAATATTTGTTTTTAGATTTCAGATTTTTACTTTATGTACAGCAACTTGTAAGCAGCAATGGTGGTTTTTAAAGTTCTCTTTATAGAAAGTTGAGTTATTGGTTAATTATTTTGGACTTTAATATTTGATGAATTTCATTGAACTAAGAATGTAATTTTATTTGTTTATACTCTGTTTTTATTGTAGTAATTTCACTTTTTAATTTAGTTTCTGTATTTATTGTTTCATTTTAAAAGTTTATTTAGATTTTTATTATGTATACTTTAGGTGAACTTTACAACATTAATATTATTATTCGAATGTATTTAATTAATTTAAGTTCATCATTTGTACAAAAAATAATACTTATTCCAATAATTATTCAATTTTTTTGCATTTATTATTTTAGCATTTCTTAGCATTATTTTGAGTAATAGTAATTTAAGATATAATGGACTGGTATATTTGAACTCTGTAATAATTATTTCAACTTTTCGAATTCAATTATTTTATTTTTATATTTACTTATTAATTTATGACTGTAACAATATAGCTTGATTTTATTATTTTACAAATCATTGATTTCTTTACATTTTATTGAATGGACAGGTTTTAATTATTTTTAATTTAATATTTTACTATAATAAAAACTATAATTCACAAATAATAATAATTTGTGAATTTATTGAACTGAGTATTTTAATGTATTCATTTTATTTGATACTTTTTTAAAAATGAATAAGATGAGAACATTTTTCTTACTATTAAATTAATTTAATTGCATCTAGTTATTCATACTAACACACGTTAACAGAGCATATATTTACATATATTTTGTATGTAATTATCTTACGCGTGTTGTCAGTTTGGCAGAAACGAAACAACGAATACACCACAATTTAAAACAAAATTACAGACTTCCAGGCGCGAAAAAAAAAATGCACTCATGTGCCACCTCCAATAAACCAACTGTCAATATCTGTCCTTCCCTTCAAAGCCGAGGTGCTCTTCTGCTATCCATTGGTGTCGGAATGCTTTCATCACCTCGCCGGTGTGATGCTATCCGATACTTCTGTTTCCCGTCCTTCCAATCTCATTTACACTTGACACCTGACATTTGCATAATGGCCTCACTCCATCTCCTATCTCGTCAAGCGGCGGGGAGCATGTGTGTGTGTCAATCCGCGTCCTCCCTAATCTAACTCATTGAATCTGCTCATGCTTGCTTATTTCGTGAGATTTCTGCAAAATGTTATGCCTACATATTTTTTTTTGTTTTAACATGTAAAAATGAGACTTCTTTTTCCATCATGTCCCCACCACAAGAAGAATAATCGTTCCCAGCTGGAAAACACGCAGAGGGGAGATGTCGTACTTAGCAAAAGGGCATTTGAAACCGGTGGGGAATAAATATTACAAATAAAGAATGTTGTAATGTGCTCAAATCCATTAGAAATCTCATATTCGCACAGCCGCAATCACATTACCACACGGCCTAACGTTATTTCGCCGGGTTTTCGCTGTGAGACACTCACATCAAACATAATGGATTTTTTTCCCCCGTCTCAAATTCCCGACAAATCACACTCCACTTGTACCGAGTTCCGTGTAGGGCTTTATTACTAAACTGTTTCTAGACTTGAAGTTCAGTAGAACTTTAAAAGGAGGTGCAATCAGTCTGCCGGGTTTTGACTTTTCCGCCACTCTGTGGGGGACTCGGTTTGGGCATTGAGATGAAGGACGAACCGGGAGGAACATCCATCTTGTTGACAAATGTGGAAGTTTGTGGGAGGTTTAAAAGACACCGCTTATAAACACACAGACTGCAACTCATGCCTCACCTTTGTTTCTTCGTGGTATGATTAAGTGTGACATCATTGGTAATCCAATATCAAATCAAACTGTGCTAATTGTTTGAAACCGTCGCGATTACCGAGTGGTTAAAGTCTGCCATCACATAAAATGGTGAAGCATCCATCTTGGAGAGTAATGAACTAATCCAAAATCATGGACTAATTTATAGAAGGAGCAATTAGGAAATCACAAACACTTATTTAGGTCAGGAAGTGTTTTTTAAAACTACATCCAAAAAAAATCCCATAATTTGGGAAAAACTTGGAGTAAATCTCAGTTGCTACCGTGATCTGACGAGAGCCAGTGGAAATAATGTTCAAACTATTGCTAAAGAACAATTAGACAAGACCTTAAAATAAGAGAAAATAACATTAAATAAAAGGGCTTGAAGAGTAGATGAACTCTTAAGAATTAGATTTAAAAAAATATAAAGATTTGGTTGGAAAAAAATCCAAATATCGAAATACATTACTAGAAAAATATACAAATTATAGAATACAAAGATATTAGAACAACATTTTCAAAATAGGGAAAATACTGAACGAAAATACTATATTTTAAAATTTTGAAAAAAGTGTGAGCCACAAAAGTAGAACTAGATTAACTATTAAGAAAAAACAAAAAATGTATATAATTTATTATAATTTATAAATATCAGTTATAATTCTAACTAAATATAAGAAAATATAAACTATCAGCCAAGAAAAAAATCGAGGGGTGACATACTAAAATATGCAGAAAGAAAATGTCAAAAATTGCAAAAATTACATCACAATATATTTTCTAAAAATATCAAGCAAATATATCAAAACATAAACCAAATATAAATGATCAATCACATAACTTTAAACGTTAAAAAGTGTACTTTTTTTTTTTTTTTTAAAATATTCCAAAAAACAACAAATAATATACTCCCCCTCTGAAAATACAAAAACAGTTGATGTAACTACTATTATCAAACTGGACATAAATCGTAAATACTTATATTGTAGCTAAAATGAGGAGCTGGTCAGTAGTTTCAAAACAAGAAAAAACTGGATACCCTTGGTTACTTTGTCAAGACTGACCTTTTTGAACCCCATTTTGGCAATCTGAACTGTACTTGGTTGAAGTAACCCCTTGCATCACGCATCCATTCCTTGGAATCTACCCAGAATCCTACAAACCCCCAAAAGGCTTTGCTGATCAATCAATTACATCGCCGCTCCAGCAATCAAACAAGGTTATTATCACGGAGCGGCTCGCCGACCTGGAAAGGCCCCCGGCCTCCAATCAAAGGCCCCTGTGATGTGGGCTCACTCATGTGGCGCTAACGCGGAGTGGCAGCTCATGTTGTCGGGAGGATTGAAGGATGGAAAGAGGTTAGGACAGAGGAAATAGAAAATCTGGAACTCACACAATAATTGCAAAATCACTTGCAATGTCTGAATTGTGCGTGGTCAATGCATGTTTGTTGTGTGTTAGCAATTTCACGAGCGTCGGCGGGGCAACAACCGATTGGCGGATGATCAAAACATCTTCCTGCACAATTTCAGCCGCTAATGGGACAGGGCAACAATTCTCAACGTCTGCTATCTCCCTCTAGAGGTCATCAAAGCTAACTTCACGGGACGTCTACCGCTGAGGCAAGTAGCACTCCTTCAAGAGCACCCGTCCGTCCCTCCCGGCCGAGATGACGACTGTCGGCTTCACAGGTTGCCCCGGGAACCCAGTGTGATTCCATTATGGGGTGGATAAACAAAATCAAAGCATTTATCCAGCCTTCTATAGCTGGAGAAAAGACCCCTGCCAAGACGGGTTTAATATCGGAGATGTGCGTGTGTTCGTGGCAAATACACACTTTGTTCTTGTTAGCTCGTGGCTAAAACTTCTAGAAAAATTATACGGTGTTAATAAAGAGTGTACCAAAAATAAACTTTAAATGCTGATTGACTGAACATTACTCAGATTTTATTGCTTTGACTAATTGTCTTGAATTTTGTTAGCCGAATAGCATAACTGTCATTTATAGCATACCGTCAAAACAAAATTGCTAATGTGCTTAATAAAAATATTTTCTTTATTTCTGTGGATTGCCGATAAACAGTCATCAAGGTCGAAGAACTGGCCGTCTATTATTTTGTCGAATTTGTTGTTTTTGATGTTTTCCAAACTCATCCAAAAATGACAAAACGTTATTAAGGAATAAACTTAACTCAAGGATAAACATGCCTTTTTTTGAATACATATTTAATTAAAATAAGAATGTTGTTTATATACCGTTTTAACAGACTGAAAAACACATGCCAGTGTTTGAATATTATCTTAGATTTATACTACGATATTGACGCTATCTGTTATCTATGATGTGTATTATGTGTCACTTTTAAGCTAATGCTAGCCGACTGCTATTTGTGTTTGGATCTTTAGTTTGTGTTCATTTTACTGTAAACTACAAACTAACTAAATATCTTGAAGCAAGCACACGGCTCTTTTTGAAGACCCAAAGACAGAATCGTATATGACTAGCTGTTTAAAAGTATCGGTTGTTATAGTATCGGAACATTTTTATGAGTCCTTTAGGTGAATTGTTGAATCTGCAGTTTATTGAAATGACTACAATTCATCTGGCGCACTAACTTTTTTTTTTTTTCCTTACACCAGTGGGGTATATTGCAGTGTTTAATGTTAAGCACTTAGCAGTTAAGCGCTCTTGTTATCGGCCTTTTTCATTTTCTCCCCATGGCCAGCCAGCACATTGTTTTACAGCAACAATACGAGCGCGCTCATACAAAACTACCAATTCAAAGCGGACTAACAAGCCATTCAACACAGACGCAATTTAAGAGGCTTTCTCGTTTTTCTTTCTTCTTCGCTCTTATCATTTTCTACTCTCAACCCACCTGTCCGTTTGTTCCCTTTTGTTTAATCATTTTTCCTTTTGTGCTTTCGCCGCCATCTGCTCCCCGCCTCTACGTTGTTGCTTTCTTTTGTCGACTTCATTCATCTCGCACGAGCTTGTGACCTTTTCTAGTGTAAATTCCTTCTTGACGACGTTCTAGTGTTTAATGGGTGTGGCTGAGAGAGACTGGAGAGAAAACTCTGCTGATAAAGTTAGAAAAGATGCGAAAAGAAAAAATAAGTTATAAGCGGGGTAGAGTAAGTTGAAAAATGCACCGATACTACTTTTTGTTAAGATGTCAAAAAAAATCACTCAAATATAACAATATTTAAATGGCCCTGACAAATTACAGTACATCAAAGTACAGTATAGAAACCAAGACTGTAATTTTGAAGGAAAAGTCTATTCAGTCGTGTAACACAAAATAAGCCCTGATAAATCATTTGAGATATTCCCCAAGGATAGTGTTTTTAAAACGCTCCCATTTCACCTTGCCATTCTTTCTGTTCTCGGGGAGGAGATTTAATGAGAGTGTGAAATTAGTGCAGAGTCATGGTGGGATGCCGTTTTCACCACAGGCAACTGCGACGGGTGGCCAGGACCTTCTGTCCTCTTCCTGTCATGGAGCTCTCTGTCTGCTCCTCATTACTTTCATGGCTTGTTCCTTTGTCCTTCCCCTCGCCGCTCCCTCCGAGCGCCCTTTGTTACGCGCTGACCTTGTGGGCAGTTTTTCCTCACTGCAACTTTGCGAGAACCTCATACGCATTTCCCCGTGTTACTAATGAGCCCGAGCCATAAAATAACGTCGGCCACCCGTTTTAACATTGCCCTAATCTATATCTTTTTATCTAATTTACATCCATAAGCATCGCCTCGCTCGGGCTTCGTGCGACGGGTGAAGTGGGAGAGATTAGCAGCCCTCGCGGAATCTTTTCAAAATGCCAAGCCCGTCCAGTGCAAGAGGTGGAAATACCAGCGAAATGCCAACCGGAGACCCTACAAGTCAAATAATGTAGTAACGTGCAAACACTCCCCCAAAGCCATATAGTCGCTACTTGAGGACTCGTCAGATTTTCAGAGATCAGGCTTTTATTATTATTATTATTATTATAATATCGTTATTATTCATGCTAATTAATTTAAGCAGATAGACACTGTCGATGCAAAAACAACAGAGAAATAATTTTCCTACTTGCTTCTTTCAATTATCCATCTGTGTTGATTACTGATGTCTGACTAGGATGTCCCTCTCTGCCCGGGCTTCCAACCAGCAGGGGGATTCAGAGCCATCCAAGGCCCAGTGGAATAAATAATCCCCCTCAGCATATTCAGAGTCAGACACGCGCAACCTTGAAGGCACCAGAGCATACCTTCTCAACTTTTCTGCTGCTAGACGGTCCAAGACGGAATGATAAACAAGTGGCGGCCTTGGCGGCGGCTAATGCGCGAGCTGATTTGCTGCAATGATTCCGGGCACAGGGGATGAATGGCTTAGAGGGGACCCCAATGACACCCCGTATTGCAAAGAGTGCATTTGTATGTATTGTGCAACATTAGCTCATTCGCCGCCGTGGACGTTCATGATCGTCGACTACAATCCAAATGTTTACCTCCGCTGTTGAATTCGTCATTCTGGTGCAAAGGGCTTTCTTGCATCAAAATAAATATACAAGGAAGGCACAATATTACAAACAAAGTGCAAGAACCCTTTTACACAAAACACAACTCACTCACATTCTTATTGAGGTGTCGTGTTTGTCCTGCATATCATTCCAAAATTGTCTGTCATCTATCTGGCCATGTCAGGTAACTACAGATTTGCGATATGGAAAGCATGTTTTGAATGTTCATCAGCATTTTTCATATAGAATATTTGAGGTTAGTTACAAAAACAAAACAAATACGTGTCATAAGATCAAACAATATTCTTTAAAACAGCTGACAATATGGGAAACTGCTTTAGAACTGCTGGCAGTGAATGAGTGAAGAAGTCTAAAGAAAAATGCCCGCATCTTAGCAAGAGTTTGGGAGACTGACAAATTACACAAGTTGGCATGAGTTGTTTAGGTCTGATTTAGCCAGCTTGTGTGCAACCCGAAAGCTTTAGTCATTAAAGCCGCCACGAGTTGCGCGGCTGGCTGCGGGAGGTTTAGCGATCCATCAGCAAAGCTGCGCCATTAGAAAACCATCTGTAAGCCACGGCGTGCCAGCGGCGCAGTCGCGAGGAGGGGAACGCGAAGCGACCGCTAGTGATTGATGCAAAACTATTATCGACAACATAGCGTAGGCAAGAAGTTTTCTTTTTGGTAGTTTATTTCTGGAGGGATCGAAAGGAAGGGTCATGAAAATACTTCTAATGCGGTCTTTACGGTCACTCGGTTTTACGAATTGAGTCGCCATTCGGATGAGCGGAAACGGCGCATTCGAGACACTTTGAGCGTCAAAACGTTTGCTAAGCTCGCCACATCATCCCACCCCTGTGCATTACAAACAGACATTGCGTGGCGTCAAATTGTACGGCGAGGAAATAAGAACCACCTCGCTTTAATGGAGCCTTGAAGCTAATGTATCAGAGCATCACAATTCAATTAGGCGTCGTCGTGATTAGATTCCCGCAAATCTCCGGGGAGTTATGTAGAGAACTAGCAGGCCTTCCGAAGACTTGAATCTAATGCGATGTAAAAGCGAAGACGGCTGTCGATTCCAATTGCTGGAGGGTAGCAACAAAACATTTCCAAACGGAGATGCAGTGCATTACATCGAGTCCGATTTACGCTAAGTCGATCAACGTTAAAAAGTCACAAATCAATGGATGGTCGCTAAGAAGCTCCGAAATAGAATTAGTTTGAGTTTTACTGGTATCGAGTCACGTGCCGGATCCTCTGACATCTTGAGTGTGTTGGCGTTTCTTCTCTGGTAAGTAAGTTCCATTACCCGCTAATTCATTTTGATTTTCAGACACATGGTGGAAAGTGTTGTACCTGAGAAGAGGCTGGAAGATGACAGTGATGTTCCTCGCTCCCGGTTTACACACAAACTTCATTTCGCCACCTTCCATCAGGTTGTCATCGGCGCCACCTACAGAAAACAAGGGTGGCTTGATCAAATACATTTGTACTTGTAACAACAGGAGGGTGGAAAATAAGACTTTTTCCCTATCCATCTCATGGGGCGGCCATTTTGCCACTTGCTAGCAACTGAAAATGACATCACAGTGGCTCAAGCAACGACCAAGCGCGGCTCAGACGCTAACCCAGCGGGGTTGCCGGGAGACTGAGCAGCAAAAATAAATACCAGGAGTCACAAAATCAAATGCATGCCCACGCTCCATTTTGGCTAACAGGGGCTAATCAGGAAATCATGGGAACAAGCTCCGACATGGGTGGCACAGAATGACACTGGGGCAATGGGGCGGGAGATCGGGGATTGGGGCTTCATGCAGAAAAGGGAACGAGGCGGATATCACAGGGGAGAGAAAGAACACTGAAGCTCATTACCTCCGCTCATGCTGAAGTAATCGATATAATTGACGGGAGACGGAATTGTGGCTTTCCGTCAATACGGCAAACTGCGCGGCGGAAAGAATGATCGCGCGTTCAGGTATGCACGTCTTGGAGGAATACGAGCTACGGATGAAGGCGCACGCAGTGTTCGAAAGCAAATTGTGATTTAGCCATACAAGAGATCCTGGGTGACTTTAAATGAGCAAATGAGAAACTTCACGGAGGTCTAAGAAAGGCAAAGTTAGTTTTTGGGAACAAAAGCCCGGGCGTTGTTTTCTCCTTTTTCCATTTCCATTTCCAATATGGCCTTGCAAAGCTTGTGTGATAGAACACAAAGACACCTCTGCGCCGTGCCGAAGCGTCTTCCGTGTGACCTCGGCGACGTGCATTCAAATGCATATCAAGCTATTGTTCCCCAGGCTGCGCTCAATAATGCATTTCTAATCGAACACGTTTTATTTGAAACGTACGGGAGACAATTCTCTGCGAATTTTCACGAGATGTGACGAGGTCGCCCTTTATTCCCTTGCCAACTTTCAAGAGAACTTCTGACTTTGATCTGGTGTCATCTAAAATGACTCCTTCCTTTGGTGCCAATTCAATTAAGACTCAATTAGCCGAATACGAACAAAGACGCCACCTTCCATCCTTTGTCCAACTTCCTATACTTCTGGGAAGTTTTCATTGCTCGTCTAACCGTAAACCGCTCTCAGGTACACAAACAAGCAACTCCCCCGTGTGTAGACCCCGATGACAATGACCAATTTAATTTCACGCTCTAAACATCTGCAACAGTGTCAGACGAGGCAAGCCACCAGGAAACCTCGCTGATCCATGAGGGTCCGGGAGCAGCTGCCAACAGGGCATAACACCGCTGAATATTAAATAGCGAGATGCATTAATATGCATGGGACTCCTTCAGACTTGTCTGGACGTGACAGGGTCAGGATGGCACCCGACTGCTACCAGCCGTCACCACATAATTGGAGAAAAATGTTTTTGTTGGTCTGGACTTGGGTGAGCATCCGGGATTAGCGGCGTGTGGAAGAAGACGAAGGCCGGCTTAGCGCAGCTTCGGGGAGGAATCCTAATGAATCATAATGCGGCTGAATCTTGACGAGTATGCTTTTCAGTATCTCCTCACACTTACCTACACCACACAAGCCCCCCCGCAGCCCACCCCCGTTGGCGCCTTAGCATCCCCTCCCCTGGCCCACATGTAATCAAGTCAGTCAGTGACTTAGTGAAATTGCATTAGCCACACTTTCCTGGGTTTGATGAGAAAAAGTCGGTTTGATCTTGCGATGAATTCTGGACCCTGACCAGATTTAGACGGCGAGAGAAAAGGCATGTGTAATATCAAACGCCACGTCGGTGTCTCCCGAGACTTTGGGTGTTTGCGTATGCGCGTACAAGCGTGTGTTAAAGAGAGCGAGAAGGAAAGAGATGAGTAAAGATAGGGAATAATCCCTCATTTACAAGTGTGTCACTCAGCTCTATGTAATAGTATATTCATGGAATACGGTATTTTTTTATTTCTTTTTTACTATTAGGCACAAAGGATTATAATGCATTTCAATGAATACGTCTATTTTTTAGAAATTTCCGTATCTTGGGGGCGTCGGGGTCATACGGGACCGGGTCAAACGAAAGACTTTTTTCCAACTTAAATTTGACATCCATATATAAGCCGCACCTAATTATAAGATCCATTGTCAATTCTTTTTAAATTATTAGGTGCTCCCTTTTAGGTGCTCCAGTTAAGAGGCGTCAAACTTGCTCTTTGAATTATATATTTCGTTGTATTTACTCAAGAATCTTTCCGTTATGAGATGATTCCCTGCTAGCAGTTGACGCTTTTAAATGTCACGGAATCATTTACACAGAAGTTAAGTGCTTCCTGTTTTGCATTTTGTTTTTTCGTCTTTTCTATTTTCATCCGTCATCAGCGTTTAACAGTTTCCGAGGGAATTATCACATAATCAGCAAATCCCCAAGAGTTGACACCTGCACCTCAATAATACATGAACCTTCTGATCAAGTGCGAGGGCATCCTATTCCACTCAGCCAGCCTTCATGTCTGATTGGATCTTAATGAGAGCTTTCCATTATTAAAATTAATTTGAAGCCCGTGCTCCGCCAGCCGGGGGAACCCAACTCTCTGATGAGAATTAATAGCATAAATAAATAATAGCATAAATATATCCAGGCGTGAAATGAGCGGGATTAATTATTAAACGTGTGTTTTCGCGTGGCTCTGTGGATTTCACTGAGTGAGCGGATGTCAGTGATGCTGTGACAACAATGTACGAGCTCACAGAATATGAAGTGCTCTTTAAATGTGCTACAAGTTGGGATCTAAAAAAAACTCTAACTGCACATTCCACCGAAGTACTCGACTCAGAACTGCTTTGATGGTCTTTCACAGTGTCAACGATGTGTCAAAAACGTACGCCTCAATAGTACAAGCATGTGTTTGATGCCTGCTACTTCTAATTAACACGACAAAATCACGTGAGGAACCCGCTACATGCTGCTACATGCAAGTTTTGCATGTTCATCAGCTGTGCCAA
Organism: Syngnathus typhle; assembly: GCF_033458585.1. Classification (NCBI taxonomy): domain Eukaryota; kingdom Metazoa; phylum Chordata; class Actinopteri; order Syngnathiformes; family Syngnathidae; genus Syngnathus; species Syngnathus typhle. The sequence goes on from NC_083758.1 coordinate 3,319,925, forward strand.
CATCCACATACGCTTAAATGTGGAAACGTCCAACTTCCTTTCCTGCCTGAATTCGTCGAGATGAAAAGTAAACACAGAGGGGCCGCTCAAAGCCGCCAATGACGAGAGGACCTCCTGCGCTAATTGAAATTAGCTTCAGCTTGGCGGGAGAATACACCGGCTCTTCCTGATTACATTTTGTCGCTGTGCAAACTAAGTCGACCTTGTTGTAATCTCCGTCTGCTGCCGATCGAGTAACTTGGAAAAGACTTTGGTCCTACTTTGCCTTCTGGCGGTTTGCGCACGATATCTTGTAAAGCGGAACTTTCTTGTGTCAGAAAAGACAAGTAGCAGGGGCGCTAGTAGGCTGGCAGGGCAGAACATTGCTATACCAACGAGCGATTGGTCTGATGGACATTCAGTTCAAAGGACGTGACATCAAGGGAAAAACAAAACCACGCAGCTAGCTCAATAGTTCGCTAGCTAGCTAAATAGCTAGCCTGAGAGAGCGTGAGTTAGAGAGATAGCTAGCTAGGGAGACATCTAGCTAAATAGCTAGAAAGCTAGCTAACTAGCTAGAAAGAGGTGAGGTGCATAATGTACATTTTTAAAACTTATTTTGGGTAACATCAATCTAGTTTGAGAAAAACAGCCACCACTAGCCACTACCTATGATAATAGGGGGGCTGGAAAACAAGCGAGGTTTCCCTGTGACATTATTGAGTCGAGAAATACAGATGAAGTGTGGTTCAATTACACCGTGTTTAATGCATCGCGTATGACATAACTGTGTTCCGATTGCCGACGTAAGCGTTCATCTGTCATCCATCTGACACAAGCACGGGAATGCGGCAGAAGGACAGGCTAGATTTATTTCCGTGGAGTCTGAACATTAGATATCTGCAAAAGAGCAAAGGCAAGGCAAAGGCGAGCGCCATCGGCATTAAAATCCCATAACAATAATAATAAATCAACTTTTTTTTTCGCCGACAAAGTTCAAATCTCCTCTGAGGTTTGTATTATGAATATGTTAAACCATAATGATGAGGTCAGGTGAAGTCAGGTATTGATTGCCGTGGGTGGCGGAGAGGAAAAAGACTGGGGGTGGGGATACAGTTTGTCTACCTCGGAACACCAGAGGCACAGGAACACAATTTGGTGACTTTTGAGTTGCTATAGATTTAGAACCTGGACTGGTGAGTGACACGGGCGCCGGTGTAGACCTGACTGGCCGTTTATTAGAATCTACCTTGTGAGTGACATGGGTGTCAAACGATTCATCAAGGTATTTTTTTTTTGTGTGTGTGTCTTTGATAGAACGACTAAAAATGTACTGGTTGATTTATCCACACCTCTTTCCAGACCTTTTTTCCATTTGCACCTTCTGTCCCACAAAGCAGCCTGACATGGAACGGCACTTCGGCCGCCTCCCCTCTCGAGGGGACGGCTACGGTTTTATACATAAACAATACACAACTTTTCTTATTTTCTCATATCAGAGGGCTGTTGGGGGTGGGCGGGTAAATCTCCTTGTAATTAGATTGCTTGCGCCAATGTTTTTGAATATCAAAAGGAGGAATGTGTGAAATACATTCAGAGGGGGGACATCTCGGGAGGTCATGAGCGTGTGTGTTTATTTGCATGCATATGCCGGGTACGCTTATGTTTACGGCGCCTCTGCGGTATGATTGTCACTTCAAACATTCCCCGGGGCAAGACAATATTACACGCGACGCAATGACCGGCCGTGACACAATACGAAATAGCATTTTTAAAATATATTACTGGCTTAGCGTGGTGAAAGGCTGGGAGGAGAAAAATATATATATTCTTACTTCACCTCCAAAATGACCGACGGGCTATTCCGTGTCATCAGACGGCTGAACAGACAATAACACGGTGGACGGGAGGGGGGGGAGGAGCATGGTAACATATCTACAGCTGCAAAATTGTAACTTTCATCATTTATTCATCGAAAGTGTGATTGAAAGTGGATGAGGTGGTGTGGTGTGAAGTAAACACCCACACTGTGACATCCAGACACACACACACACGCATAATGCGGTACATATGGCTACATATGGAGCTGTAATAAAGACTTCTGGGTTAATTGAAGCGTATGATGCGTGGCGGAATATGCAAGAGGCAATTATGTCTTCCGCCGCATGTGTCGGCATGCGTTGCATTGATATACGGGCCGGCGCTTACATATATTACACATTCATTTCAAAGTAATAGTAATATTAAAACAAACACGCTGGTTCCCGTTTACTGCACAGTCACACATGTTGATTAAAAGCTTGACGTGTCAACCAACCCCCCCCCGAGGGACCGCCTTTACTTGAACAAGAAAGTGAAGCTTGTAATTGCTGCTGATGAGATGTTTGGGGAGGTTGTCCATGCACTGAGCCAATCGGAAATCTTTTTTTTTTTTGCTTCAATACATTGGGGATTGTGCTGCTCCTGCTGTTATGTGACACTTGGCCACATGGGGGCAGTACAATAGGGAAAAGCATCCAGAAAAGTGGCTCAGCGCCTCAGTATGCTAATAGTAATTGTTCTTTGCAGAGGATAGATATAATATGCCTGTTGGCATTATAGTTACATCATTATTTCTAGCCAAAGGCTGATTTTCTGATTTGCTTTTATACAGTAATCCCTCGTTTATCGCGGATAATTGGTTCCAAAAACCACCCGCGATAAGTGAAATCCGCAAAGTACGGTCACCAACAAGAAGTACTGGGGAGGCTAACGAGTTTGCCGAAAGATGCTGATTCACGATCGTGCTAACACGCAAAAACAGACTTCTAAAGGAATGTAAATGAACATTTGGAGCAATACTACATTGTCCTAAAGGTTAGACACGTGTTTCCTCAATTTAGAAGTTTTATTTTGACTTTTAAATGATTTATTTTGGAAGAAAAATCCACGATGTAGTGAAGTCGCGATAAACGAAACGCAAAGTAGCGAGGGATTACTGTATTAGACGTAATTAGGTGCACTTAATGTTATGGCCAAGGAGTGTAACTTTAATTTAAAAAAAGTCAATCTTGCACCCAAAGGATTCCCTGCAATCAAGTCTAACACTTCCAAATGTTGGTAAGTTGATTTTCTAATAAAACTATTGACTTAAAATAAGCACTGAGATACACTTGACTAAGCTCGAAGTGGCGTGTAAATCCCGAAGCCACTGCAACTCCTCAACTCCATCTCTCATTTCAGTCGCCTTTTCCTCCCAATTTTATTTGATGCGGGATGAAGTCTTCAATGCATGTTTTTTTTTTCTCTCCCCCTAATTTCTCCCCGTCTGAAATCTCTTAATGGCTTCTTCGCCGGACCCTGATGAAAACAATGACTTTTAACCTCCCCCTCCCTCCCCTTCCCCCGAACCATTGCGGTGGACTTATTTCACTTTCTAAATGATTTCTTACTGCTTCAATCCCGTTGCGGCCGTTCAAAAGGCTGGGGGCCCGGGTTCTTTGCGGACGGCGCATTGTGACAGGTGAAATGAAAGCCCAGAGAAATCTCATCTTCTTATGAACGCTCCGAGGCATTCAGCCACTCCAAAAAAAAAAAGAAGACAAATCCTGCCTGCTCTTTTCTGAGGTGCAGACAGATGGAAGATGGGGGGGGGGAGTGAGCTGTTATTTCAAGCCTATTGGGGTTTTTTTTCTTCTTTTATCTACAGTTGATCAGTGTTGCTTCTTCCTGCTATGCTGAGGAAAGGCATCCACTCAGTAGAATAGCGACTGGATTAATACATTTTAGCAAGTACGGCAACATCTTTGAATGGATTGTATTGGATTTGCATCATGGAACATCTTGCTTACTTGTCAGCCTGGATTTCCTGAATAATTCTGTTAAGAAATTACATCATTTAGTTGTTCATTATTATTTGTGTCTTTATCACCATGGTTACGTCGGCTGATTTTCATCCTAGGATTTTCCGTTTGAATCTTTTGTTCATATTAGGCATCTACGAACGAAGATTGAAAAGCTGAAATTCTGAAATAAGTTTACCGTTTACATCCATAGCAAACAATCATACCGATGTCAAACCAGGTTGTCGTGCTACAAATATTTTTAAAATCGCGTATGTTGAGCTCCAGCCGTGCAGGTATTATTTTTGTCCACTTGGGGTCCCTACCGTCACATTCTGGAAGGTGGGGCCTGACCTGGTGAGTGACATGGGTGTCGCAATATTCAATTAATAGTTAACAGCCTTATCATCAACAATGGGATAAAACTTGTCTAATTTATAATTGATTTATTAGCATGCAGATAGTGTCCGATTTTGGTGGTATAGATAAAAAGAGCTTTCCTCTTTGCCTTTTTTTTTTTTTTCTTCAGTGTTTCATTCTCCACAGGGGCTTTGGTGTGAAGGTAGGAGTGGCTGCGGGCAAACAGTGCCGCAGAGTGAAACCTCAAGGTCACGGGCAAAGAGATGGCGAGTCCGGGAGAGAAGATGTAGGCGCAATAGAGCAGCTTTGATTCTCCAGGGTCTGTGCAGCTCGCTCACACACTGCTGAGTGTGTGTGGACATGTGTGTGTGTGTGTGAGGGTTTTGAAGGTCTGTCTCCGTGGGTGTATTCTGCAAAGTCACCCTGCTATCCCTTTCTTTTTCAGAGTGTTACATCTCGACCCGCTTTGTCCAGGTGCTATCGGTACTCCCTTGCGTCCCGTTCCCGGGCCCATTCTGGAGAGTCTTTTTATCATTTTATTGGAGTCTGATTTTTACTAATAAGCAGGCTAAACACGAAGAGTTACAGCCGCCCCAGACTATTTTGAATTTACGAACGGTTTTGGAATGGACTAGCGAATGGACCGTGTTTGCTTCTTCAGAAAAAAACAACTTTGACTGGATCGGTATGCCAAAATCAACTAATAAATTATTGATTAGACAAGAAATACAGATTGCAAATACTTGAATCAGAATGTTCTTGTTAGCCTAATTGAGCGTGTTTTATTTCTTTATAGTCCATTTTTATTTATTTATATTATCCATTATATTTATTTTTAACCATTGGTTAAAAAAGCCAAGTATAACTGAGACAAATTACCTGTATTTCCATTCATTTCAATGGGAAACATCACCTTGATTTATGAACGCTTCAGGTTACAAATGAGCTCATGAACCCAATTGAAGTTCGACTATATTTTTTGTTCTATCTGTTCCAAAGTTAATAAATTCAACAAACACAAACAGAATTTGTGAACCTAAAAATCGATAAAACAAATATTAAAATTCAAAAGTCAATCACCTCCACCCAAGCTGTTCTCGAAATGTTAACATTTCTCAACATTTCATCCCATTTTGCATGACCTTTCACACTTTTCACCGTCCCAGATGATCATCAACACTCTCACGATCAAACAAGCTCCTCACCTTGCAGCTCTCCGCTTTTGCTATAGAGTTCCCGTCTCTGCTCTCTCAAGTAGGCACTCATGCTGATGGCATGGGATGACGATTCAAACCTAAGAGGCATGGAAATGAAACTTTAACTAGTTCGAAAGGTCTCAGGGCACACATTATATTACCCCCATTACGGGACTTTAGGTGACACATTTAACCCGGTGCGCCTTATAACTGGATGCTCTCGAAACTACATATGGAAACTTCCAAAAACAGATTTGTTCATTGAGACTGTGTTTCATAGTCTGAAAAATACGGTACGCCCGTAATGAGTGCGGCCCTTACTTGAATAGTGACTGCTTGGCACGCTGCGGTTTCTTCTTGGCGAAAAAAGCGGCAAATTCGCTGCCCGTGCTAGCATAGGTGAGCTGGGCTGACGGCTCCGTAGCGCTGCGGCTGTTCTTCACGTCCAAGTACTCCATCAGCAGCACCTGCTCAACAGAGACAATGATTTGAAAAAAAAAAAAAAAAAAAAAATTTCAAATTAATTGAAATAAACAATTTTCAAGTGTCTAAACATTTCAATGTCTGCTTCAAGATCATTTTGGGTTGTCACGATCAAATATTTGTAGATTTGATTATTCTATCAATTATTCCACCAATTAATCAAATAATCGGATACAATTTTATTTGCTTCAAAGTGTATTGAACATTTTTTTTCCTCAATTACTGTTTATTAACCGATTATGTTGATAACAACAGTACACCAATACCGCACAATAGAGAAATAATTAATTTTGAAAAATTAATAATTAATTTCCAAAGTAAAAGCAGATGTTTTCAAATACATTATTTTGATCAAACACAAAAGATAAATTAGTCTGCTTTCATGAAGGACAACAGAAATCTGAGAATTTTTTTTGTGAGCTTGAAATCTTTTGGACAATCTTTAAGTAAAATGGTGGCTCAAACGATTACTCGGTTATTACGATACGAGGCGATTAATTTGACAATTAATTGATTAATCTTGACACCTATATCACTGCAATTTCAAACAATTGGGAAGAATCAAACAAACTTTTCTCCAGAAGACAACTGACTGAGACTGTGTCCTCCTTTTAGCTAATGATCCATAGCCAAATTTGTCACTGTCTTATCATGCTTCATAAAAATCTTATCAACTTCTAACAATAGGATGAACCCACTCCAAATCTTGTCCGACTAAGAAAAGTTAACTTCCTCTACTCCATCATTCTATCCTCGCTTGCTCCGGTCACCTCTCATTTTTCAAAATCGTTCTATTTTCTCCCTCCCTCGTCCCCATCTTCGGCCGGTGCGATACATATGCTCCGAAATAGCGCCACCAACGTATCAAATGGCCCCATAATTTAGCGGGGGCCCATTTAGCCCGGTGTCTAATTTGACGGCGCGGTGCGGGTCTGACCAGGAATGGCACAGGACTAATGGCCGGGCAGATGGAGATCCGTCCCGCCCGTAATGATGTAATCAACACGGCAAGAGAGCAACTCTGTCACCATGCAATGCAAAGCCGTCACAGCATCCGTGAACACGTAATAGAAACGTGTAGATTTTATTTGAAAGTAAACCTCTATAGCTGTCATGGTGATCGTTGTATGGCACCGTTTGCTACTTGTCTCACGCTGCTTTTAATCCCATCACTGAATTAATTACTAATGATGAGCTTATATGGTAACCTGCCTCTCGCCCTATTTACCTGCAACCACCTAAGAGATAGGAAATAAATGTCAACGCAATGAAGAAGAAGAAGAAGGGTCTCCGACCCTACTTAAATTGCATTAGCCCGCTGACAGCGTGAACTTTGGATGCAATTAACCGGACGGCAACGAGAAAGAGACACGCGGTGGGCCGGAGATAAAGTTGAGAAGGAGCAGGTGATTACAGGGCAGGAAATGACTGATGAACACATTGCTGATGAGAGAACTTGAAGGAAAGTAAAAAAGGAGGTCAAGAGGAAGCGGGACAGGTGGCGGTCATTAATTTATTATTTTTCAATTTCCAATGAAAATGCACTATGGCCAGGGCAAATATTAATATTCTATTTACCGTATTTTCCGGACTATAAGGCGCACCTTCAATGAATGGCCCATTTTAAAACGTTGTCCTTATATAAAGCGCATCATGTCAGATTTTTAATCCAAATCAAATCATTCTCTATTTTATCTTTTTCATTTCAACTTCAGATGCAACAAATTACTTTATAATCACAAAATAATGATCCATAGTCTTTTTGATTCATAGTCTTCAAGGGGCCACTTATGATTGATTTCATGACACAATGCTTCGGGCCAGTTTAAATTTAGGAATTTGGTCCATATATAAGGCGCACCAGACTATAAGGCGCACTCTCGGCTTTTGAGAAAATTTTAGGTTTTTAGGTGCGCCTTATAGTCCGGAAAATTCGGTACATGGCAAGAGACTAACTCTTTTGCACTGGTTGCATTGATACGCCCAATGTTTTTGTCTGTTGAACCCAAATTTTCCAATTGCAATTTACGTAAAAACTAGGATGGTAACAATTCATCGAGAATCAATTTCAACTTTCATTAAATCGTCATTTTCAAGTTTTTTTTCACAAAGTTACAAAAACATGTAACAGAGAAAAAATGCATATGTCAAAACAAAAACACATTTGGTTGTAAAATCAGTCTTTTTAAAAAAAAAAAAAAAAAAATTAAGATTTTAAAACAATCAAATCAAATTCGGAAACTGAAAATCAAATCGAAGCTTGAGTGAATAATCTCATGATAAAGAATATTGTCGATTTTTTTTATGGAGGCCTTCTTGACAACTTAGAAAATAAAATGTCAAATAGTGTTTTTTTTTATTTGAACACAGCTCAAATATATTTTCTATTGTCACAGCAGAAGGAGTTTGGTCGTCAACAAAACTCTTGTACGGCAAGTGACAGAAAAATCTATCCGATCGGGAGAATAACGTATATACGCGAAGCATACAATCAGCATCAGTGTTTACACGGTCGATCACATCGCGGCGCACGACAACACGAGATTGTCTGTGAAAACATTCTATATATTTTTTTATCAAGTCTCCAGTGGGATTGTTGTGGCAGATGCCGGGCGGGGCGATCGGATGTGATGGAGAGGAGCAGTTGTCAGCGGGCTCGGGCAAAAATGTAAATACGAGGAGAATAAATGTGACACATTGATTAAAATGTTGGACGGGAACAAGGTAGCGACGTTGTTCTTCATATCTAATTAAAAGAGAATGTCTTCCACACGCCCTTGCTGGCAGTTCAATTTGCCTCGTTTTCACTCGGCTGATATGCATATTTGGAGCAAAGACGTTCTTGTATTAATTTTTCTCTACACATTAAAACAAACGTACCTCCTGTTGATTTAATTCACCGCAATTAAATAATCATTTAACGGCGAGAGATATGAATGGGAACAAAATCAAACGTGATCAGGAAACGAGATTAGGAAGTAACGACGGAGCGTTGTGACGGGTATAAATGGGTGCAATGTGTCAAAAAGATATCCTGGAAGAAAAGGAAAATCACAGTGGGGAGAAAGAGAGGACTTATCAAAGCGGAGTCCACATCTAAGAAGCTCGCTCTTGATGCTGCTGTGTGATCTCCACAAAAGCAGACAACTTTGAAGAGCAGCTAAAGAGTTGAAAAGGCCTGAATGCAAATTGAATCCAAACTACGAGCAGAGATGAACAAACGGTGACTCGGGTACATTTTTCACAGCAAATACTCAAAATATTGGCTGTGGTGCCCCCCCCCCCCCCCAAAAAAAAGCAAAATAGGTCACCAAGCCATCTAGTGTACAATGGGTGTCAAAAGTCTACACACCCTTGTTCAAATGCCAGGCGTTTTGTGAAACAACAATGCAACCTATTAGTGTGAACTTTGACCTTCACAACTCAATTGAAAACAAAAAATGAGGGAAAGTAAAAAAAATAAACTGCAATAATAAAACTCCAAAACTCAAATCAATAAAACTGTGTCACGGGTATTCCAAAAGTCGTCCTAATCAAGACAACAACCACCACTGCACCCTGTTGTGAGATAAGATCCATCACGGCGTCCAATAAAATTCTACAGAGGCACTAAAAAAGCAGAACTAATTTTCATTCCCACTCTATGCCACTCGGTGATTGTCGGCAGTGATGAGATTAAAGAGGAAATTAAAGACATTTGCGCGAGGTGTTGGGAAATTGAGATACTCCTGTGACAACGCAAACAAGGAAGGGACAAAATAATCAACAGCAAGTGGAGAGATTGACAATTCTTTTTTATATTTCTAGCTTGTTTACTGGAGAAAAAAAAAAACTACTCATCATAAAACAGCGAAAGTATGGTATCGGCCGCCGTTGTGACTACTCGATACTAACTAAATATCGAATACTCTCTCATCCCTAATGAGAAGATTAACAACAGGTATCGGTATGAAGTTTATATAGATGTAAGATTCATGATCGGTCAACCCGCTAAGACTTAATAAATAAAAAATGTAATTTTAACTTTCTTGACTTTTCTGACCTGCAGCACAGTCTGGATCTTGGCAGAAACGTCGGCCTGCTCGTACAGCTTGATGCCCTCCTCGTAGGCGCTGCTCGGGCACTGTACGGCGATGCGCTGCAGGTGGGCCAACACCACACTGTGCGCCTGCCACACTGCCTTGAACTTGTCAAAAAGGAGCTCCAGCAGCTCCAGCAGAAGACTGTGGAGGGGGCACCAAAGAGCACCAAGAAAGAAGTTTCTTGAGTTAGTAACTCGTTAACTGCCAAAACAGTTAAGAATGGAACTTTGACGTCTATAGCTGTCAATGGTAGTGAATGAGTTCAAACAAATCGGCCAGTTTTTCTAATTTGGATTAATGGATTTATCTGCTGAACATTTACAGTCCATACTATTTTTTTTTCCCCGTGTATACAGTATTTAACATAATGGGAAATTTAAAGTCAATTTTAGTAGTCAATAACTTAAAGCATTATGGGGGAAAAATGCTACATTTAGCATTTAGCTTACAAGGACAATCGAATATATTTGCGAGTACGTTCGAACGTACTTGTGAGTACGTTCAAATGTATTTGCGACTTTGTTCAAACGTATTGACCAATCAAAAATTGTAGCAATACGTTTAAACGTACTCGCGAGTACCTAAAAAAATTTAACTCCACATTAGCAGTTCCTTGAATCTGACCTACTAAACAGGAATTAGCCACAAGTGCTAATGCTTTCAAACAGACTTTTTGCTTTTACTGCAAGGACAATACATTCAAAAACAAGCCAGGGGAGACAACAGGATACATGACCGGGCCTACTTTAAAAATGTTCTAGTCCAGTGTTGTTTGCCATTGCGTCAAGAAATAAAAGAATTCTTCACGTGATCATGACAATCACACTCAATGGTCCAATTGTCTATTTTAACTCACACCTTGGGATCTGAAGCAAGTATCTTTGTAATAGCTGTAAAACAGAGAGTGCAATAACAACACCATTGTTCCCCACGACGAGTGGTACACCGGATGGAGTTTCCATGGCAACCCGACTTGACTTTAAATGGAAGCGAGCGTGTGGAGGAATTGGAATGCGTTTGCAGACAAAGCGGCGCACGTGCAAACGCGGTGTTAAGCACTCACGCACTCCCAGACCGACGGGGGCGGCCTAATGCATTGCGAGGTCGGATGGGATCGAGCAGAAAACAAGAAGAGTCGGAGGCAGACGGGCCCGCTGGAGAGCAACCTTGACAAGCGGTGAGACGCTGCTCTTAAGCGGTCCAGGATCACTGGACTGAGACCCGCGGTAGGCCGAGCGAGAAGAAACGTGCGCGCTTTTAAGATGTCGTCCGTTAGCGCAGATGGGAGACTGGCCGGTTGTGTTAAACTGTGACTTGTCAAGGTTTAAAGTAGTTGTTGGCAATCTTCATGACAGGTAGGAGTTCAATGATGGCCTTTTGCGTTGTTTCACATTTGGACGAGCGTCTGACTGATTCGGAAATATCGGACGCAAAAGCAATCATGTAGCATTGATGTCACACAAACAATGCCACTGAAGGATTTTTCTTTTTTTTACAGTCCGATGAAAAATTGATGCGAGTGAGCGCCGAACATCTACAGATGTGCTCCATTTACAATATCAATATTGTTTTTTTGTTGAATCGCAAAAATTATGATTGTCAAAGATTGCCGCAAAAAACACACACTGTACAAAATTGACCAAAAAAATCGTACCTCGGTTGTGTCTCCTGAGCAAGGTTCTCCCCTCTCTGATAGGCATGGTCTGCAATCTGCGTGGTGGACCTCTTCACTATCTGCTTCAGCTCCGGCTCCAGCCGTTCCATAATCGCTTTAATGGTCTCTGGGATTTTCTTCAGCTTGGCCAGAGCCTGACAGGAGGAACCACGGTGAAAGTTTATTGTAGGTTACAGAGCAATCAAACAGGTCGATCCTGTCATGTTCCTCGCGTGTACCTTTATCAGGATGCCCATGAACTCTGCGCTGTTCTCCTCCGGGTCCACCTCAGGGAGGTCTAATTGGTTCGACTCCCGCACGTCTTGTTGAAAGTCACGCACTGGAGGGGAAACCCACGTAGCTTAAGACATGATTATTTTTAAACAGCAAGAAAAGAAAATCCCTACGGCTCCCTTTGATCTCCTGTATAAAAAGATACGAGCCTCTGAGATGAAATTGCGTTCCTATTCGATGTGTTAGATCACAAGAAAGTGGATCTCGAGGCTTTTATAGAATAAGAGGGACCCGGCAAAACAGAGGAGAAAGCTTCTTAATAACGCAAGACACCAAAGTCGACACGTAAAAATAGAATACGACTTCACCAAATTAGCCAGACTCCGATTTTCACGAGATGAGATGGTCCCGATTTCCCGTCAGAGCACGTTAGGGGGAGTTAATGTTTATGGCAAGTTAATGTACTTTGGGTCGCGTTTGCCTCTTCTCCCCGTTTCAGTCGTAGTTTTTTGTAATAATTATGACAATTACTAGCTGCAAATGAGGTGCTCTAATGCTATTAGGCAAAACGGCGCGCTTAAGCCACCGATGGAGGCGGGCTGCTGTGCCGCGAACCGCAGCTATTAGCGCAGGCACTTTATTGCCTGCGGGCCTGCTAATTGTCGGTTTCTTTGAATAATTTGGACAAATTTGCGGGTGTAGCTTTTACCGCTTTGCGCTGCAGGGGTGACCGTGCCGAATAAAAATGTATTTATTAGCGGGAAATTGTGCGGATGTGAGCTCATGGCCAGTGTGCTATTTTCTTAGATGGATGACTTGGTCACAATGTTTGCCTTTTTTTTTAAACCTATTATCTTCACAATGTGATTTAGCAGCTTGGCTGGAGGAACATCCAAAGCCTCTTTCAAGCGACTCTGTTTCAAAGTAGAAGCCGAAGCTAGTTGCAACAACCTAGCGCCACTTGCCGGTTGTCATGTTGATGAAAACAAAATGAAGCGTGGGAAAGAAAATTCCTGGAAGAATAAACAATGCATAGAACTGCGAGAAAAACAAACATGCTAATAATGAGATGCACAAAATGTTTGTTACTAAAAACTATGCACAGAGAAACTCATAAAAACCCAAGCATGCATGACATAAACTTATTGCTCTCGACGTTTTTTTCATTAAATTCTCATTTTTGTTCTTGTGGTTCCGGTTTAAGCGTTACAAATGCTTGCCGCCCACCAACACTACCGGCGCCGGCATCGCTACCCCCCCCCCCCCCCCCGCTGCGATGACAGCGGATGACAAACGACGCAGATAAAGGCGGACAAGATGATTATGATGTCGGCGAGGGAAACGCACACTACGATGGCGGCGGTGGCTGAAGCGTGTTGTGACAAACGTGCGGTGCGAAATGAGGCAAACTTCGCATGTTTTAATAGTGTACTCGGGCTGCTAACGCATAATGACATGCAATGGAGATGCTAATGACGCCATTAGCATTAATATCAGCATGCTCACAAACTGCACTGAGCAGGTCACTTTTCATATAGTGTGAGTGGTCGGGCAGAACAATTAAAGGGGAAGTCAAGTCTAAAATTTTATTACAATATTATGATCTTTGCGCACCTACTTATATGTTATTACATATTAATATTACATTTGAGGAGTTTGAATTAAGCAGCAAAGTCCATCTGAGGGGGCGGCCATTTTGCCATTTGATGTCGACTGAAAATGGAGTCAGGTAACGGCCAATCAAGACTCACCTGCTTTGGGGTTTGTGATATTAGAACAGACAAAACGGCAGCCGTTTGGATTTCACTGCTTAATTAAATTCCACAAACATTATATATCATATTTAGGAAATCAATCCATCAAAATTGTTCTGCCTGTGTGCTGCATATGAACGCATATTCACCACTGCTAGATCCCGGCGTGCTGAACTGCGACGAATCCAGAAGCTTCCGCGGGGTGGAAAGGCTGCTGACGTCCAACGCCGGCATGGGAGACGCGTCTTTACCCCCAGAGCTAAAGAGCACAAAATGTCTCAAACAGGAAGCAGCGCATTAGGGGCCAAAACAATCCCACCCGGCTGTTAGCCCCTTTGCTAACAGCGTCAATCGACTGTTTAACCCCGATGCCTTGCATCTGTGTGGGGACTGGCGACTGCCTCCCAATGAGCTACTTATCACACCTTAAGCTGGAGGTGGGAGCAATTTAGGCTCTTTAAAGTCCACCCGGTGTAAACACAGTGCCGGCTGGCTAAGTGGGCACAGTTGTATGACGGCCGGGTTTGTTGCTAGGGGACACCGGCGCTTGTCACTGACTGACCCTTCGTAATAAATCACTCTACCTCGCTGGCACTGTAATTACTGCGCCCACGCACGCTATGGCTGAAATGCGTAAACAAAACAAAGTCGCTGTGCTGCATTAGCCCTAATATGTTTTACCGCTGTGTATGGAACAGTCATCTAGAGGGCATTCCTTGGGAAAATATATATTTTTGTGTGTGTCGGTAATTGGACTGGTGTCCATATAGGAAATAATTGGCAACTGGCACTCGTTTGAACTTATAATAAAAGCACGTTTTGACACACACAAATAATGTAGGAAGATGCATTGCTGTGATTGCGCAATCATGTTGTCAGGGAATGATATTTCAAAAGGCCCAAACTGCACAAAGTGAACTGATAAAAGTAGAAGAAAACAATATGGATTATTACCCTAGAAGGCGCGCTGTGTTTTTGTCCTTGTTCTTGTGTCCCAGACGACTGGTGGACTTGATGTAGAGGTGACGATGGAGCTCGTCGATGAGCACCAGGTGGATGTTGAGCTTCTTACTGTGAAGCTCCAGGCGCAGGTCGCCCAGACCCTCCACCTGCAGCAGGGGGCCCTCCAGCGACTCCACGGCCGATACCTGAACAAGATGGGGGAGACGTTGGAAGCATTTGATTGTGTTCAGAATCATCTGACTCATCTTAAAATGGCCCAAAAGTATGTTTTGAAACAAAGTTGCTAAAGAACTACCATACTCAACGATTTATTAACTTGAAATCGATTCAGTGACATTTTAGTTGACAATTCTGTGAAATGACTATTACGACTTACCTCATCTTTTTTTAAATTATTTTTTAAATTAAATTGTACAAATTATTCAGAAAAAAACTTTTATTATATAGACACATCTGGCAGACGGAGAGGGGTCCAAGCACATTTTAGGGAGAGGCAATGCCCCACAGCCCCGCCTCTAGCTCCGCCAGTGCTTTGTTCGTACGTCAACCGTTCATAAAGAAAAAACTACCTGTATTAGGAAATTAACAATATTTGTATATGAGATATTTACAAAAGTGGGAGGAGCCTCGTAGCTTTAAATTAATGTATTTATTATCTCTGTAAGGATTGCGCAAGAGTAGCAGAGATTTACCCTTTAATAAAAGTTTAGAAAAGTAAAATTCATATCTTGGAAAACAATATATTAAAAAGAAGGAAGAGAAGGCGTTTTTTTTTCATCCAGCACCACGGGGCTTAGGACCGCCGTTCAGAAGAGGAGAGAACACAGCCTGAATTCTAATTGTCAACCCTTAGCGATAAGCCTCACTCAAACACACACACACACACACACACACACACACACACACACACACACACACACAATTTTATTTGCAGTTAATCTACCTCTTTGGAGGTAAGACCAAGGAAGGAAATTATATCTGTGACTCATGAATATTTGGAAGTATAGAGGTCTTTTTACCTTGCCGCCGACTCTTTTCTAACATTCCAGATCAATGAAATCAAAGTCCGACTGACTTTGAACTATCGACTCCTTTTCAAAACGCGTCAAAGCGGCCGAGCCAGCGCAGGTTGGAAGGAAGTGCCGCTGCGTTCCGCCGGCGCCAAAGCGGATTTTCACGCTTTTGTGCCCGCCATCGTCCCACTTCTCCCCACCCGCCCCTCCCTCCTGTAGATAAGTTTATTCGGGTAGACTAATTATTTCTAATGTCGAAAGGAAGGATGCGTGGGAGAACGGGAGAAGGGAAAGACACATCACAGTCTGCTGTGTCAAAATGTGCAACAAACGGAATGCAGGCACACCTGAAAAGCACAAACAGCTTTTAGGTTACAAATTGGTTCTTTGGTGCCATGAGAGGATGTCGGCAATAAACCTTTGAGGCGTGACAAAAATAAACATGTTTGCGTGCGTACAAGTGCAAACAAAAGTCACAAGGGGTTTCAGTTGCTAAAATAAAACACAAAAACAAATATATATGTAATGACAAAGTATTTCCCAATATTTAAAAACATCATTCATATGAAAATTTGCAAAAATGTGCCTAACAAAGCTAGATTTTATTGTTATAAGGAATGGGCAAGTATCAGTGCTTGGTATCGGTCTCAGTGACTACCTAAGAATTGAATAGTCGTACAGGTTTGAAAAAAAGTGGTAGTAAACGTCCATAATTATTATTTAATTTCTGAGTGATTCTTAGCAGCTTATAGTCTTTTTTTAAAGTTAAAGCCACAGAATCTTTCTCTACTTACCAGCATGTCCGTGGCATGGAGGTAATGTTTACTGGCCATGTAAGCCTCAAGGCGTTGCGGCACCTGCTTGATACTCTCAATCTCATCCAAGAGCTGCAGGACATGCTTGTGCTCGATGCCCTCGATCCACAGCTTCCTCAGCTCGTCCCGCTTGCAGTGGAGCAGCATCTTACAAGACAGGAGGTTCTCCTTCACCTGTGCGTGAGATGGGGACGTCAGCGGCGCCACGGCAATCAACTTGACACCTTTCCTACCTGCTTGATCTTGTTGCGAGAGGTGGTGATGCGTTCGGTGATGCTCTGGTATGTCCGGATGGCGGTGGTGAGCTCGGCGTAGTGCTGGATGATAAGCTGGTCCAGGTCACGGTCACATGTCTCAAAGGCCTCCTCAAGACGACCCTTTTCTGTCTCTCTGTCCTGGACGTCATCGCTGCTGGACAAAGTCCTAGATGGATGGAAAGATTTCACATATTCAAACAGAAAATCTTTATTGGTATATGTCTCAAACGTACTCCAAACAAACCTTGTAG
The DNA here is from genome assembly GCF_033458585.1 of Syngnathus typhle. NCBI lineage: Eukaryota > Metazoa > Chordata > Actinopteri > Syngnathiformes > Syngnathidae > Syngnathus > Syngnathus typhle. The sequence continues at coordinate 3,336,787 of NC_083758.1, forward strand.
GATTTTATAACACAGAATATGGCAGACAGCTATTGTATTATAACGGGATTTAACAGAGGACAAAGACAAACAACTCTAAATGTACATATAGTTACGTTGTAAGACATGTTTTGTCCCTCCAATTAAAACAATTGTAAATGTTTTCCATGCAAATTAAAACGAAACATCTATCTGAGCTACACAGGAAGACAATGCTAAAAGAGCTTCAACAAAACATAGCGGACCTTCCATAAACGCGAGTATCCTTCAAATACATTCCTCAATTTTTAAACTTCATAAGATAAAAAATATGTGACACACAATACCTTATGACAGAGATGAGGAGACCAGAGGGGTCTTTGCTTTTGCTGACACCTCCCCTGTATCGCCCTGCGTCTGTAGCCATCTTTGTCAGCCGCTACAACGATAACACCGGAAGCCGGAAGCGCGTGGGATTATGGGAGTTGTAGTTCAAATAGTCTTCATGTTTGTCACTGTACGGTTTGGGCAAAATACAGTACAAATCATAAAAAGAAAGAAAAAAGTTTTAATTAAAATAGATGTAAAATTAAAAGTAGTTCAGTTTATTTTATATCTGATTAGAAAATGTATTGTAACTTGTGCTACGATCATTTTATATCCTTCATCCAGAGACGTGTTTTAATGCAATATTGATTTTTGCAGGAATCTACAGATCACAGCATGACTCCTCCCCCCTTTCTCCTTTATTGGAAAGTTCGATCCATATCTCTCTCACGAGAGGGGGAAAAAACAGAAAGCCAGTAGAGAAGCAAGTGTTTGTCAGTTTGTTAATAGCCTCTTTCATTTAAAGCATCCATAGTGGTTAGATTTGGCAGGGCTTTGCTTGGTCTTATCTTTGACAATCTTTGCTGTACCGGTGACAATGGTAGAGGACATTGATTGTGGAGGTGAAGGTGGTCGATTCTTACCAGTCTAGACTGTGATTGATGTGCCGGTGGAATGACGAGATAACATTGTCGCCTATCTTTATGTCTCTTCTCACTTAAGAAACGAGAGGACATTGACAGTTTTTTTTCTAGAAAAAAAAAAGGAAGTCAAGTCCAGGTTTTTTAAGTTCTTATCGCCAAAGCCTTCTGCCCATCAGTCCACGTAATCTCCTGACCTTCTCAATCCCAATAACAGTAGGTCAAGGTCATGCTGTTCAGGTTAATAGGTGTTTGGATATAAATAATGTGGTTCTTTGTTGTCTGGAATATTGTCTGCTTTGGCATTAATATTAAATGACAGATGACCAAAGAACCTTAGCGAGGCGCACGGCAGACTGTTTTTATTAGGTTGTTATTCAGTCATGTATCTATTATATAAACTCTGCGTTCAGTAGAGCCTAAGGCTTTTCAAGGAGCACCCTGGGGCGTTGCTGCATATTCCAGTGACTCATTATATAATCTGTGATCATAATAGATTCTGCGATGAGGGTCTCCCCGGAGGGAATGTGCTTTGAGTGCAAGAACCCTTTTTTTTTTATTATTATTGATAACAGACAAACAGAAGAATGGCAAACACAATGAAGTTGAGCTTGTTCGTACAACAAAGACAAATGACACATGGAGAAATAATAGCGAGGGAAAATTTGCTTTTCAGATGTGATGCCAAAATAGCAAAGTATAATATATGAAAACACATTTAAATAGCTTCAGAATGCAAATATGAGAGAAGGAAAAAACAAAAAGTGTCCATTGCTACAAAGAAGTGTTTACTTCAGTGTAAACACTAATAAAGCGTTTTAGATGAGAGCATATTGCATCCACTATTTGGTATAGTTAAAATCACATAATGTGTATCCAACACACATAAATACTTGAAAATGTCTTCATGATCCGATTTATGTAAGTATAGCCTCAAAACTTTAAGAAACAATTTTTTTGGTTCATAATATATTGAGTTTAAACGACAAGAGTTATGAGCTGTCATCCATAATGATAGCTTTTGTACTCAAGTAAAATCAAATTTTGCGTTATACTTTGATATCTTGCAAGGCAGCTCGATTTTCTGGAACAAACAAAAGCTGTAATCTTTCATTTTGGAGCTGCTATTGTTGTACCTAACACAATCAAATTGTAAAAATGTCCCCAATGTTTATACTCCAGAAATATATTTTTAAATTATTTTTGAAGCACCAGTAGACTTTTATTTATATATTTATTTTCAAGCATTTTTCAGGCAAATAAATAAACATAGGCAAAGAAATAAACCACCAAAATTAGTCATCATGCAAAGTAAACAACAGATGTGCCTGTGCACTGAGTGGACAAAGATATGCTCCTTGATGGAAAGTGAAGCTGACAATAATCTGGGCATTTTTCCAAAGCCACAAGCAATATGTGTTGGATGAAAATTACAATAGGTCATCTGTGGCAATACTATGCCTGCTTCTCACCTACTGTCTGCCCTGTTTCATAATTACCTCACAGTTGCCTGCAATATGTATTTCTTTTATTGTTATTATCACTTATTGTCAGCTCGAGAAACTGTCTATTCAATACAATAAAGCAAATGGGTATTATATTTCAGCCTGAATAAAATAAAATAATAAAAATAAAATAAAATATGACTGATAAATAATAAAATAAAATTATAAGTATATTATGAAACATTATAAAGCTGGTTACAGGTTGAATAATTTACAGAAATGTATGCCGCACGTAATGCAAAATAAATTAATACAATACTTTTAACGCGTAAAAGTAGCAATTATTATTAAAATAAAATAATAATAAATTACAATTATTATTATACTATAAAACAAAGTTGTTTTCAGCGTGAATAATTTACAGAAATGTATGCCGCACGTAATGCAAAATAATTTAATACAATACTTTTAACGCATAAAAGTAGCAATAATTATTAAAATAATAGATTTTAAAAATAAAAAACAACGTTTATATTATTGAATATTATTTCAAAAAGAAAGGGCCTGCTTCTTTAAGACTTCCGCCCCATCTATGACAAAAACAACCAATAGAACTTCGTAATGCATACATCAACGAATCACAATTGATTTTCTTGCCTACGTCCAACTGGAGAAGCCGGAACAACAACGTGTGGGCTTTTGCAACTCCAATCGCTTCTAAACTCTGCTAAGACTAAACTCGACATTATTGTTTATTAGTGCATGTAGACATCTAATATATTTGATCGCTGCGGTGTGAGAATGGGAGCCAACAACAGTACCCGCCGTGTGTCATTTGAGTCGGACGAAAACGAGAATGTAACAGTGGTGAAGGGCATCAGGGTGGGTTGACAGCAGCACACTTGCATGTTGCACTCTGGCACAAAACGTCAATAAAACGTAGCGTGATCCGTGATTGTTTTTGTAATATTAGTGCGATGCAATAATGAAGCCTTAATATTTTGCTATTATTGCTCGGATTGATGTTGTCAAATCGATCACTATTCTTTTCAAACAAACTCGTCCTCAAATACTTGCAGCAACATAAAGTTTCTCAAAACAATTATGTTAACAATAATTTTCCTTTTTGCATGCACGAATGTGTTCAAATAAGTTGTGTGGCTATATAAAAGTCATTGGAATGTTGATGTCACAGACCACGTGGGAATGAATGACTGACGCAGAGCACCATTACGTCATGTATCGTGCAAAATTGTTTTAGTAAAGTGAAACATCTGTGCTTTTGTGGAAGTAGCAACACATACCTTTGCACCAACCATGCAACCACAAAGTTTACCGAACAGAAGTTGCTCAATCAAAACAGAGGCTTCTAAAGTTTGCGTGTGTGGTAAATATAGATGGAGCCGCTTCAAGTCAATTAGAAAAGACTTAACGAGTTGCTAGGAGTCACTTACAAATCCCGTTTATGTCATTGCTGTGCTTCCTTAAATAAGACCATTGAGATTGTTCTTTGGTAAAATAACTGTTTAATAATTCTATTAAATGTTTCTTTTCAGCTCTCGGAAAACGTCATCAACCGAATGCGAGAACCTTCTATGGCCTCTCGTCTACAGCCTCCTCCTCCACCTCCTCCTCATCCTCCTCCATTTGAGCCCATCCCCTCCTTTCCTCCTCCGCCAGACACCATAGCACCTCCTCCTCCACCTCCTCCTCCTCAACCCGAGCAGGTAGAAGCACCCACCGTCATTGACATGGTGCTGCCCTCCTCTTTGCCCGCAATTGTGCCTCCTGCTTTTGAACCGACCCCTGCTCCTGCGCCTGTTGTCGAGCCGGTAACTACACCCTTCCCTTCTCCTCCTGATCCGCCTGTTTCTGCTCCGCTCCCTGCTACTATAACCCCGCTAAGTGAACCCCTCTCCTCACCTGCCCTCCCGTCTCCTGACTCGAACCTCCTTCCGACCCTTCCTCTTTCTGAGGCTGTCACTGCCCTGCCAACAACTTCCCCACAGTCTCAAGTGACCACTCCTCCCCCTCCTTCTCCTCCGCAACAGGTTGTGGAGTCAGAATCTTCTGCCCCAAAGGTCACTCCCGTAGCGCCACCACCACCACCTCCTCCTCCTCCTGTTGCACCAGCAAGTAAGTTTCCTAACATAACGCCGCCATTTTTAAATCTGTGTCACTTTATTAAGTACTACATTGTCGTATGTTCTCTCAGAGGTTGGCAGACAAACTTGTCATCATTTCACCAAATCAAAAGTTAATACAGGCGTTATAAAAGTAGACTCATTTTCGATAATGACTCATTTCATTCTGCCTCCTCGTTAAGTTAATTAGAGGTTCTACGAAGATGAAGTGTCCAGGGGATTAATTTTATGTGCGGCTACATTTTGAATTTTAATCATGTTTATTGTGTGGGTGTTTACTTTAAGCCACCTAACGTTGTTGTTTTTTTTTTGTCTTCTTAATTAGTCTCCATTGTTGTGAGCCATTGTCAGCCTCCAATTGCTAATAAAATGATAAATTCTTTCCCCCCGAGTCATGTTAATAAATTAGTAGCTCATTACAGCTGATCAAGGCGACCATTTTTGCTGTCATTACCTGCATAATAATGATTCCAACAAGGTGTAATCTGACTGCTTACAAAGCTTCTCGCTCTAAAAGTAAAGTTGCGCAGTCATTTTGCTTTCCCGAGGACATTTGAATGTTGCTCATTACGCACGCACTGACAGGCGTGTGGGTGCGGAGTGGGCGTCCGGTAGACCCCCCACTCCCCCTCCGCCCCGTCCTTTACCGTGCTCAATCAGCGTGCTAATTAAAAAAGGCCAACTTGTGCCACGCCACAGTGACTCCAGTGATTAAAACGACACCTCTGCAGTTTGGCACAATAAGCCAGCAGGCTTGCGGTGGAGCGAAATGCGTATGCGCAGTTTTAGTTTTGCCCTTCGTTGACACCGAATTTCATCCGAGCCACTCGGCCGTTTGTCGAGCGCGTAATAATCACAATCAGACATTTTAATTTACTCTCTTATATTCAACAAAAGATCCTTCTTTTTCCCCGCGACTATCCGGTTAAAGCGTCCCTCCATTGTTTGCGCTAATTGCTTTTCAGATTCAAAGATAAACAATAGCGCGCTTTGTTTTTGAAACGCGTCTGGTGCGTTCGGTGAGGCGGCGACAGCACAACGGTGGATTACAATAAAAGGTTTTACACTGTTGGGTTGCGTATTTTTAAAAAGAAAATTACCATGGTTTGAGGGACACCCTTTGACACTGTAGATAATACAATTTTAAATAAATAAATGTTATCAAAGACTGAAGCATGCTCTTTGGGACCGTAGATAATAATTTAATTTTTTTTTAAATGAAAAGGAAATGAAAAAAATAAATAAAATCACTATTGAGGCGCGCACCTTGACCCCTTAGAGTAGTTCCTCAAAGGTTTCACCTCAAAATATACTTTGCGCTCCAAGTACCATCATCATGGCCAACATTAAAATACATAATTTGTTCCTAGATAAAAGATTATACGTACCATTGTAAACTGCTTTATAATGCACGGTTACACTGACACTGTTCATATTACCACTTTACTTAAATATTAGAATTAAATGCAAGCTAGACCCTCAATAATAGTTTTAAGAGTCAAAAATAATTAAAAAAAAACCTTAAATGCCTCTTTCAAATAACTTATATCAATTCTCATATATTGAACAAATGCTGTAAGACTGCCTATCAAATGCTAAGAATGAAAACTGACCCTCAATTACAATAGTTTTAAGTGCCTTCAAAAAACCTCCAATGCCACATCAGAGTTTATTTTGTTAAAACCTTGTTGAAAAAATGATCACAAAAACAATAGTTTTAAGAGACAAAATGGGCTTGGATAATTGAAAATCTCTCAGAGTTAGTATTGTTAAAAAAAAAAAAAAACTGTCCAAACACAACAAATGAAAATTGGGAGCCAAAAAGAGGCAAAAACAAACCAAATTACCTCAAACGTACCTTTAAAATAAATCTCTATTGTTCAATAAATTAGTCTTATTAAAAAATGTTTATATTGAGAGCCACTGCCCGAAATAAACAGAAGAAAATAATAGCTCAAATGCCCACTTTCAAACAGTCAAAACAGTTCTGGAAGTTAAAGTCTTGTTAAGAAAAATTGCCCTAAGACTTATGTCTGAACGTGTCTGGATTCCGTTCAGGTGAAGAACCTCTCGACACCTTTTCTGTCCACCGTGCTGTAAATATTCATGTGACACGCACACCACATTGAACTAATAGCCGTTTCTGACACTGTTCTACCTTGCTCAAATATACCAAGATGAAGTGTAGAACGTGTGAAATTCGGCGCTTTTTTCCTCTTGACGTTTCTTGTTATCTCGCAGAAGCCCGAGCTGTCAGTTAAGATGATTCGGAATGATGAGGGAAAAAAAACTGAAATGGCACCTGTATGCTTCAGGGTAGATTTTATTTCATATTTTTAATACTTACTGTGATTTGAGCGTGGCGAAAGGTGCGCGGCGACTCCACCATAGAATCGTGAGGAAGTGTTAATGTTACAGATTATGCCCACCACGCAGGTCCCGGGGTTAATGAAAGCCCTGATGAGAAATGCAATTTGCCTTCATCTATTATCTCCCACCAGCAATTCTGGCCAACTATTTTTTCACACCCTTTCTTATGCCAGTTTTTGATGGTGAGCGACAACGATGAATTTTTAATCCTTTTTTTTAACTAGAAAGTCGAGTACAGGTGTCACTCACATATACCCGCTCTAACAAAATAGCACACATTGTGATTTTCTAGGGAGGCCATCACTTGAGAATGTAGACACTTTTTGTTTTTTGAATGATTTAGAATCGGTTTCAAATAGTTATTTATCAGTTTTCTTTCTTTCCGTTTTTTTCATCAATTATTGATTGATTGTTATGAGACATCATTAACATGATCATTTTCTCAACTCATTCACCGCCATTGACGGCTATAGACGTATTCATTTTAACTGTGCTAGTAGTGAATGAGTTAAGAAACACTAGATGAATATTGGTAATTCTTTTTAAAAACTTCAAAGGTAGGGAAGGACTTCTTCCGATATCAGACATCAGTAACAGGTTGAAAACGGCCTTGTTGCGATGTATTGAGTTTTCGCTGCCGATACTAGTTACCGATAGTCACTGTTGCCCCCTTGCGGACATCTCAGGTGTCACCATTGCACTGATTTTAAACTATCAAACCAACATTAAAGGTCTGAATTGATTGAAATTGAATTGAATATATTTTTAATTTAAATCAATATTATTTACATTTATTTTAATGTTTTTTTATTGTTACGATTTAATATGTTATTTAATTTTTTTAATTTAGTTTGTAGACCTCACGTCCCCGGGAGCCTTATATTTCTAAGATTTACCCTGTAAATGATGCGTGGCTGATCCTGATAGAGTTGTAATGTTGTTGATCAATGATGCCTTTTTCTGTTGTCAAACACGACGGCTGAAGCATGAAGGATGTTTCCGCGCCGGCGTCTCCGCCTGATCCGCGCTACCTCTTTATTGTACCGAGCGGATCATATTTTCCGCTCTCGTTAGCCGCAGCTTTACGGCGCGACGGAAAGTTTACCGTCGAAGCTTTGTCGTGCTTAAGCAGGTAAGTTGAATTGTTAAGCGAGAGGTAGGGGAGGTGTTAAAGCTGCTGGAAAAGGTGTGCGGGAATTTTATATGAAGGTCGTGGGAGAGATAAATGCTAATGAGGAAAAAATAGAAGTGTTAATCTGCATTCTGCATCATGCCTCCAAACTGAATGAATTATTTGGGCAAATATCCACGTACAGTATATTTGAGCCCCACTGAATTTTGTTTTTACTTTGCAGTCTGAAAAAAAAAAAAAAATCTGAAAATTAATCCGTAATCAAAGTGTATTTTTTGTTACCAAAAATTGAAACTGGCCTAAAAAAAATTCCGAATCGGTCTGACCCTAAAGTTAAATCCTTACTTCTATTCTTGTGTTAATCTAGTAGGATTCGTCCAAAAATTTATTTAATAATAGTTGCGACAATCAAGAAACCCAAACTTTCCGTGCCCTGAAAATCCTACATTTATATATTGCCCGCCATGTTTCTATTATTGCTATTCAATTTGCCTTCACGACATTTACAAAAAAGACCATATTAACATTTTCCATCTTGAAGGAAATTGTCTTTATGCAAGCGTGTGATTGTGTGTCCTGTGACCGCCCCCGCTGTTATTTCATTTTACCAGGTAATAATAGCCTCGGACAATAGGGATTATCCCATCTAACTAATGCAGTGTGAGTGTAATCTCCACTCACGCAGACACACACCGTGCAGGGCCATCGTGTGGTATTGTGTCTTCCGAGCACGTTTTGGCCCGGTCACTGGCTGCCATCTTTACGTTCATGCTTAATTACCTGCCAAGATAGAGCGGCGAGGACACAAGAGGCGTCCGCGTGTGATGTCCCTGACATGAATATAGCTAGTTAAGGTTGCAGGAATGTGGACGCAGATGTCGTCCGTATCTGGGTTTTGCGAGGCGCCTTGAAATGTACAAGGTCTTTGCCAGCGTCCTTAACACTTCAGTTGCGTTATTGCTGATGCTCCAAACTTTTTTTTGTCTTCCGCTCAGTTGATGAAGAAGCCCTGAAGAAAAGAATCAGTGATGAGGTGTACGAAGGCTTGCAGAAGCAGAGGGTCAAGACCGAGCAAGAACTGCAGACTTGGTAAGAACCAAAAATATACACAGAATTAGGTGTACTTTTTTTTTATTATCACTTCACATTAACGGAATCAAACCAGGACAGCAAATGAGTCAAACTTTATTCAACTTCAATACGACATCCATTGATATGGCACACCTGCTGATTTTTGAGAAAATTATAGCGCCTTATAGTTAAAAGAATACGGTCATGAAATCCGATACTTTGTGGTAGTTGTGAGTGTGGATGTTTACCAAAATATTAGGAACACCCGATCTGTGGTTCTGCACCGGTCTCAGTCCATACTCGTCGAAGGATTTTATCCGGATATTTTCCGCCGTTTCTTCACTTTCATTAGTAACAAATCCTTCCGATTCCCACCGCCTATTCAATCTGTCTCCCTTCCCGAAGCGCATCAGCACTTCTCGCCGTCTCCTCCGGATCAATTAATCATGCCCGCGAAAGGAAGGTGCTAAACCTCAGGTAATTTCCTGGATGTAGAGTCGGGCGATCCATTAGCCCAGCTAAAGACGGAGAAGCGCAGAACGGATTCTGTATGTGGGTAAAGGAACAATAATGATGGCGCCCCACAAAAACACAAGCTCTCTTGATTCAGGAGGAGGTGGTGCGAGATTATTGATTCACCTCCTTCAGGAGAAAATGGGTATTTTTCTTTCTTTTTTTTTTTTTTTTTTTGCAGTTCTCCTTTTATTTTACATGTAACTGCTTCCTGCAGCTCATTTATTGACATCTGTTCAAAAGTACCTCACAATTGCTCCCTCCTTGCAATTATTGGACATCATGACGGCTTTCAAGCCTTCGCTTCTCGTGTGAGGAAAGTGGAAAATGCAGCCATGAACAAGCAATCATCAACTGCACTTGTGAGTGGGTTGTTGTTTTTTTGTTGTTGGTTTTTTTTCCGGTCTGTCAATTGACTTTTAAGCCACTAACGCTCTGAACTGAAATTATTCCGCAGTTCTTGAGGAAAAAAAAAATCACTGTACAAGTCTGTCTATGTAACAGCACACTAAAAATAAAAAATAAAGATTATTCGGCATCAAAATTTGGTTTGGGACACGGTTCGGTTTGGGTTCAGTTGACAAACGTTTTAAAAAAAAAACGGTATAAACTAGAACAGATGTGATACCTGCATGATACTGGTTCAAATCAGATAACAAATGGACAGTTTCTCAGAGTTTGATCCTTGAGGGCTGGTATCCTGCCGGTTTTGGATATCTCCCTTCTCCAACACAATGATTCAAATAATCAGGATCGAAGGGACACATTTAATCCAAGCAGGTTACCGGCCCTCGAGGACCCGTATAGAGACTGAACGACTGTATTCCATTTACGGAATAAGTAGCCTGTGGCCAGAGCACAAGCCGGCTACATTTCCTGCCCTGGTACCTTATATGATCCCAGTGGGAACTCGGTACACCTCTGTACCATACAAAAAAAAAACCTTAACAATTATTGTTGGACCCCAATAAATATTTCTGGAAGCAAGCTGTTCAGTGTGTTGCCTTAAGACTTTTCCGGGAGTAGAAAATCAAACCTGGTTCGTTTTTGATAAAGGTACTTTGAGCTCTACGCTGAAGTCTATAACAGAGGTCTCCAACCACTGGGCCGCGGACCGGTACCGGGCCTCACAGAAAAAATATATAAATACATAAATGTAGCGTCTACAAAGAAAACTAAAAAAAAACTACAGTAGTCCGCAAGGGACAAAAAGCTAAACAACCCCAGGCCAAACATGACACTAGCTCGCCATCTCCTTTATATTTGTTTTTATGCCAGTCGTATTATTTCATTTTGTCGTATTTAAAGGCCGGTCCATGAAAATATTTCTGACACGTAAAAGCAATCTAAAGTCTAACCAAAGTTTTAAATAAGGTTAAAACGGAGTAGCAAAAAAGTTAGCGTCCACTCCCCCATTGAGTCCAACTAGGATCAAGTAAATTTAGAGGCAAAAGTCTTTATTTGTTCTGCGGAGCTTTCAAGCCATAAATGAAGTCCTGAGATCTGCATTTCGCACGGCACGCTCGAGCAAGGAGGCGAAGTTTAGGGCTGAGCGAGGAGTCAATTTAAATGTGGTCCTTAACTCATTTGTTTGCAAGGAGCTGCAGCTGGAGGGTACAGATTTGCCCGTGACTCATCGAAGCGGAACACCTCCAAAGAAATAAGAGGAGGCGGACAGAAGTGCTGTCGCACTTGCATCAAACTGTCCTTTTGTCAACAATTCATCCTGACTTCTATGTGGACATTATGTTTCAAACAAAGCAATCAAACCCAACGTGGTCTTTATTAAATTTTGCTGCTCTTGTGAGGTTTACCCACCACTTTGCATATTCAAGCAGGCCAGATAAGCTGACCATATGTTTCTGATTTACCACAGTCATACTTCCTAAGATCATCGCAGTTATCTTTTTAGATTTGTGGCCGGGAGAATACAAAACAGCTTTTATGTGGCAACATTTCTAAATTAATCAGCTCCGTTCATTGTCCCCACTTAATTTTAAACTCCCTTTTTACAGTCAGGTGTGCCGTGTTTATGTGCCAGCGCATACGTGTTGGAGAGAGCGCATCGGGGCCATCAAATATTCATGGGCAGCATTCAGCAACATTATTCCCAACATCAATATTGCATAGAGCCTCTAAATGCCTTTGTTTCAGGGTGCTTTTGGTGGACTCCATTTTGCCTGGTGGAGTGTTGCGATGAATCTCATGTAAGCTCACATATTTGGGAAGACAGAAGGAATATGATAGAAATAGAAAATAGAACTGTGAAAATGAATCGTTTAATCGGTGACTATTTTAATAATCAAATAGTGAGCCATTTCTTTTTACCTTAAAATGGTAGAAATCCTCCGTCAACCCCTCGACCACAATTGTTCATCAATGTTTGTATTCATTCATAAAAACAAACAGATTATCTTTTGTGTTGAAGCAAAACAAGACAGCTATTTACTACGGAAAACAATAACGCACTCAGCTTTAAAAGGTTTGTTGAGTACAATGTTAATCCCTCTTGCGTGCTATTTTTTAATGATTTACTTGTTTTTATCACTAAACTATACCTAATAAATGGGGAAAATTGTTTTGTGATGCACTTCAATGCCAAATGAAATTGGATCCGTTTATTCGATTAATTGATAGACTAAGTGAGTAATCGATTCTTAGAAATATTTGAAAGTATCCATGCAAAGTAATAAGTTTGTTTTTTAGCATGTTTATTTTAAATAGTTTGTGTAAGATTGACAAGAGGAGCCAAAACGATTTCAGAGATCTTAAATTTGTTATGAGCTCTTACAATTTGTCTACTCTCATGTTGAATGGTACAGTCTGTAAAAATGATCAGGTCAAGCTTCACTTCACTTCCAAGCACCGAACTAGGAAATCAAATCAAGTAAAGCCTTTAATCACAAAAGACTCTCAAAAGGTTTTAACAGGCCCACAGTTCACAAAAATCAATGACATCCACTTGAGGAGAAGCGACAGTAAAACAGGCCAAAATCCAGCGAGAGTGATTTAGGCAGGGTTAGAAAGTTGTAGCATAGCCGGTCTCCTGGCTGCCACCGCTCGAAACAATTCTTACCCTCCTTGTTCTCCATCCAACTTCCCCTGAGCCAATCCTAAAACTCATCGCTTAGACCAGGGGTGGGCAAACTACGGCCCGCGGGCCACATCCGGCCCACGGGACCGTTTAATCCGGCCCGCCAACCCTGAACAAATTGTATTATTAAACCTTTTTTTTTTGGCCATTTTGCCTGCAATGACTGCGTTTTTCCAGTAGATGGCGAAGCGCTCGCCTGCGCATTTACTACCGGAAGCCGTGTCAGAAAGCTCGGTGCACACTCACAAGTGCGTGTACGTACTCAGTAGTACGGACTTGGCGCACTCTCGCTCTATTCGTATCAGTCCCGAATTTAGAGCGTGGGCTTTGACGACAGCATTCTTATAATTCGCGCGCTGAGCTTTCAGATGCAGTTTTGCGCTAAAGCCACCCACAAACCTTCCCCTGGAATCCTTCCATTAAAATGAGTGGCCCGAAAAAAAGAAGTGAGTGCCGAATGTTAAAAAAGAGTGGACAATTTGGCTCGACGTACGCGACGTGACGTTCAGCCACATCAACATCAACCCGTCACAGATCAAGGTAAACGGACCAACACCTCGGATCTCGCCTAAGAATTGCCACAACAAATTTTACTCCAGACTATGACGCACTAGCAAAAAAGGGAGACCAACAACACTGTTCCCACTGAAAATGAACGGGAGGCTCTCAAGTTTATTGTAAAAAAATGCATTTTGAATATGATTTGTACACATAGCAGGGATTGAAACTAGCGACCATTCTCATTTTCAAACAATGCAGGATGCTCAAGGACATTGATGCACCACCTATTTGCGACTAATCTTAACCTGTAAAGTTCTTAAGGCTTACTTTAAGGAGGTGTTTCCCGTTTCCTCACCTCTGTTACCAGGTGTTTGCGAGTTAAAACTCTGCTCTGATTTTCAGATACCCCTCACCGTGTTGCTGTTTTGATTACTTTATTTGGATGTATGCTTTCACCGATTCTTCAAGATGATATATTTGGTCAGAATGTTTGCCGTTTGATGTGATCTAATAAGATAAACATCTTTCATTAATCTGACCTGCAGGCACTGAAGTGATGGAGATTGTTATTCATAATAACAGTGTCGTATTTTATGAGAATCACTGATAGCAGTTTTTTAGTGAATTATTATTTTTTTAATGCTGTTAATAAATGCATTTGTTTTCAAAAAAATTGTTTGGAATATCCATGCTTTACTACCTACTAAAGGCCAAGATCTTTTATGCAATGACCTTTACAGGTCGCTTATATGACTTCACACAACGCCTACGTCCATCTGCTCCTTGTCCGGCCCTCCGGTCCAAATTTAGAACCTAGTTCGGCCCGCGAGTCAAAAAGTTTGCCCACCCCTGGCTTAGACCCTTGTTTATGACAACAATGAGTATCGAAGTATTCCATCATCCTGAGCTTGGACACCAATCGGCTTGAACCACCAACTAGTATCTCACCAAACTCCCTGAGAACTAGACGCCATGGAAACACAACTTCCTGTTTGGTGTTGCCCCCTCTTGAGTGCTTACATTCATAACTCAGCATGCAGTCAGCCCATAAGAACAAACTGTGCCAAGCAAGCTGTTCACTTGGAACATACATTCCTGATTGAATTCCTGGAAATAAAGTGTCACCCACTTCATTTTGCACACTTCCAGTCCAAGGGCAAACATCAGCCATGTCCTCCAAAATCATTCCATTACATAGAAGGTTTTTTCAATACCCCCCCTTTTTTTTTTGGAAGGAAGCATCGTCTTCTCGCCTCTCTCTTCCCCACCTGGTGTCAATCCTGTACAGCCAAATGAAAAATGTGTCCAATATCCCCGGGAGAGTGCAATAATGGCTGGAAAGCAATAGAGGCAAGGCAGACTGATAGCATCCAGCTAGTGATAGCGGTCTTTGCTTGGCTTAGCACTTGTGAGAAAGTGTGAGGAAACACACTTTGCTTTTGCCAATGTTTCTTTATTCCATTTATTTCCAACATGGTTTGGTCTATTTATGCCAAAGGTTGATCAATGATTTCAGGGGTGCATGACTTTTTATTTTTCAACTTTTCGAGTAAAGCCAGCTTTGATTGTGGGGGAAATGGTGAATGTAAAAGGCTATTAGGAACCGTCCCCTGTGTGTGTATGTGAGTGTGTGTTGATGTTTGTGTGAGTGAGTGGGAGTCTGAACCCTATGATGGATGGAGTGTGCTGACGTGTGCGGCCCAGTGGACTGTAGGAGTGGACATGGCTGGCCTTCTTCCATCTCTCTCTCTCCAACGCCTCACTCAGTCTTTGCCGGGCTTCCTCCAGGGCCAAACATGTCAAGTCGCCGCTATTCACTTCTTTCTGTCTTCCTCTCGGCGTTATTTCGGGAGGCTCCCATCACCTTCTGTTCGGCACGTACTCTGACATTTTGTCTGGTCGAGGGACACGTGAAGTCATCCGACCTGACCTATGTGTCGTCATCTTGCAAATTGTGTGTCTCGTTATCACTGAGCCCTCAGTGTCCATCTGGCTCCTTCCTAATTTTGTCTTTTAATCTACCGTAATTTTCGGACTTTAAATCGCACCGGAGTATAAATCGCACCAGCCATAAAATGCCCAAAAAAGTGAAAAAAAAACATATATATGTATATAAGTCGCTTCTGAGTATAAATCGCCCCCCCACCCAAACTATGAAAGAAAACGCGATTTATAGTCCGAAAATTACGGTATATGTTGCCGTTTATAACCGTTTTTTTATTATTTGTTTAGAATAAAAATTGATGCGACTATCTAGCAGCTTTCTCACGTCAACACAACCAAACCATAACTTTTCAGTTTTTACTCGCATTCTCAACAAAACTCTTCAGAAACTATTTTTCAGACAACCCAGTCTTCACCTGTCTGCAATCTCTCAGGATTCGCCTTGAAGTTTATTGGGATCTTCGCCGACTTTTCTTTTCACTCTGGCCTAATTCGCCCAAGCACTCGCTTTTGTCTTTTTTTGTGTTTATTTTACCTCACCACTTGATTCCTAGCAAAGGAGGCTGTTCAGAGGTTTTCAGGGACGTTCCTCCTGTTTTCTAATCAAGCGCACTGTCGCTGCACAGGGAGCGTGTTGCTAGGTAACTAAGAGAGCTCAGTGACGAAGGTTCAAATTGTGGTCTTATGTCTAATGCTGCTGTGGAGGCAACAGCGTTTTCCAGTCGCTCAATATTGACAAGCACACTTGAGTGCAAATGATTTGGAAACAGTACAAATTCATTTCAAAACTCGGAGACTCGCGTGGATTTTTGCACATTGGGTTTTTCCTGACGTATTTTGAAAGTGACTATCAGGGTGAATTAGATCCCTAATTGCATTTGTGATCTTTTTTAAAATCATTCTGCTGACGTAACCTCAAACATTTCACTGCACTTGAAGAACTTGGTTGCTAAAACGTCCCTTTTGGAATGGGAAAACAAATGCGTCATCAATCGTCCACAGGCTGGAGGTCGAGAAGTCCCGCGCATCAGCCCAAGCTCAGGCCGAGGCCAAGCGCCACGTGAAGGACGAGGTGTCCCGTATTCTTTCGGCGGAACGCGTCATGGCCGAAGAGAACATCCAACAGGCGCTCATCAGGGAACGGATCGCCACCGAAGAAGAAAAACTCCGCACTCAGCTCTACGTGAGTACTCGGTAGTATTCGGAAATGGACAGGTCGTGCCTTGCTCTCTGATGTCACGGCCTTGAGGTTTTTCTTGTAAACAGTCTGATGCGCATTTAGTGTTTGGGGTTCATGGATTTTCTCAATTCCTTGATGAGAAAGCATTTCTGTGTCAATCAAAAAGACGTGTAAATCTTGCTTCCTTTAAAAGCGGTTCAATATTTAATCAGGTGTTTTTAGTGCACGCCTGACTGTATTTCCGTGTGTTTTTTAATTGAATGTGAATTGGCCCGTTCTCCACATTCATTGCGGCAGAAAACATTTGTCATCGGTCGTAGTTGCTCTCGACTGTGCTATCGATTACCCCCCTTCACCGGCAAACTCATTAAGATACAGGTCACGACGAGCCCCTGCAACCACATGCATTCGTTTCTCTACTTCACGCACAATAAGAGCCATGATGTGAACAGTTATGCCTCCCCACGCTCACCTGTAATAGCCATAACCTCTGCAGCCGCCGCCCGAGCCAATTACAGTTGTAGGCATGCTGGAGCGCTGCCGTGCCGGCAAGAGTTCAAACGGCGTGTCGGATTTAAATTCAGCTCATTGATTCAGGATCTCATTGCACCTGATTTGTACCACGCCTGTTAGGCGGCTGAAAAAAAAACATGTTTACGGAGAACGTTCCACTCAGAGGAATGGAAAACGATATGGAATTGGCCTGCTGCAAAAGAAGACTTACAAAGTTGGAAGTATTGACTTGCCCTATTGTGCATTAGACCAAGAAAACTAGTTCGGGTGGTACATTCAGTGGTAGTGCATGTCCTCAAGGCCTTGCCTGCCACCACCAGTCACTCCCCTTCCTCCCTGACAAGTCGACTCCTTCCAACCAGCGAGTCCGGCGCCTCGTAATTGAAACGTCACAGGAGCGCAGGCAGGGTTGCGGCTTGTCAGTCACTCCTGACGGCTTCCCGCCGTTCTGTTGTTTCGGCGAGTTCCGTGTCAAGGTTCACACGTGTTCTGCCACTCACGCACAGACGTTAATTGGCAGATACACAAATAAACCCCAAGCGTGTGTTTTCAAAATGATAAATAACATTAACACGGACTATTTATGTATTCTGTTCTTCACATTTCATTGTTAATTAAGTCACGGACCCTCCATCATGCCCTACCTTTTTGATTTTCAACGAATCAGGCCCTTGCTGAGCCAAACTGGTCCAGTGGCCAATCCATCATTGGTCACACACAGGCTCTAACCTTAAGGCAGAATTTTCAATCAAAGCCAAAGTCATCAATCTTTCCACGCTCTTAACATCGGCTCAGTCGACCTGCGCTAGTCCAAAATGTCCACTCTTAACGCTTTGCAATCGTCAAAAACGTATCCCACATTTAAGAGGGGCTTTAATATCAGGTTCCTGGAAAATCGACACACTTTTGACATTGGATCACAATGAGGGGAACCCTAAACTATTAAGGATGAATAATTGGGTTGATCACTATCAGGTTACAAAACTCCCCCCCCCCCCCCCCCCCAGATCAAGTGTTGGTTGCAAAATCCCACCCTACCCGACATAGATTGTAGTCTCCAATAGATGGACTTCCTTCCCGCCCGTCTTTCCTTGCATCTCCATGTTTCTTGCTGTCGCGTTTCAGACACAGACGACTGGACGGGGCTGATAACATGCTGACAATTTAATTTCCCCGGTATTAAAGTAGACTTGCTGGGTTTTGAATTGGTGCCCCTTGGTGGTATTAAAAAAAAATCCTTTGGAATCTTTTTTTCCTCCTTTCTCTGATGATGGGAACATTAAGGGTAGAAAAAAAACCCTTTTGTGTTATCTTTTGTATGTCTATTTTTTCCAACCCTCGTTTTTCTCTCCCACGCTCCGTCCACTCAGACGTTCCTTACAAGTTGGCGGAGCCGGTCTTCACCCTGCCCAGGGTTTGGTGCCCACACACCGTGCCTGTATTGGGGTTAGGCGGGAGGTAAAGCCTTAATTGGCAAGGTCTTCAGACACTAACCCCATCAGCTAATTGGCACGGTGAGTGGGCATCAGTGAAATATTAGTGATTGATTGGTGGATGAATAGATGGATGGATGGAACAGGACAACAGTCGGTCTCAGCAGTTGATGAGAAGAGTCGTCATGTTTTTTTGACAGAGCCTCTTTTCAAGCTCACCTCATATGTCATATCTGCATCATGAACGCCTGGGGAAAAAAAGTTGAACTTTCTGTGTGCATTTGTTTTTTTGTATTTTTGCGAGAACCTCCTGGCTCTTTCATTTATGAATAGTTCACTGCTTTCCACCTCTCTTGGTTCTGACAGGAGAGCCGTATCCGTTAGAGGGAAGTGAATGTTTGGCGCAACTAATGGGGCTCGCGGCGCAGATTTTGATTGAACGGTTGGGAAAACTTTGACACACCGAGAACAAAGACAGAGTAGCGTCGGGGAGCTTGTGAAGAGCTAAAAAATTCTGGGTGATCTATGTGCAGGGAATAAATAGAGGCGCCTGGAAAGAGCAGACGAAATAAAGATATTGATCTAAGAAGCCGTTTTGAAAACAACCTTCAATTAGGAAACATACCAATCTAAGATTTTGCACAAAGGGGAATAAATAAAGTCCAGCAGTGACTCGATAAGCAGTTATTCTGGAAAGTATTCAACGGCAGGCAGGTTAGAGGTGACCCTGAAAGTGTTGACATGGACTTGATGGACAGATGCTGGGGTGGATCGTGAGCCCCCAGCCCAGTTTCATCAGACCACAAGTACCACCTGCTGCTGCGTGCAATGAATATTCATGAAAAGACTGCAAAAAATGTCCATTGCATCCTGATCACACAAGGCTACAAACATACCGAGGTGGGCTTCATGTACAAGACAGGCAAGGCACATATGCTTGGCAACACGTCTGTTCCATTCACTTTGGTCCCCCTGGGGTTGGCTTTGTTTTCCGCCAAGTAGACGTACCTCCAATTACAGGTTCTTAGGTTTGTCCTCTGCCAAAGCTCTGAGGAGGACTTTTCCAACTCTGACTGAATGCGAACACGGGATATTTCTGCCACCTGTATTCCCTTACACATGTCAGAGAATTTTTTTTTCTTGGAAACCTGTTTCCATCTTTTCCACCTTGTTCCTGTTGCGCTCTTGATTTACCCCATGCTCCATATGTCTTACCTGAAATCGTCGTACATATGCCCCATGTCTTGGTAATGAAGGTTCAGCCTTTCGTATCTCATTCGTGCGTGTTGGACATGACAGATTAGTAGGAACCTCCAGAGGTTGCGCTCCCCTGGGCTTACGACAAAGGCAAAGGCTCCAACCTCGGGATGATCAATCAATCGGTTTACACTGCAGGCGCCTGATCGGCCAATTAATCAATCCGTGGGTCCGGCAGATGTCGTCGTTTCTCAGCAAAAGCAGACGCCGGTGCAGCAGGCACGGTCGGGATCTTCAACAAAGGCCGGGAGGCTTGAAGTGTCAGGGAGTAGAAAGGAAATTGATTTTTCATGTTTCTACCAGGATTTTAAGCTTTGTGCGCTCACAAGCCATTTATTTTTCACCGGAGGATCATTTCCCTAGATGCTCTCTCTGCTTTCCCTGAAAATATCCTTAGAGGCAGCAGCCCGAGTTATCTCTGATGCGATTATTCATTACCATAAATTCAACTGTTCATGCTTTCCCCCTCAAATATGAGCATATTTTTAAAACCTCAACAAATTCAGAAGCGAGTGTGAGCAAGCTGTCTCAGGATTATTAATCGTCGGTTTGACCCGTGTTCAAAGTCAATGAGGTCCGAACTCCGCTAGGACACTTCATTTTAATACATTCAGTGAGACGCCAACGTGAACCACCTACCTCTTTTGCACCTTGACCTTTGCGTTGGACTTTTGGTCCCTGTCCCGGGCAGGTCACCCTTCTGACCTGTTGGGGTCGTTGGATCGTCACTCACTGTGCAAATAGATCCCGAGGGGGTGTCATTCTGTCTGGAGTCTGAGGTGATGGCTTCATTTGCCACAGTCCTCCTTGCTTGGAGTTTATATGCACCTTAATAGACAATTAAATAGAAACACCAAATACTTTTCCAACCAGCATTAAAATGCCAGTTCTTTTTTAATCTATCATCGGAGTCCATCGTTATTATTCTATTTGCATCCCGGCCGATCCTTTTTCCACCCTTCCCGCGTCTCCTGTGCCAGCTACACCTCGACCATGCCAATTAACACCAAAGCACAGTCACATTGCACTGCCCTTTGACCTCCACCCCCACTCCCTCACACTCCCCCTGCTTGTCGGAGCCCACTGGACACCCCCAAGCTCGCGGCTTTGCTATCACATTGTGGCAAAGCTCTGTGATAGATGAGAGCAACCGTGACCTCACCGATCTGCAGCGCTGGCGTGGACGGCGTGAAGGGAGCATTGATTGCGATGTTACTCCTGACAAGGCTGAGTCGGACAGGAGGGAGGCGAGGCAAAATACACCAAGGTTATGGATGAGCTGTTGTTAGTTAATACGGCGAGATTTGATTTGTGCCCTATCGATCTTAGCACCCTTGTAAGATTATTTTCATTGAGTGAGCACTCACTGTAACTTTTAAGTCATGCCGTAATATTACAACATAGACAGTTTTATCACTGAGGTGTGAAATGACCATTGCATACAGACTTTGAATCCAGTCTTGAAGTTGACATACAAATTACCAGTCCAGTTATTGGTGGTCCGGAGATTTTTCCTTCTGTTAGAGAACACCAAGGAACGAGGGGGGAAAAAAAACCCATAGGGGAACAGCAGGTGCCTGACACTGCACTATTCAACCGTGTTCATCATTCTGCCATCCTCCACAACCTTGGTCCACAGCTCAAACTGCGGCACTCGGCTAATTAAAAAACACGATTGTCCTTAATTATTCAACGGCTAGCTAATTGATATTCACAGAGGCATTCACCTCGCTTAAATGATCCGTTTAATCTGACCACCGTGGTCGCATTTCCATCGCCTTGTCACCCTGGGCCAATGTGCTACGACACCTAATAGGAACCCAGGAGAGGGTGGCCACAAGTTTAGGAAGGTATAAAAGTTTCTCTTTGGTGGTGCTAAGTATAAATACTTGTCCTGTTTCTCTGTAAATGCCACTCATATGTCTTTGCAGATTTCTTTCTTCCTCTCCAAACCTTTCATTCAAATTGCATCCGGGCTCAAAGTGGAATAAAACAAGGGCTTTTTCCATTCTTTCAGAATCACCTTTTATTATTCTCAATCTGTCGCTTCCCATAGCACCAAAATTCATTTCCACAACGTCTCATCTTTTCCCTCGTCTTGTTTTTTTTCCCTCCCTCAACTCGTCCTCAAGCCACAGCCGCCTCTTCGTTACAGGGACAAAAGGTGTATGGGCAGTGGTTAGCTCGATGCTATTGTTTGGCCTTTAGCGTGATTAGATTATCTTTTAAAGTCCGCTGAAAGGGAGCGATCACTCGGAAGTAATCCTGACATAGTGTGGACGTCGGGGTCTGAATGTGTCGGCAAGGAGGCGGGCCGACATGCCCGCCAGCAGACTTAATGCGCGCGCAAGAAAAACCCCAGGGTGCTCATTTTCTATCACAACCTCTCCTCCTTTAATGGCACCTTAAGTCTCGCCTTCAGCACACATTTATCTCCGCCTGCCCGCCCAGCCTCTGTGGGTACAGCTGCTCTGGCTGCAGTGTGGATCTATGTGTGTGTGCGCTTCGGATCAATGTCTGAGGTTCTGTTTGTGTCCCGCCGTCTGAGTGCATCTTTTGTCTGCAAAGCCGGACGTCTTCAGGCTCAACATTCAGCTTCAGCACGCGTGTGACTCCTCACAAACCCTCCCACTTGCTCGACTTGCTCTTGCAAATCCATTGTCAGCCATGTTTTTGGGGGAATTTGGTTCTGAGAATTGAAGTTTCCACCAGACCGTACAGTTGAGTCCAATTATTCGCTTGTGTGTGATTAATTGGAATATCCTGATATAAACAAAATGAATTGGCATGTAGGGCTGTCACTATTGAATATTTTTTAAACTGATTATTCAATCGAATATCAGGATGACATTTTATTTTGCACGAAATTGTATTACAAAACACTGTTTATCTGGTATTGTTAATGATAAAAACAATTAAATAGCTAAACAATATCACACAGGGATTAAGATACTCATCACCTTTTTTAAAACTGATTCTGTTTTTGGTGCGGTTATTGTTTTAGATTTTTGCAAATCAAAAGCAAATCTGTTTTGAAGAATTAATACAAAAATAAAATAATACCTGTTAAGAGGCTGATATTTGGACCATTCTAACGTAAAAAATAGCTTTAAACAATTACTCGATTATTAAAATAGTTGTCGATTAATTAATAATCGATTATCTGTCGAGTTATCGATTAATTTTGACAGCTCTATTGGTCATTTGGCTCTAATTTTCGTCCATCACTAAAAGTCATTTTAATTGTCACTCACCAAAGTCGTTATGTTGTGGTCGGAAAAGGCCGACGCTCAGGACGTGTTAAAAGAATTTCACATTTTGAAAGACTTTCCATTGAAAACCCATTGAAATGTGCACTAGAATGTTCCGTACATGACCACACTAACAAATCAATCGCACGTGTGTCAGTTTTGTAGTCCGATAACAGTTCAGCCTCTCTGTGACATCATCAGAGTCATAACGAATGCAGCTCCATCCGCAAGTGAATGGAGTATTTGAACACAGATGCTTATCGGCGCACGGTGAAATTGGATGGGCTAATGCATTTTTTTTTTCATTAGGTGTACTTCCGTCATTATCTCGGTCTCCTTCAAACAAAAGCGCTGGCTTCAAGGCCTCATTTGCATTGCTGTTATCCTCCAGAACAGTCCTTTGCAGTGTGTCGGTATATGACATTAATGCATACACGTGAAGAAAGGTCTAGCTTATGTAAAGTACAACTGTATAGATTGTAAGGCAAAAAAAAAAAAAGGCTCAAGTATGGATAGTAAACCTCTCAATGTTGATAAAGTTCATGGTTATATGACTTTTCCTCTTTGCTCCCTTGTTTTCTTTGCTTCCTTAATCAGGAGATTGAACTTGGGGTAAGTCTTCAACAATTTCCAATAAAAGTGTTTTTCATGTTAAAGCGAAGGATTTCTTTTTCTACTTTTTGTCAGCCGTACATCAATGGCATACACGTTTCAGCTGAGGCCTTGAAGCCCATTGCTGTGACTTCAAAAGTTGCGTCAATGTACTCTGTTCATTCTGTTAAAACGAAACTTGTATCTCAAAATTACGCAAATTCTCCTTTTCTATCTTTTTGAACGTTAATTGAAACTCAGAACGTCATGGTTTTGAGTGCCATTCAAAATGCAAGTGAACTAAAGCTCAATTAATCAGATGCCAACACTCCTTTTCAAAACCATTTCGATTCAAATCTGTAACCTTCACCTAAATGACATTTATTTTTCATCACCACTGTTCGAGATATTCCGTTTTTTTTTTATCCTTTATACTATCAGACGTACGTTCAGCATGGTAAACGTATACGATAGTAATACCCGTTCATAGCGATGATTGATATTATCCTTTTTATATCATATGTCCCTGAAGTTGTAAAGGGCATCTAGAAAATGTAAAAAAAAACAAGCTTAAAAAGAAACTATCTCATTAAGTTTTATGCTCAAACACACGTTTATTCATCTTTTTATAATATGTTTTTGTGTGTGTGCAGGCCAAGCAGCTGGCGGCTAAAGAGGCCAACCTAAGCAAGCAGGAAGCCTTCTACAAGGAGCAGGTGGCTCGGTTGGAGGAGATGGTGAGTTTGCATCGGGCTGAAAATGACTGCAGGAATGGACAAAAAAAAATATTTTAACCGCATTTGTCGTATTTTTGGGGACACCTAATAACCAACCTGAAGCAACCTCAAGATCTTTTTTCCCCCACTATCCCTTCTCCACACCTCTGCCTCAAGGACAAAGGCTGAAAATGTTTTTCTCTTGTCCATGAAAATTGACACCGCCCCCCAAACTAAATCCTCCACGAACGTGTACAAGGTTCTATCACGGTGTGCAAATGGCAGGTTCACGCGGGGAAGCGAAAAGACCTGCAAGTCAAAGTGCAGGGTCAACAACGATACCGCCGCACACTCGTGCTGCTTTCAAATCCCACAATAAAATGCCCTGTTGATATGATCACGTTTCACCTTCATTGGAAGAAGGTCAGCATTGCACAGTTTCATTTTCCTCATTTCAGCCGCAAAAAGTTTTGTTTTTCAATGTCATATTTATTTAATATATTGGGCAATGAAATTTTGTATCATTTAACTACTTATTAGACACACCGTATTTTTTGGGCTATACGGTGCATCGGAATATAAGACACGGTCACAATTCGCAGGTCTATTTTTGAAAATTTAGTCTAACTTTATTGAACTTTGACATCCACCTAATTGTAAGGCACTCTTGTTGATTTTTGAGAAAATTAAAAGATTTTAAGAGTGCTTTATTGTTCGAAAAATACGGTACCGTAAGTGAGACAGAAAAAAATTATAAATCTCTTTTTTTGGGCTTTTTATTAATTTAATGTTCAATCTTCTGGACTAACAGGTTTTTTATGATAAAAGAAAGGGAAATATTTTAATATAAATGACACCACTGGAAATAAACCATATCGTGATAATGGCACGGATTTTAAATGCAGCTTTTAAATCATTATTCTGCTACATTCTCTTGATGATTCAGATGAGGACACCTAATAGTGATAATGACCCCAGAGCTCTTTCTTCTTATCTTCTTAAAAATGTGATTTAACAAAAAGAAAAAGCACTCGATGGAAGATGGTTGAAAAGATGAGTTTCAACAAGCAGGGAGGCATTATCGACTCCACGTGGGGACCATTCATCAGCTACCTTGTCCTTTGATCAATAACGTGCCGATCAGAGTGTCAACGGATCACCTTTGCACGCCAGAGCGAGGCTGGAAAGGTAGAATAATCAAAAAAAGAGAGTTTGGAGAAAAGTTCGTATCTGATGCATCTCTCCAAAGTCCAGTTTTGCTTAGAAGCTGATTTTGAAACTCCTTGGCAGTATCTCCCCTCGCCGTTTCTATGCCCTCTCGTCTTTTTACCTCAGGCTGCTCTCAACATATTTCACTTTCACGGAAAAGTAGCAGAGGAACACTGCGAAACAGAGAGAGAGAGAATATAAGCCTGATATATATTGCACGTCTGTTCCAATCCAACATGGCCATTCATCAGAGAGGCTCCCAGTGACAGGCCATCAGCGCGCTTGCAGGCAGCTCAGCCTGATGCCTCCACTGCTGCTTCTCATTGGGCCCGCAGCGAGCAAATAGCCTCTGAAAACAATATCTATATATTTATTACATCTTCACTCAATACCTGCCCGCTGTAAAACAATCTCATATTTAACAATCAACCGTCTTGTGTTTTCTTTCCTTTCCGGCGCATCTGTCTCTCTCTGGACTTTCTCTTATCAGCATTTTCCCTCCCACGCAGCACGTTAATTCCATCTTTTTTTCCCCCACACGGTATTTTCTTCATCTTTGCTAGCTTGGCGTATTGATGAAATTTGATTTATTTTCGCCTTCCCAAGGAGGACGGTGAGGGTGGCATTAGTCACTAGTGAAAAGATAAAGTGTTTTGGAAAAATAAGGGGTATCTTCAGATTTCTCAGGTGATATTGTCCTGAATCACATCTGAAAAATCATTTTTAGTAAAAGGAAGTTGCATCCCTCACTTCCCCTTTGCAGAAATGCTCTGTGGTGCATGTTGTGGTTCCTGCTTCGCTGCAGATAAGCCCCAAGAAGAAGCCATTAGCACCTGCCGCTATTTGCTCCTATTCATTAAAAATGTCCAATTAAGCTAAAGGATGTTTGCATGTTTATTTTAATGCAGCTCCTATCTTTTCCATATCGCCGCAGTGCATTAGCGGTAATGACTTAATTTGTCTTCCGACACCCTGTCACACCCCAGCCTAACCAAAAAACTGTCATTGAATGCTGAGTTGATAGCAATTGATTTGTTTGCAGGGTAAACGCAGGCCGAGGTTTTGTTTATCCAGTGATGAATTTCCAGCTTGGTATGTTGTTGTCATTGGTTGTACAAAATAGATATTCACCTGAAGCTACTTTTCAGTCAGTCGTGGAAATAATATGCCCAATTAACCACTAACTGATTTAAAATTGTCGATGATCATTGATCATTGTGTTTCTGATTTCTTTACCGTATTTTTTCAACAATAAGGCGCACCAAATTATAAGGCACAGTCTTAGCGAGTCTTTAATTTTGCGAAATTTCCTTATACAAAGCATACAAGTATACAAATTACTTGGAAAATTGTATTTTTCTGTCAATTGTTATGCAAATAATATGCCCACTTAACCCGCGCTGGGTTATAAGGTACATTACCCGAAAACAAACCAGCACACCAAATAAATCCAACATTATTCAACGTCATTTACATAAAGTGCTTCTGATTATGGTGCACTATTGATTTTGGAGAAAAATTAAAGATATTAAGTGTGCCGTATAAAAATACGGTACTAGTAATATTCCGTTAGCTCGTTTAAAGGGAAAATACTCATTATCCTTTGTGATCCAAAATGGTCCCTCTTGGCTCATCAATCAGTTGCCGAACAATTTGAGACTCAAACTGTGCTTTTATGATTTTCTGCATCAATGTCCCGAAGCTGGAGTATGACAGTTGCGTGTGACGGTATGCACGTGACAGTGCATACATTATTTATATATTGAAAGTGCCAATCACTGTCGCTGGAGGCCTTTTGTCTTCCCGAATGGATTAGTCCACTGATTAGTCCCAACCCTGCCATTTAGGCAGGTATTACTACTTGGAATTTATGATTCGGTCTCTACCGAGCTGACGGTTCAACTTCATCACTCCGGAGATTGGAGAATACTTTCTTTCTTTCAACTTAAGGGAGCGCTTGAAAAATCTGCTTTTTTTATCTGGAAAAAAAAAAGCTATTTCCAAATTCCTTTTCCCGTGCTCTTGACAGTTTCTTTGTATAAAATGAAAAGCACTCTGTTCAAGGCCAAGAGGGCACAGATACAGCATGAGCTTACAAGTTAGCTTTCTAACTTTCATTAGTTTTAGTTCTCAGCCATCAAATACAAAACGAGAGAACCGTGACATTGTCTCGTATTTACATTTATACGGGAACAGCAGCAGATTCTATATTCCTTTTACTCCCTGTTGGATTCAAAACAACCCAATTTGGGTTTAACATTCTCAAATGCAACCATTCATCAATTCTAGATGGAGTTTTGACTAATTAATGAACAAGCAGTCATCCATTTGACCTAATGATAAACAATGACCCAATTCAAATCTTACTCCCATGTCAAGCACACACAAAGGTTATGTGAAATGCAATTTACATATCGATGTCACAAAATGGCCGTCATCTTTTTGAATTATTTACTACAGGTGTCCCATTAATGTCGGACCGTTTTTCACAGTTGTCATGTCCCATCTCGCGTTGGCTCTCCAACACGATTATTGATCCTTTTTTTAGCAGTGCAGCTCATTCCTATTGATCTTTCCAGAATGATGACAAATGTCTTCCTTTATGAGAATGTTAAGCTCGTACAGATACAACTTATCTAGCCATCCAGCTATTCATCCATATACCTGTTAAATACAGTAACTCGGACATTTCACCAAATCGAAAATATTTTGTGTAAAATGTGTACTGCGTCCACTCCATCATGGCATCCCTTGCACTTTACAATCTCCTGACTACTCCATCATAAATGTACACAACATCCAGCCAAGGCAAGACTTTCTTTGAGCAGTTTAAATGTGGTCGCAGTGAATTTATATCGCCGTCTTTAAAGAAGTCATTCAGATGGAGTGGCCACGCGATGGCTACATTTACGACGTCCCCTCCAGCGGGGGAGTTTGATCCGTTGTTTGTACACTGTTGACTAGCAACCATCTGACCTTCAATGCTTGCCGCTTGTGTTTTTCCCACAAATGACGGGGATACCATTGAAGTCTTTTATATTACTCTGATTGCTTTTACATGAAAAGTAGCCTTGCATGGTTTTGTACAAAGCACATTTTCCCCAAAAATAATTTAGATTCTTGAGCCTGTTTGTTTTTGTCTACAGAGTGCTCAGTCCTACAAGGTCACCACTGAGAACTACCACAAAGCCGCTGACCAAGTGAATGCCAAGTTCAAGTAAGTCCCCACTCACTTATTCCAAGACTTTCAAGTCAGCGCTATCCGGAACGAACATATTCATCGCAATTCTGTACCTCATATTGAATTTATGCAAGCCACATTGTAACCAGCGGCTTTCAATCAGGGGCAGCATTAGTGAAGCCCATTAACTCATGTTGATGATGCAGCTGAGTGATAAGCCTGATGGTATGTTGATGATAGCTGACGGGGCTTTTCTTATGCTCGTTTGAAGTGGTAGTTTACGAAGACTTAATAGGATGTAGTTAATTGAAGTTAGGGCAATACTTCTTGAGCATCTTAAACGGAATTAAAAAGTATAGGCAAGGGACATCGCAGTACGTTGGGGCCATACATCCGTGATGCCATGCAGGGTTGAGTTGCGGAGACACCAACCTGAGCAGAGAAGCCAAGAATACCTCTCCCCAGCCACTTTATTCAGTTTTTCCGGGTTTGGATCCAGAGATGTTCCCAGACTACCTGGAAGACTTTCTCTCTAGTGTGTCTTGGGTCTTCGGGTTATGCCTGGAACATTTTACCAGGGAGGCGTCCAGTAGGCATGTCCAAACCATCTCATTTATGGTTCTACTCTGAGCCCCTCTCAGAAAACCAAAGAACCTGGACACCCTGCAGAGGAAACTCATTTTGACTGTATTGGCGATGTCATGACCCACAGCTCCTGACCTTTTGTGAAGGTGGAAAGGTCAAATCATGGACTTATTCACCATGCAGAGTCCGCATCACTTTAGATCCGGCATCAATGCACAATTCTTCTTTCATGACCCCAAGACACTTGAACTCCCCCACTTGTGGCAGGATCTCATTCTAACCTAAAAGGGCATTGCACCTTATTCCAATTTAGAACCAAAATTTGGAGGCGCTGATTCTCATTGCAAGGTTGTGAACAGAATCGGTGAGAAAGGGCAGCCTTGGCGAAGTTAAACCTTCATTGGAAACATATCTGACTTACTGGAGGTAATGCGAGTGTGACTCGCCGTAAAGGGAGCAAGCAGACCATTGGGTCCACCATCGTATGCTGGTATACCCGTAACCCTGATAGTGTAAAGATTGATTACAGTAATGAGGCCATTTGCTGAAGAAGGTAATAATAAACTAGCATGTGTGTAACATGTATCCAACACACACATGTAACCCAAGTACTTGAAGAATCTTTCCCCATTCTCGTTCCATCCGTCTTCTTAATAAGAGGCCATTAGACTCCATAGTAATGTAGGGAAAGTGGATGAGGATGCCGCGAACGGTGGGGGCCAAATTGGGCCCCGGCCCTCAGGAGGCTGCGTTTATTGTGTTAGCTTGTCATTAGCCAGTGCTAACACCGGGATCATTGTCTCCCTTGAGAAATGTTGGAAACTGATTAGTGTGGCCCACCAGGGGTGTAGCGCTGGACTTGTGCAGGCTGGAACTGAGACTTCCCAAATCACATTAAAGCGAGAGGAGTTGGGGGGTGGGAATCACTCACCGGAATAACATTAGTGCCAAATGACGGCGCTGGCTGCGAGCAAACGTCGGTTCTAACAGGTTGGGTAGTCATGTGACACAGGCATGTGTACAAAGACTTTCGATTGGCTGATTGGATTAAAGAGGGTGCATTAGGACGATTGTAACTGGATTACAATGACGATTAGAAAGGGGGGGAGGGGGTCTCTGCGCATGTGTGTGCTAATTAAATGTCGAGAAGGTCTGGTGGAACATGGGATGCGGCGTGGCGATCAGAGCCGAGGGTTAATTGGATGTAACGAGGCCTCTTTGGCTATAGCTTGATCATCTCCGCTAGCGATGGATTTGTGAGCACCCAATATGACGTTGGCTGCTGGGTCTCCCATCGAGAGATTAGATTCTATCTGTGGAGAGACTCGGGTTGATTGGTGTTGGTTAATATAATAGTGTGATCTGAGTGTTCATCAACATGAAACAGTAGGAGCTAACGGTATGCCAGAAACCAAAGTTCAGTTCATACCAGAATTGCTTTGGTACCCTAAAGTCCATGAATCTACAATGTAGATTGTCAATGTAGGGGTGTCAAACTCTTTTTTTTTCGCGGGCCGCATTGTAGTCATAGCTTCTTTCGGAGGGCCATTATGTAAATGTATGAGCACCTCATATTATATCCAGTAAAAGCTACAAAACAAACTGACAAATAACTAGTTTTCAAATCAGACAAGTAAAAACTGGTCAAATGTTTTTTAAAAAAAGATATTAAAAGTGAAGACAATTTGCAATTCTAGTAATGACACGAATTTGATGCACAATTTTCTTCGCGGGCCACATAAAATGATGTGGCGGGCCGTATCTGGCCCCCGGGCCTTGACACCTGTGATCTACATTAACAACCTGAAAGAGGAACCTATGAGACTGCCAATTAAATTCTACAATTGTAGTACAGTTGTGCCCATTCCCATAGCAACACGATGGAAACATAATTTTTTAAAAAAGACTACCCCAAGGAAGTAAGGAATGGAAATGCCTTCTAGGGGATGCATCTCGTGTCAGTCAGCAATCCATAACACAGCTCATAGTATGTGCTAAAGGTGTTATGGGTTTCCACCCCGGAGCGTCCAGCAGCAAGCTTTCATTCCTGAGGTACAGTACGCCGGCATTTTCCTTGGCGATGTTGAAAAATAAATGAAAGTGTGAGAGGTGGGACCTCCTGGGAAGGAAGGGCGTGCGCTTATGTAGCTGTTTCTTGCCATTTTTTATTCCCACCAGAGTACGACAGAGAGCTCCCAACTGAAACGAGACGATCGTCACTCTGACCTCATTACAACCTCTGACTTTCAATACGACAGTTGCAAAGAACTTTTGTCATTTTAAAAACTTTATGCAATGACACAATCGCAATGTAGGGTTCCCGCAGGGGCTCCAAAGTCTCACAAACGCTGTATAGTTCCCTCGCATAAGAGAAATAAATCCTGCGTTGTTTTGCTATAGTGTAACATTCTGCTTTAGACAATTGAGTAAAACTTTAATAATATATACATATATATATCACATACATCACTTTTGATTTTGGAAGAAAGGAGATCGCCTAGACAAGACAGTTGTCGTGCCTCGCCTGTGCAAATGCTAAGTGAAATATAACCCGACATTAACCATGGTATTAAACTGATTAAATTTTAGTATCTAATTAAATGTTAGCCAAAAGGGCCCCAGGAAGTCACAAACATGATCTTCCTCTTGTAAATCTCTGCTTCTCAAATGTTTTATATATTGTATATGTACATCTGGAATACATGAGCGATAATGCAAAACCACGGTACGTTCGTCACACCATTTTCACTTTGACCCGCTTTTCGACGGCAGATAAGCGATTCCCCGTCTTACCCCGCACCGCTGATTTATACTCCGCCACGTCTGTCGCTAGTTGTTTTTTTCTTCCACTGACACTTTATCGCACTGTCCGGCGTTTCAATGCGTGACCTTTCTCGCTCGGCACGTATGGAAAGGTGCGTATACGGCACGTGGGTTAGACTCGGTGTCCCGATGGGGCGAACTGCCAGCCTTGTAAGAAAGTAAAAGATATAAGATTATGCAAAGGGCTGAAAGAAAACCGGGTCCTAAGCTTCCTGGCATCGCTAACCTTTCGCCGGATCACTTTAACCCGGTTCCCTGTTGAATTGATGTTGCGAATGGTGCCGAATGAATAGCGTTTTGTAAGCTTCCGCCAGACACACGCCTCCGCTGCATCTTACCTTGATGTATGCGTTTGTGTGGAGATCAAAACCGCATTGTTGGGTCTTTGTGTTTAGAACTAATTATGTCGGTATTGGCCGCAAAGAATAGGAGCTCATTTTTTGTCTGTCATGTCACTGTCGGTCATCCTCTCCCTGTAGGATACAAAAGTTACTTTATCTATTTTTTATTTAATGTCTTCTTTCAACAATGTTTTTTTTCTCCCCCGTTTTTTTTTCTCAATTTAATCCTCTAGCCACAGTCGTTTCTTTATCTCAAGGTGAATTAAAGTCCTCCATAACCCTCCCAAAAAATGCTCACCATGCATTTTTTTTTATATTTATGGTCAAGTTGGTGCTCCCAACGGATAAAATAATCCACCAATTGATTGTTTGCCGATTAATAATGAATTGGCGCCAAAGAACCAAGAGTCAGATGTTCTTCCAATTCAGTACACAACTGACATATTTTAACCAACTCAGGATTTTTCTCAATTCCAGTTTTGTTTGTGAGTTACCAAATTAGAAGACATCCAAAGCCGAAAACGCTTAAATTAGTCAAAAAATACCCTGCAAAATGTAAATAAGGTGTTGAGCCAGGGCTTTTTTTGGCTATTTGTTTAAATGACAAATAACCATGCCTCCGAAATTAGTGAAGCAGTTAGTTGTTGATTATAAAGCAAAAAAAAATGTCACTCCCCAATTTAATTAGTCAAGATGACAGGAGTTCATTTGCAGTAGTGGAGTAGCGAGCCGATGTCGCGCAGAGGCAACCTCGCTGTCAGGTGAGGTCTGCTGCCTAATTTTGTTCCCATGGCAACCGAGGATACGGTCAGCGGAGGAGCCAGAAGTCAATAACGGCTTTAAAAGCTCTTCTCAGGGCTGCCAAAAGCTCACACGTTTCATTCATGTCGACTCCTCACACCTTTTTCCCCTTCTTTTTTTTCCATTTTCTTCCATCTACTCTGATCCACTCACTGCGGGGGGTCACTTGGGTCCAACGAGAAAAGCAAAAAGCATTCGGTCATTTTTATCTCTAACTGGATCATTTATATTTATCTACCCGCCGCTGTCGTGACACTTACCTTAACTGGAGAGAACATGAGAGCTATTTAAGGGATGAGCGGCACCCTCCCCTTAACCCTGTTAACCCCTAAGTGGACCCAAATGATGATAAATACACAACGTGCTGATTGGGAACTCAATCTGGCAGCAGGACCAAAGTGCCGTCCAACGGGACAGGTTTTTTTTTTTGATTGATTGACCTGTGTGTTGTGAGCTGAGGTTAGCTAAAAATGATCACAGTAAAACGAATGAATTTAGGATTTGGGACAAAAGGTCTCAATTGGTAGAAAAATGTCAGGTTTTATGAACGTAATAAAGCTTCTGGTTTTAAAATATATCCTGAGGCATTGCAAGAACAATAATACAATTTAAGTCTCTGCATTGGCATTAAAAATATGTAGTTTGGATTTGGTACGATCTGTTACGGAAAACCATAATTACCGTATATTCTGGTCTATAAGGTGCACTTAAAATTCTTACGTAAGTCTGTCTTACGTATTGATGTCGAATTGAAGTTAAGTATATCTATTTGCTGTACTGTTTTTTTCTCCCGCGTTTTCCACCTATATATGGAAAATACGTTTTTCTACTTTTGGAGTTTTCCATTTATTTTATTATCAATTAAACCCAAACCTAATTACCACAAAATCATGTCGATGTACATTTTCTATAGGTTAGCAAGGTTATGGAAATCAATCCCTGTATAGGCTCGAAGTCATGCATATTGATCGCAATATGTCCTCGGCTCTCCGTCAATAAGT
Organism: Syngnathus typhle; assembly: GCF_033458585.1. Classification (NCBI taxonomy): domain Eukaryota; kingdom Metazoa; phylum Chordata; class Actinopteri; order Syngnathiformes; family Syngnathidae; genus Syngnathus; species Syngnathus typhle. The sequence continues at coordinate 3,370,809 of NC_083758.1, forward strand.
CGTGTAGCCATGCGAGCACACTCAAGGTCCCCCCCCCTTACCCAGACCCCATGCGAAAGTGCTGACGTGGGTTAAATAACGCCGGGGACACCTTGAGGAAGGAGACATTTTGAAGGGGAGTGAGCAGGTAATCTGTTGTAGCTAATTACATGTTAAGTGAGACGCAATATTACTCTGGTACTCCTTTCGACCTTTTTCCCAGTTGCGAGCTTAGTATAAAAGTGTTTTCCTTTATTTGTGTTATTTAGATGTAAAAGAAAAAATCATTCATGGTATCTTCCATGTTATCAGTTCGTCATGCCGTAAAATGGCCACCACAGTTTGTTTTACCGCTGTCATTATTGAATTGGGTGCGTAGTGGTTCTTGTGGCACCTGGATTAATTTAAGCACTGTCTCAGGCTTACTGTAGACACAGCACAACAACAAATTTTTTCCTTTTTTTTTTTTTTTTTTTTTTAAATCCTCTTGCTCTGTCTCTTCTCTCTCACAAGAGTCCATTACCGGTGATAAACATTGCGCTTTGTATCAGCGGGATGCACCTGGCATTACCGACGATGCCTAAGAAAGCAATTAGCGGCCCATCTCGTCGCGGTAGATGCCCAGAGGCGGTGTAATGAGTGCGTGCCAGGATCAGTACAAGAAGCAAACATTTTTGTTGTCTAGTCCCTCGAATGCAGATTAAAAGAAATGTTAGCCACTAGGGGGTGTCGTGACATTCAGATTCGGAATTTTCGGGTAGCAAGCCATTCCAAGTTAACAATTTGCTAAAGCATTAAAATTTAATATGTGAAGTTGTTTCTTATTCCATCTCACATCTGCGGTAGCTTAAGCAATTTTTATTTTTTTTGCCCTTTCGACTCTAACGCTGCGATAATTTGTGACCTGCACCCGGCAAGGACAATTCCAAAACCACCATGCGGCGTTTTGAATCGGTTTCCTGCTGCATTGCACTCTGGGTAATGACCCATAGTTTCGAAATCCCCATCTTTGCATCTAACAGGGGGATAATTTCTCACTCCGGGTGGGCGACTCAAACATCTGATTGCGACGACGGGGGACCTGGCTTCAATTTGCTGACAGGCCACAAAAAAAAATAGACGTTTTAGTACGACCGGCGGAGTTTCCTGAGCACTGGCATGAATAAAATGATCGCGTAATAGCCTTCACGTGCGCACATGTCGTCATTATGGATCTTTATGGCGTTTGGGAAGCGTCACACAAAAGCAGTTAGACAAGGCAAGGCGGCATGAATGCCAGCTAGCGCCGCGCGCCGAACTCGAGCGGAACGTCGAGCCTTAGCATCTGGAAAATACCGGTTTGTACTGCCGCGCTAAAGCTGCAGTAGGCCTCGGGGACACACTGAGTGCATCGAGCGAGTGATGGCTTGCTTTCAAGCAGACGCTTAGCACTCAAGCTTTAAAACACCTTTCTGGAGATGCTAAAAGACAAAAAAAGAAATGCTTTATGATCTGCTGCCGCTGTCGGGGAGCAATTGCTGATCGATAAAGATACCCAGAGGATGGATCAATAGTTTGCTCGGCAGTTCATTTTTTGGAAGGTTTTCTTGGAAGATAAATTTTGGGGGAATTTTACCAAAGCATGAGCACTCTTGTAATTCCGTGTTTGTATTACCAATCATCTCCATTGTGTAATCCGGTACATTGATTTGCACAATAACTCTCCCAGTATTGGTCCCCTGGTACCGATGGATTTCCCTTTCCTTGTGGGTCAAGCCGTTTATGAGGTTTTGATTTGTCCATTTTTGAAAGGTTGGACAGTGACTGGATTGGATTTTTTTTTTTCCACTGCTCAGCGATTTTTTTTTAATGGCGATTCTTGCTTCATGTGCTTTGAACTGGAATGACAGTAAGGGAATCTTCTCACCAGAGACCGCAATATTGCTCAATGGGCCGCATTGGTCTCCCTTAAGAACCACAGATGTTTGTCACTTTTGCTTTTATTTTTCCCTACCCTGGCAGATTTTATTCCCTACCTTATGTTCCCTTATTTTGCCTTCTTTCTTTCCCTTTCACAGGCGCAACGAGACATATCCGGTATGCGCCGACCTGCAAGGCCAGATCCTTGCGTGCTACAGAGAAAACACTGGCAAAACTCTCCATTGCTCCAACATAGCAGCCATGTACCTGCAGTGTGTCAACAACGCCAAACTGGTGGGAGGTTTTTGATATTCTTTGCATGTGTTAATGTAATTTAAAAAAAAATGTTGGAATGCTGATTTAATAACTCGCTTGTTTTGTCTGGTAAGGAAAATAAGCATGCGGCTGCACGGATAGACGACATGTAAGTTGGCTTTAGCGACATTTTGGGTGAGAATTTAGGAAGGACTCATGCACCAAGTCACAATACTGTAAAACTTATTTTTTTTGTAGTTTTTACCTGTATTTTATACAAATAACGCATATCTTTCATTTTCTGTATCTGATGCACGTCATGGCGTGATTCGTAAGTTGCATAAGGTGTTCAACAGATCAAGGCATATTCCACAATGCAGTTTTTTTTTCACAACTCAAAAGTAATAACCCTCTCGGTCTACTCTGCAGTGCTCAGGGAAATATTTTGGGTAACACGTTTTGTTAAAAGTTACACCTGCTGTCACATAAGAAAGCCCGAAATAGTTTGTGTGCAAGTAGAGTGCTGAAACTGTTCTACTCACGACTTTTGACTGGATTTGTTCCACCAACTTGTCAGGAGTGTTGAGGCAACGAGGAGATTTTTGAGTTATGAAGAAAATGTGGAACATGTCTTGCGACGTGTTGAACCTTAAACACATTTCAACTGATTATTTGGATTTACATTATTCCCTATGGGAAATACTGCTTTGGATTTTGAACAAATCCGTTTTAACCAGACGTTCTGAAACTGAGATTCCACTTTGTTACTACCGCAAATATGCTTTTTAAAAAAAAAAAATCCAAGGATCCAGATTGTATGAAATCCTTCTAAATTCTCACAATAGGCTTCCGTAGCTTATTCGATTTTTAGATTTTATCCCTCCAAATAAGCATAAAACCTGCATATTGAGTTCTTTGACAGTAGAATGTAGTTTCCATGTGCATCCTCGTACCCAGATCACCACTTTCAATGTCAGTCTTTATTTCCTTAATACCTGCCTACAGAGGCAAGTCTCCTCTGTGTGTGTCTTTTAATGACATCATCTCTGCACAAGTCTTTCCCTCGAGCGTCAAGTTAAAGTCGCACCGAAGGCACTCCCGCGGATGCTAACTTGATTTCCGGCCACTCAGTATGCGATCTATAACCAACCGCTAGCCTCCCGAAAAGATTTCTATACATTCATGGAGGTTTATTTATTAGATTTTCTTCTCTTTTCCAATTTCATTGTTTTTACGGCAAACGAGGTCAACTCGATATGAAAGTCACATGCCGGTCGATTTTTAAGCTTTGCGTCATGTAAATTGCAAAGATGTTTTATTCATGGCGCTGGTGCGCTGAGTTCTAGCGATAGCTACCTGTGGCTTTGTCAGGGGCGCTATTATATGATCTTGTAAATCGTTTTTGAAGCGAGCCTGGAATCGATACGGTAATCCCGCCCCCGTGTTTATCGGCCTACGGCAATAACCGCATACTCTTGCTCGTCCGGACTTTATCTAACTTGTTTTAAAAGTCATTAGGTACCACAGAGACACATTTGTGATAAGGCTCTAAAGCAATAATATGCAAAGTGACACAGCTAAAAAGGAAAGACATTATGCTGATAGCTATGACCACGATTGGGATGTTTACACAGTTTTATCAGAACCAAAGCTGCGCAAGCATCCAAATGTCAAAAGGTGTGATTTTGACAATTAAACCGTCTCCCAACCAAAACCGCTTCAGATCTCTTTGCCCTTCTCTGCCCTTCATCCGAAATCCAGATTGAAAACAACAACAAATCCCCAAATCTCACTTTTCTAAGATTGACTCTTCAACTCGAGCCAGACGGAACAACAGCAGACTTTTGTTACTGATAATTACTCTTATCGCCAGAGTCATTGATGGCATTTCGACCCGTTTCCACCGCCTTTAACGCCCCTCGTAGCAATTCCTTCTCCCGACGTCCTTAGTTCGCATTTCTAATGCATTCGGCACTTAACACGTCCAGATAGCAAACAGTGAGTCGGAGGCAGCCGAAGGGCAAGCAGGATAAAGCCCGTCTCTTTCCCTCTCCTCCCTCTCGTTCCCTTTCAGCGAGTTTATCACCCGGCCCGATCTCTGCCGTGTCCACGGCCGCTCTCCCTCATTGCGTATTCCCGCCGCATGAGTGGCCCCTGCTCCCTATCTTTCCCTTGCCTACTTCATTTCTTCCCCTGACCCTTCCGTCGCTCTGCCTCGCATCCTCCAGGCGCGTTTGTGTTCTTAGGGTTTTGCAAGTGTGATAATGAAAAAGAAAGCTGCTAGGATGAATAGCAAGTCTTTTAGAGTTTTGATTAATTAGTCAAGCAGGGGTTGCGACTGACGCATTGAAACCCCCCATGAGTCAGATTTTTTTTTAGAATTAGTTCTGGCACTAGTGGATATTTTTTCAAAAGGATGAATAGATCGATAACTCAGTCGATTAATTGGATAAAAAAATATATTTTGCATCAAAATATATGACAAAACCATTTATTGTTGTGATGAAAAACAACAACTAAATAATAACTAATAAATAAACAATATATTTCATAATATTCAAAATCGATTGTGTCTATCGATTAATCTCAAAGCGATTCCGTTACTGGTGCGGTCATTGTTTTCCGAAATAAAACAGACTTTGCAAATGTTTTGTTTTGGTTCAACACAAAAAATAATCTGTTTTCATTAACTTATTACAAAAAAATAATTAATAATTGCTGCTAACATTAGAAGAGTTGGAAAATAAAATTGTCTACACGATTACTCGATTATTAAAAGAGGTGTCGATTAATCTGATAGTCGATTACTTCTCGATGAATCAGTTAGTTTCGACAGCTCTACTCAATGTTTTTCAATTTTATCTTTGATAAATACATCGGTCTTGTGTGACCTTGACCACATTTCCTAGCAGTAAGACAGTCGATTCTAACCGGTGCAATAAAAACACAGCAAAGACCTGATTGGTCACAGGAAATTGGCACCTTTAAGCCACCTCTCGTCTCATCGATGGTGTTGATTTTTTCGCCTCTTCCTGACCGATTAAAAAAAAAAAAAGGGCAAACAAGTGTGAGGCTGAGCAAAAAACTCCACCTGGTGCCATCAATTTACTCCACCAAGGGTCAATAGATAATGAAACCGTGTAGAGCTGCGGATATCTTGAGCTTTCCTTTTTGGTTCTGGAAATAGTTTTAAATTTATGCTTCTAATGCCTCAAAAGTTCCGCACCATTTTTCAATGATAGTTACTACCATGAGATATGGATTCTTAACCCCGCCCATCCTCTTTAGCCCCGACAATGTTACTACAGAGCCAATTTGCAGTAAACTGAAATATGTCCATAGCACGCTTGATCAATAAGCGGGACTCTTGGAGGATCTGGACTTGTTTAATCCTCAAGCCATACTGCATCACTCGCTCTGAAGTTCTTTCCCTTGCGGGCTTCTTCTTCATTTCTCCACCTTCATCCTTCTTTTAAGGCAGTGTTCATCCAGCATCTTTAGCCACAGCAGCCGGGTTCAAATGGTTATTGACAGCCAGCGCCGGGGATTTGTGGTCGCACTTATCTGGAACACGAAATCCACTGCCCTTGGGTGCTCTCTCGATGCCCCCCCCCTCCCTCCTTTCCACCATCCCTGTTCACTTTTATTGTACTCGCATGCCTACTTTTGTTTCATCCACCCTGTGTGATATAATCTCTTAGTGTTTAGCTATTTTTATTTTGAGCTTTGTTTTTTTTGTTTTCTTTTTCTCCAGACCAAGTTGAGGACCGGGGGTTAAGGAAGAAAAGGGATACGAATGGTGGCGCAATCAAGAGTTTATTGTGTGGGATTACCGATTATCGACCGAGCGACAAACAACCAAGAGAAAGAAGATCGAGGCAGCACTGAAATGCACACCAAGTCAGATCTGAAGCCCTGTCATGTACCTCTCCCGTGGAAGTAGCATGGAGGCAGAGAGACTTTTCCCCGTTTGAGGCCTTAGAATGATACACAGAAAGCGAAAACCAGACCCGAACACCTCCAGCACCCGTAGGAAGAACAGTCCTATTTTGATGTCATAACTCTATGCACAATCAATTGTATTTATGTACACGATGAATCCGGTCACATCTGTATTGTATTCCCGTCTTATTGATGTAAGTCTCTCGACCACCATGTGATCAGAAGAAAATAAAAGATACTACAAATATTGTCGAACTATCTCCCTCCCTTCTATTTATTAATATTCAGCAGGCGCCCCGTGTCTCACGTGTCTTATGCTAATAACGGCGGGCATCTTTGATGGATGTGTGTTTTGTCGCAGCGACATTTTGCCAAGATGAGCCCGGGGAACCATTGCCTCCATTTTTTTTTTTCTCCGCCATGTCCCTGCTCAGTCTCCCGGGCTAATGTCGTCATGGAGTAGACAGATTCTCCATGCTTTCTAAACTCTTTGACTCCGGCTTTTTGGGTTGAGTTTGATGTGCAGGCAAGGTGATGGCTGAGAGGATACAATCTTAATTCCGAATCATGAGGAGAAAGTGAGCGTGGGTGATGGACAGAGGAGGGAGAGACGAAGGCTGTGTGCATGCAAGCATGTGATTCTTGTGATTAATCCCCACCCCCTTCTGTCTGTCAGTCAGCTGGCCTGACTTCTGGACTCTCCCGGAGGTTAAGGGTTGACTCGGAGTATACTGTGTATTGGAGTGCTTTTCTAAAGGTTGCGGATAATGACTCTCGGAGTTCACGACAGGTGCCAATTTCTGTCGTGTCTCTCCTAGTGACCCGCTGCCTTCTAAGGCCAAGCTAAGCCCGAAATGAGGTTACATGCCCTCGAATCAAATTAAGAAATGGCCGCGGTGCATGATTCCATCTACACACGGAGGGGATTTTGAACGCCTGCCCAATCTCAACAGTGGTATTAATTCCGAAAGCTTCTCTGGAAAGTCTCAAGAATGGCTTGGGGTTTTCGTCTTAAGTGATTTTACCGTATCAAGCCTCTTTGGTTTGCATTAACGTGATATGGCCAGATACAATGTTGGTTTGGCCTGTTTAGAATCTAATGCAGAGCAATTATTTTTGAGCCCCACAGGAAACAAATTGTGGTAGTTATAATCAAACAATACGATACGGTTTCAAGAAATCATCGTCCGTGTGTCCTTGAGTCTGAACCGCATAAGTCCGGAGTTAAAATTCAGATCAGACCACACGACAGGGTGCCGGGCGGGGGCACCAGCAGGACGATGATGGATGTGATCAAGTACAAGAAAGTGGGCTGAAGGTTGGAATTGACTTTAATTGAGCCCCAATTGTGAATTGCATAAACAAAACCAGTGTATATATACAGTAATCCCTCGTTTATCGCGGATAATTGGTTCCAAAAACCACACGCATAAGTGAACTACGGTCACCAACAAGAAGTCCTGGGCAGGCTAACGAGTTAGCGGAAAGATGCTAATTCGCGATCGTGCTAATACGCGAAAACGGACTTCTAAAGGAATGTAAACGAAGATTTGGAGCAATACTTATTACATTGTCCTAAAGGTTAGACACATGTTTCCTCAATTTAAAAGTTTTATTTTGACTTTTAAATGATTTTTTAATTTGGAAAAAAAATCCGCAATGTAGTGAAGCCGCGATAAACGAAACGCGAGGGATCACTGTACATATATATATATATATATATATATATATATATATATATATATATATATATATATATATATATATATATATATATATATATATATATATATATATATATAAAAAAAAAATTTTTTTTGTATTTTTTTTTTTTCTTCACTTCTGGCATTCAGTTGCTTTGGTTTCTCAATGCTCCTCGGATCCCCAAGGTGGCTCTTACAATGTGTCCAACAAAGATGATGGCTCCAAAATTAATTCTCAAGGAGAAAACAAACATTTTTTAAGCGTTTGATGGCATTTTCACGCCGCGCTAAACCTGTTAGTCGGCCGCGCCTAAACCCATCCATCTGTGAACTCGAAGAGGCCAGTTTAAACTAATCCCTCAGCACTGTAAAATACATTTTCTCGCCCTTTACAAGGGGATTTAAATGACTTGTACACATGCAAGGAGCTTGTTTGGCCTCGCAAACTTCAGGATTGCTATACATGCACATCGTCCGAGACACACAGACACAGAGTATTTATTATTTACAGTACAAGAGGCTTTAGTGGAGGTTGTCGACAGAAGACCGGAGGGCAAACAGGAGATATTGCACGATAAAAACCCACATTGGTATGTCATGTTCAGGGCCCCGGTCTTCACACAAAGCCCCGGGGCGCTTATGTTCCCGTATAGGCTGACTCAACTCATATGATGTCGTGCAGGGTCTGTACATACAGAGCTGTGATCACCAGTGCACACAAACTTTTATGCATGCTGTTTAAAATAAAGCACCACTCAGTTTTGATAAAATAATTATATTTATAAACAGATTATTCATTGTGATTAATTCCTTATGGATCGTGGTGTGGATAAATTGGCCACCGGGGACAGTAGAATACAGTGATGCCGATACAAACAAAGAAGAGTTTCACAACTGACCTTGCAAATTAAAGCAAAAACAAAACAAAATTGCTTGTAAGTTGGGCCACTAATATCCCGGGGCCACATATTTGAAATGACAGTTTTCCTATTCGTCAAAAAATATGTGCAATTTTTTAAATTCTCAGGGCTCACCAATTATTAAAAAAACATATACAGGATTTTTTTTTATTCTGTTTTTTTACTCTTGGGGTTCTCTAAATATTAAAAAAAATATTCATTTTCATATCCCTAATATTAATAAATATATATATATTATTTTTTATTTTAGTCTGTAGCAGATCCTATTAATTCAGCAAAAAAACAACCGGAACTCACAATTTGATCAAATAAGTAGCAATGTCTATCATTGAGCTTTTTGGCTGATACACAGGACACTTTTCTCACCTGACCCTGCGGCGGTGATGGCCCTGTTCTGTGGCGCTCATCCTGAGGGCCTAATCAAAGGGCCTTTCATGGGACAAAAGACTGATGACTTAATTAGGCCTGCTCATGTTAATCACACTTAAATATTTATCAGGAGGAATTCTTTTGTTTAGCCTTGACCTTTCTCCCCGTCGAGCTCATTAATATGTTGTTGTTATTGTTGCCGTTGCTCTAGAACGCCGCGCAGACGATAGCCCCGCCGGGGGTCGTTATTGATTTTGATAAAGCAAACATGGCGCAATGTTTAAGCCACATTGGCTTGGCGTGTGTGTGGGTCTGTTTGCGGACATGTGTTTCAGAGAAGCCTGAGGGTCCAGTGGCAATATCAGTTTGGCGGGTGCCAGCTCAGCAGTTTGACTGATGCACGCTCCATTTGCTTAGCTTTCGTTATTACTTTTGATATGATGCAGTGGCACGTGATGCCTGTGCACTAGCAAACTAGTTTTGGACAATAAGTGTCACGTTCGATTCACTGTTGTAAGCATACAGATATCCAGCTTGTCATCTTTTGTGTTATGTACTGCAGAATTAATTTGTGTGTTAAAGATACCAGAACTTTCCCGCTAATGACATTGGCTTCAGGGTGATAAACACTCAGCAGCAGCACTCAGGCGAAATTATCCCGGTGTAGCCCTTTAATAAAAATCATCAATCATTTATTGTTTTTTTTTCTTCGTTTCTAAAACTTTTTTTACGCGTAGACTTTTGGTTAAATGAATAATAATAATAATAATACATTGTGACAACAAATGTCCTTTTTAATCATTGGTGTCTGCCATTCTGAAATGTCATCTTATTTCAATAATTTCACGTCCTATTTGTTTTTTATTTAAGTATCATTTCTTTTAAGTAACCAAAGGTATGTCCCAAATATTTTTACATTGAAAATCAAATTTTATTAATTGCACTTTTTGTGCATATATGTAAAGATTATTTTACTATTGTTTTCACTAATACGTTATATACAGGACTGTCTCAGAAAACTAGAATATTATGATGAGCAATATTAAAATAATAAAAGGCATGCAATATTTCAGTTGATTTGTAATGAATCCAGAATGTATGACATTTTTGGTGTTTTAGTTGCATTACAGAAAATAAATAACTTTATCACAATATTCAAATTTTCGGAGACAGTCCTGTATTTACTTAGTATTTACATTTCCAAGTGACCAAAATCATGTTTATTATGCGCTAATTTAACTGAAAATGTTTTGTGTGTGTCGATTTGGTTGCTTGTTAAATAATATACAGACATGCTTTGACTTCCTAGTTCAATTTTCTTTTGTGACCATACCCAGAACTCAACCCACATGCATTTGTAATGTTTTAATGAGAAAAAAAAGACCCTTTACCATTGTACTTTATCAAAAGATACAGTAATTAAATTAAATAGGATGTTGCGGAGGATAAAGAATATATGTCAGTGAGCATTGTCATTGTCTGTCCCCATGCATTGCCTCACAATTCAAATATAAGTATTGGGGTGTAAAAATTCATCGATACACATCGATTGATCGATATAATGCTCTCCGATTTATTGGCATCAATGCTAAACGTAAACATCGATTTATATCGCCGTGTTTGACCTCGGACATTAGACGCGACTTTATTTCGAAATCCAGTTCATTGTTTCTTGCTTCCTCTTTCCGGGAGCAGTGAGCGGCGTGTTGTGTTGTGAGCAGAGCAGGCACGTGAAAGGGGAGTCGACAACTAGTACGCGGCTCCTGGGCTGGTGCTATGGCTAGTGTCCAAAAAGACGAGGAAATTTGCTCCCCTTTAGGCTTCAAGTCATTCGTTTGGAAGCACTTTGGATTCCAAAGAAAAGATGGCTCAACGGACAAGACACGTGCAGTTTGTAAATCCTGCCATGTGGTGATCAAATATTCAGGGAGCACAAATCTCGCCCCACATTTAAAGAAAAAACACGACATCAAAGTTCAGTGTTAAAATAAGCACTTTGTATACTACAATACTCTTGTAATTTCCTAAATAAAGAGTTTGCAGTACCTTGTTGATTTTGCGTATGAATTGTTATAAATCAGGATATTGTTCTATATTTTTTATTTTTAAAAAAATATCGATCGAAGAGCACTATATCGCGATGTATCGTGAATGAATCACAGCAGGCTTTAAGATATCGGCAAATATCGTATCGTGTATCTTTGTATCGATATATCGTATCGTGACAAAACCTGCGATTTACACCCCTAATAAGTATGTAACAAAGGGAATGTAAAACCGCGTAGAGCAATGATATGGCGGTTTGAATTGTGTGTTAAGCTAGCAGGGATTTGTAAAACAATGTGGTTGTATTGTGTAAGTCCTTGTTATATTTCAAGGCGATATTGTATCATTTCCTCCAAAACACTCCTCTGTTCAATCATGTTGAAATGCAGGATGACAGTATCATCACAAATGACATGAAAATGGACCTGCAGTAGCAAATTTTACCTTACCCAACAATAATAATAATATTTTTTGCGCCGCCCGTGTTTGTGTGCGAGCGGTACTCATTTGTCATGTGTCACCGTGTAATGTAAGGGAGGACGAGAAATCGTGGGCGAGCTGTAATCAACGTACGCAGGTCAGGAAGTGACCCGCAAGCGCTTTGGAAGCGCCCACGTGTGCGCACAATCACACCGATGAATAAAATATTTCATGTTTAAGTGCTGGCATATGGCAATTGGAAAAAGCAGGCCATTTTCTTACAGTAATATTTCTTCGATAATAAGGATCTTCATAAAAACTAACTGTTTAGCATTTGTGTTAGCATTAAGCTAACTCAGGACTCTGAGGCTAAGCTAAGGTTGTTTTGAATACGCAGCATATCTTTAAGGGTTAGTTTGAATTTCAACTGGGAGCAAAAATGAACAATTTAGAGAATCTATTTTGAAGAATCTGCCAAACTGCTGCTTGTTGGGAACTGAGTTTATGATATTTGAGGGCTCCGTAGTTTGTTGATTACCCTAGCATGGATGTTGCCATTTTGAGAGTAGAGTTGGAAAGAAAGCAGAATAGGGCAAATTAAATCCTTTGTCTTTTAGTTTACTTTGTTTTTCTTACTCTAACTCTCGCTCTGTCTTGTTGTGCCCAAAATATTGAATTAACGATGGCATCAATAAGACAGAAGGAAAGATGCGGAAAGGTCAGACGGAAAACAAACTCGCAAGTGCATCAACAGTGTTTGCTTTAGTCCTAAAGTAGTCAAATCAGCGTGGAGGAGAAAAGACCTTCCAGTTTGCAATTCCGCAAATCAAACAAGCACTCATTAAAAGCCTCGCCGCCGCCTCTTCCGTCGTGGTCGTCGCCATCTCGCCAATTCCATTTCGCCCAAACGCACACATCTCAGCCCCCGAGACGTAATCCTCTGCTTCATTTGCATCCAAATAAGACGAAATCCGAGGGATTCTTATCCACGATCACAGCCAATGTAGTGTGCAGTCATCAGTGTTTATCAGTGTGCAAATCAGACTTTTTTTTTTGTTTGTTTCACGTCAATAAAGTCCATGAAGGACACGCAGATGCATGCTGGGAAGGAAGAAAGAAAAAAAAAAAACCACACACTTGCTTTAAACACAGAGCAGTCAATAAGCCATCTTCTGAGTTAGTTTAGAACAGTGGCTATTCGAAGCCTTTGCTTTAATTTGTCCCTTTTCTCTCAGCTTGTCTCCTTCGGCAGGAAGCAACATAAATCCACGTCAGGCTTTGTACATGGTGTGTGTAGCGGTAAGTCGGATGTCTCAAACACACACGACTTAACGTGTGCACACTTTGGACTTTGTGTGACTGGCATGCAGAGTGCACACACTGCAGCACAATGTCCTTCTCTCTCTCCCTTGTTCGTCCGCGGTCAGGACTGCGTACCTAATGAGTTGTCCTGGGACTTCACACACTCACACATACACGTTTTTTACGGACTAACGTTCAGTTTGAAATGCACCAAACTCATAGGATGTGTTTCTCATCTCGTGTATCAAAAACCGTATAGACACACATACACGAATATATATAAAGATGATTCGATACTTGGATGCAAAACGATTCCAGTACGATTCGACTCAAAATGACACGATTCAATTCAGTACGACTGGAATTACGATTCGATTGGACGTAATACGACTCATTTTGAGTACCATAACTTTTTAGTTGTGAACTTGTCAGTCGTGTAAATGGGTCATTTCCTTCTAAGATATAACACTCCAATAAAAGACGATCTGATACATGCAGGTATCTCGATACATTTTAAAGTAGAACGATTCAGTTCGATTCACTTGCGTCTTTTTTTACGAAACGAACGATGTTCCTTTTGAAATCGTTTTTTTGTTACATCCCTATTTTTTATTATCAATCCATACATATATCATATATCAACATATCATCCAACATTGTTTAAAAAGCTATTGTTTTCTGGTCATAGTAACAACAAAATTAAAATGTTATGAAAGAAATGGAAAAGCATACGTATAAAGTCAAAATGACATTATATATTATCTAATAGTACAAATACACACGTCAGACACAAACAGTCCACATTTTCCAATAGATTTTTTTGCAAAAGTTGAAAATATATTATCACATGTATGACCAGAGACTGACTTGATGAAATCCAGCCCATTAAAGCAACCAACTAGGATTGCATCTGAAACCCACATCCCAAATGTGATTTCGACCATCTCCCATCTTGACAGTTTATTGAAAACAATGAGTCTGGTTGACCTGCTTCAAAAGCAATATTGATATAAATATATAATTTCCATATTATGGACATGATTGATGGATCTATTGTAGATTACACGCTCGAATATAAACATTCACATCCAGTGTGATTTGCATGTTTCTCAGTTTTGGTCATTATTGCATTGGAATAAAAACAAAAAACAAAGGAAGATTGCAACGTGTAGATTAAAGTTCAAATTTGTGTTTTCTTACGCTCGTCTAAATTGTGTTGCGCCGAAACGAATGTGTTTAGAAGCTTCACAAATGCAAACCTCTATCAACAGCAACCATCATGCATAATTTACACACTTCCTGTTGCGTGTTAGCACACACATTAAATAATCTGTCAGTCATTCAGTGAAATCATTCACAGTAAATTTGGTAAATTACGATAGTTTTACTAAGGCTTCTTCGCTATGCTTATAACTGTAAAGGAGGCGTAAAATTACGTTGTGATCGTCGTTTGTAGGATTTTGCCAAAACAGTAGAACCGATTTTCATAATACTGATGTAGGCAAAGATTGAAACTGTTATCCTTAGTTACATATCTGGCATTAGGATAATCTTGATAAGACTCCTCAGCAATCAGACTTTAAATTGTGAATTTTATGGCCAATTGTTGGGATATTTTTTGAGATTACACAAAAACACCACAACAGAGTCCAATGAAACTTTGTTAAAAAGTATCACATAATTTTAATTAATTTAATTAATACATTTCCATCTGTGAATTTAAGTCTTGTTATGGCTTTTAAAGGTGGCACCCAGTCTGGTGAGTGACGTGGGTGTCAATGGAAGATCCCTCCTAGTCTCCTCGGTAAATATTGCACTTTAACATTTTACTTGTAAAATAATTATTCATGATGTGCCATTAACAAGCAGTACCGCCACCACCAGGACTGGAGGGGAACAGCATTGCTTGGCATGTTTCTTTAGCAGAGGTCTGTTCTCTTGGGCATCATTCCAGTTTTTGTTTGTTTGTCCCTTGGCATTTATAATTCGTGTCTCCTGTTTCCAAACCCTCGGACCATCTGCGGCACCAATGGGTTCAACTCTTTAGGGGGACGGCTTGGAACGGATCTCCGGAGACGCTGCGGGCGAAGCTCACCTGGTATACACATTCGTGCCCGTGGACAGAAAGACAGCTGCTGTCCTGGTCGAGAAATTGACGGAAATGAGCCACGGATGGGTAAACGCACACCGACGCACTCCCCCCCCCCCCCCAAATAAATTTGATCGAGTCATCAATATGCAAACTAACTAATTCAACATGGCTGTCCACCGCTGATGTATAAATACAAATGTCAGCCTCAATATCATTTACCATCTGACTGCGCATTGAAAAGCTATTTACAATCCAAATCAATGAAATTTGAGAGTGTCATTCACAGCACATGAGAGCTCATTAGAAAAATTGAGACAGCACGCACAAGGCTGACACATGCCATGTTGTTGCTTTTCAAAGTCTGGAATTGGATTGGAAAAATATTTCCATTGAGATGGACACCACGCATCATCATCGACAGGTGTGTAAATGTCACCGTAAATATAAACACAATTTAGATGTGGGAATCGAACTGCCTGTCCTAATGGAAATTTTTGAATTTTTGACTAAAAATGATTGTCATGAGAAAATGAGCTGTGTAACATATTGTCTTCAGATTTTCATTTAATACTAAAATGATCTGCACATTTTCTGCGAAAACATCAAGAAAATATTAGAAACACATTTCTGCAACCTGCAATACTCAAAATAGTGGGAGGCGTGCATATTTGAACTTTATATGCGTATTTTGTTTTTAAAAGACAAAGTCATTTGTTTGCTCAGCGCTTGTATTGAGGGGTGCTGGTTGGGCGCTGTTCCTTTTTTTTCCTTTGTCTTTTGGCTTTGTTTTTGCTTTGATGGCTTTTATCTTGTGCACTTTTTGACTTTCTTTGTGGCGCTGTTGTGTGGCAGCCTTATGAGAGCCTATTGAGTTGCGCTCATGCCATCTGTGTGTCTTTTGTATACTCACTCTGTGGTATGGATACTGCTGGGACCTGAATTTCCCCACCCCTGGGGATCGATAAATATTCAATCGATCAACCAATCAATCATAAAAAAATCTTGAATTTTAACAGACTCAAGAATTTAGTAGAGTTTTGCACCAAATAATTTAGTTTTTGTCAGAAGATTTCATGATTTTTTTTTTCTTCACGTCGGTCCATTTATGTGACAACCTGGGAAAAAAAAAATGGAGGATTGTAGAATATACCTTTAAAAAATAATCCTCTGTAATTTGTACAAAATGTGTTTTGAATTTGTTCAAATTTGACAAAAAAAAAGAATATTTATAAGTTTTTTTGTCCTCAGTAAATTTTAGTCAGATTAAATTTTTTAAATACAAAATATATTATAAATCCACTTTGGTCTCTTTTATCAATATAACCCAAACTAATTAACATATCAATGTTGGGTTTTGATACAGTTTACAATTCTTTGCTTTTGTATAACTTTGCAGTGATTGTCAAGGGGACAGAAGGACTACTGTAACAGATGTTTGATGGACATCTGTGTTTGTGTTGACGTTACCAGAAAGGAGTTAGAAAGACCCCTGGGATGTGTACCACCGTTGAAAGGGGGGGGGGGGGCGATTTCAGGGTTTAGTTGAAGCATGCAGCTGTGCTTAAAGGGCTTCAGTGGCTTCATTCAAATGGGGACCCCCGTGCACTTGGGGCAACGTTGGTAGAACTGCTGAGACAACACCATGCCAGCTGGCAGGAGAAGGCCCCCGCCCCCTCAAACGCACACTTGACTGAATTAGAGGCGGCAGCTTCATCAACGCCGTTCATATGTCATCGTCTCATTTACAAGACAAATGTGCCAGTCATGTTGGTCAGTGCGTGCGAATGAAGAAGCTAGCGGCAAGCTAATGTTCTCCTACCGTATGCCCTTTACTCGTCCTATTAATGCTTCAAAGTTTTTTGGGGTAGGATTTTCTATAAAACCAAAAACTTCTTTTATGTAGTTTAAAAGAACTTCAAAGTTTTTTAGGGTAGGATTTTCTAGAAAACCAAAAACTTCTTTTTGTGGGTTTAGAACTTCATAATATTTTGTTTTTTCGGGTAGGGTTTTCTATAAAACTAAAAACTTCTATGTGGGTTTAGAGCTTCATAATATTTTGTAGAATTTTTTTAAATCAAAAGTTTGACATTATTTTGACACCTTAAAATAAACTTATTTTTGTGGGTTTTGAACCTCACAGTATTTTGTAGGAATTTTTTATAAAGAATTTGACAGTAGTTTGACAATTTTGGTGACTTTTCGTCACTAAAACACAATTTTAGTAGGATGTGATAGTATTGTTGGATTTACATAGTTAAAAATTTAATCAGATTTTGCTACTTTTGCGTCGTCGTACTCAATTCAAATATTTAGTAGAAATTTTTTTTTATTGTATTTTTAAACCCTTTGATTTTCTGATATATTTGACCTAAGTTAGTACATTTATTTCGTAGAACCTGAACATTTTGTTGCTTTTTGCTCTTTTTGTGTAATTATAGCCTCACAATAATTTTCACAAGTTTTTTTGGTGTAGTTTTGCACTTGTCTTATACATAAATAATGAGACAAACGCCACTTAATCGTTTAATCGTTTAAAAATAAAATATTTTACACAAATGTTGATGAACCAATTTTTAGTTGCTCAAATTTTCTTTTACGCAAGATTTGTAGCATTTTACATGAACGTTGACGTAGCGACTTTGTAGACATGTTTTGCGTCGTTCTTTTACGTTTTACTGTTTGCCGCACACAAACATTAATTTCATAAGGTCACGCGATGGTGACACGTCGATTGTCACGGTCCATGGCGACATTATTGATTTGCTGAGCTATCTGATATGAAGATCTGCAAGACTGTTGATTTAGCTCGCTTGAAGCTAATAGCTTTGTCCATATCGATGCATTTATGGCCTTCAAACGAACGGCGAGATGCCCTCAAAGGAGACCGCCATGCAAATGTGATACGGTCTTTTAAATCAATGTGTTGTCAAGGAGATTTGAGCGGAAATAGGACCGCCTCATCAAAAGAATTGTCATTTATTGTGTGCATTGATTTAGGGCTCTGTCGTCATTAAAGGTGACATTGACCTTTGATGTCCTTAAATATCCGTTATTGTCGATCTAATTTGGTCCTGTGGGATCTAATGGCACCCAATCCAATAGATTAGTTTATAAAAATGTGCAAAAAAAAGTTTGTCACACCCATCAAAAAAAACGTGTGATGAAGAGGGAAAAAAACGTCACTCACAGGATTATAAATAATATTTTTTGTCTGGAGAATTATTTTACAAAAACTAAGACTAGGAGCAGTTGAGGTTGGATATTCTATGCTTCCCTCCGACCATACGGGAACTCTGATGTGCCATTCGATTTTTCACAGTGCCCAAAAAAGGCAAAAAAAAGTTGTACTATATTGAATCAAAATTTCTAATTGAATACATTTAAATAAATACAAATAACATCATACATTGCAACTCAACAAATATAAATCTACAATAAAATTTACTTAAAACATAAAAAATAATCTATAGAATTCGAATTAAAATATATTGATTAAATAAACACTGATCAATATATTGCAAATCAATTATTGCACATAGAAATTATGACAATTCTAAATGAAGTGTATTAAAAATAAATGCACTTTTACATGGAATATATAAAAAGTAAATACTGACAAAAATACAAATACATTCAACATATCCTAAAACAAAAAACTATTAAAAAAAAATATTGAAAAATAAATGCATCCATAAAACCAATTAAATAACTCAAACTATACTGATAAACAAGGCACCACACAATAAATCTCACAATCTTTCTTTTCTAAGCGTAATATTCACTATGACCACAGATGGCGCTGCTGAGCTGCCTGCACCGTCCCTTCTGCCTTTAGGTGGCACTCTGATGCAGAGTTTCAACCTTCAGTCCTTCTTGAGACCTATCTGCAGGCAAAAGCCAATTGACAAAGTAGAGGGAGGGTGGGGGTGATGCTGCAGACCCCCCCCCCCAAAAAAAGAGACATTAAAATCCCATTTGCACCAATAGAAAGGTGCCTTTACCCCTCCACCTCCGCCTATTTAAATCCACATGCCATAATGAGCCTGCTTGAATACTAATTGCGTTAATTGGACCCACCCCTGAAGCGTTTAAAATCTCATCAAAGAGCAAAATAATGCAGATTTTAATCACCCCATGCAAGTCGACTCTATATGGAAATAGCATCCCCAAATCCACCCCCCAAAAAAGTGCATGCAAAGGTGATGGATTCTTTTCTTTGCTTGACTTGTGCACGAAACGTCCTCCTCTTTTCAGTATGAAGGGCAAAAGCGGCCAACTCCGAGGCATCCCTCTTCCTCCTCCTCCTTTACGCTTCTCCCTCCTCCCCCTCGTCTTGCTCTCACTCCCACTCTGCTGCAGCCACCCTCTAAGCGTCACTTGAGCAGGAGCGCCGCACCAAGTCGCATCCCAAACTCTCCGTGCACACGCTCAAACCTTCCTCCTCCTCTTCTTCGTTTCTCTCCTCCTCCTGTGCTTCCTCGCCGGGGCATGGCAGGTGCGGCGGCCGGCTGTGAGTGCACGCTGAGCGGCGTGTTCAGCTCCGGCTGACCGGGCGATGCTCCTGCTTCAGGTCCGCCACTGCAAGCTTGTGGAAGTGGTTTTTTTTTTCTTTCTTTTTTTTGGTATGTGGATTTAAAGTGGACTCGCCTCCCGAATAGGATTTAATAGACGCCACTCTCATTTTTACCTCTTTTGGGAGATAGCAAAGAAAAGCTGTTTCTTTTTTTTTTTTTTTTTTGGACGTGCTTCTATTGCATCCGCAGTGCGGTTGCGAATGACATCTGCAGAGTGTACAGGTAAGCAGGCAGACCTGTCTCGGGCTTGCGGAGGGAGGGATGCACCTGCTTCACCCACTTTGCTGCATATTTTGGAGGCTCAGGAAGCTTACGCCCCCCCCCCCCCCAAACAAACCTTTTTTTTTAATGAATTATTCTCTCTGTGTTTGCCAGCGCATCTTGCTTTTCATAAAACGGTGAATCATGCAAAGTTGACTCAACTCGTAATAGTAAATAAGTTTTAGGGTGAAGGATTTTTACTTTGCATCTCAAAAGGTTGCCTCTATTCTAACTATTATTTATTTTTGTATGTTTTGTCGCAGCTGCATGGTTTTTCTATCTTCATGTCAAACCACATTTTCAGTTCATAGTGCAAGTCTGTGCTTGTGTGTTCAAAGTACGGCCGGAGGGGTTGCCTGCCGCATGTGAGCCCCCGGAGGGATCGATGTAGCACTAACGTCGCTGGAGCATGTTCGTAACATAAGCCGGATCTGTTTACTATAGATGTACGGAGACGTCCACTTTATTAGGTACATCAGTTTTGATTGGCTGTCAATTTTAGGAATACCTCTGAAGATTGTGCGCTTTTTTTGTCATCACAATTGGCCCATTAGTGTGCGTTACCGCCGTCAAGGTCCCCGGTGAGTGAGGAGGGTAAACAGTGGAGTCCCAGAGGAGGAGTTGGATAATCCTATCTGGTCCCGCGCCGGGCAGTAGCCTTTGTAAGGGAGTCACTTTGACATATGACCCCCACCCCCTCCCTCCGTGTCCGTCAGGCGTGGTGTTTTGGTTACTAGGGAGCGCGGCCTTGTCAATATCGGGTCTCACTGATGCTTAATCTCGCTCGGTAACCTTGCCGGATGACGGGCTGGCGGAGATGGGGAGACTCAGCGGACTCGGTGCGCGCGTGTGAATGAAGTGAGAGGAACACGCCGGTGAATGATGAGGCTGTGCGACGGACATGAATGGCGCTCTCTGTTTGTTCTGCGGCTCCCATTAGGGACGTTTTTTATGTTTTGACATCGCGGGCCTTTTACAAACCTGATTTTCCTCTGATTGGCAAAAATAGTCGTTCAGTAAAAGCTTATGGGGCCACCTGTTGCCTTGGCGCAGTTATCATGTGGATTATTTTGATATGGGAGAAAATAGAAACTTCTGGACGAAAATAAAACGAAATGAATATTTTGTATGTTTTAGTTTAGACTGTTAGTAAGAAATAAGTTTAAGAAATGTGGAAAAGCTTTAACTCTGTAGTGTTAGATTACTGGCATAGTTGCCTAAGTCATATTTTAAAAAAAATAAATAAATAAATGAAAAAAAATACAATTATTGACAAGCATGTTGTTATTTTGCATTCACTTGTGTATTGTAAAAGACAAAAAAATAAAAAATAGATGGCTTTGGCATTCGGGTACTATTGAAGGTACAAAGGCTCCCTCTAGTGGTATGTGAAAAAAATCATTGCCCAAGGACAGCTCAGTTGTATTTAACTTTTTTATTTTTTTTAGTACAATACATTTTCACTTAATCGAGTATTTGCTTGTGTGGTGTGTGTCATCTGATACCCACTAACTGAGGCAATTGTGGTGTTAGGATTATAAGCAAATCATTTTGCCTCTGCTAATGTTAATGGGACTGCAAGTTGATCCCTGAGGAACTCCGAACAGTCGTGGGGATCAATGCTTTGTGCACATCCATCTTCTCATGCGTTAGCGTCTTGCTCAAAGATTCTAGGAAGCAGTAGTTTGTGTATTGAGAGGAACATAGACAGGATAAAGGATAGCATGGCAGCATTCTGTTTAGGATATGTTACATGAGAGATTTAGCAAGGCTTACACTGGGTTTTGCAGGCTTTTCACAGTGAAACCTGTCTTTTTAAGACCTTTGTGATTTTTTCTTGTTGTTGTTGATGGGATTTGGAAATGTGTGTGAATGCAGTGATTGACTCCCAGCCAGGCCCCAGTACTCCCCCGCCAAGTGCCGGGGAGAAGTTAGTAGCGTTCCTGGAATGAAATGTTTTCATTGCTTGTTGTGTTCTGGCCCAGGCTGCGACTGTTTTGATTGCTCTGCTAATGCAGTTTTCCACATTTTAAAAATTTTTTGCACTTTGGGCTGCTAGTTTGCTTGCATGTGACATCATGATCGACAGAGACTCAGACATATACATTGGTGGTTCGTGTGTGTGTTACCATTTTGTTTGTCCAGAGTGTGATTTATTCAGCCTTGAATTGTGACACAACATTCTTTGCATGTCTCCGTGGTAACCTGCTTTGCCAACTCCAAACTTCTCGGAAATTGTCCTTGGCCGGTAAAATAGGGATGATGAGTGGATGCGTTAATGTTGGATGGCAGTAACTGGAAATGCACCAATGATAAATGATGAGTGTGACAAAGTGCAACTTTTGCACGTACTGTGAATTATGAAGTGTAGTTAAAACTTTCATTTTAAAATAAATAATACAAAAGTTGTTACAAATTTTAATTTACAGGAAAAAGTTCAAAGGTTTTAATCTAAAAAAGTTTCAATGTTATAATTTTACCGTGCGATGTATAAAAGTTATAATTTTACATGAAATAAACAATAAAGTACTTTTACAAAGGTTTTTATTAAGTTTAAAAAAAAGATTTCTAAAAGTTTGTTTTATAAGAAGAAAAAAAATAATTATAATCTTACAAGAAAAAAATACACATTTTGAAGAGAAAGAAACAGAAATGGGAAAAATCGGAATCGTACAATAAAATTGACGTGAGAAAAAAAAATGTTTTGATGGTTAACAGTTTGCACATCCCATTCACCTCAGTTTTTTCTTTCCCCTGAAAATATTTTGTCATGCGGTTTCCAGCGCATACTATGTGAGTTGTATTACATCAAGCATCCAAGTCACACCCCAGCCCCCCTCCCCTGGTAGAAACATAACTCCCAACTTCTGAATGAGCATTTCAGCCTTTTCCTTCCCTTCCTTTTTGCGTCCATCTGTTTTGCATTGTCACACCACAGTTCATCCAGCGGAGCTTTGCTCGTGTCGTTCCGGGGGCCCCGGCGGCAAATCTGGCAGGCGTGCTTCTTGACTATATGTTTGTAAGAGCCTCACCGTGTCTCGCCGGGGCAAAAGCAACAGCGGTAGAGCTCAGTGGAAAATCAGGGCGTCAAAACAAGGGCCGTGACCGCGGGTGAAGCGACAAAGGGGCGCGAGGGAGAACAATTTGCATCTTCTACCGTGTAGCTGTGACGGACGACAGGCTGGCAGGCGGGCGGGCGGGCTGGCTGGCTCGGAGAAAGCTTGTCTGATGTGTTTATGCCACGGGCTTTTGAGGGCTGCGGTTGCACACGCGGCGAGAACATCTGAAGGGAGACAAACAAGCGGGGAGGCGAGGCAAAAGGCCCAGTAATGGAGTGTAAACCTGCATCAACACTCTTTAAACACCTCCCAGCGCAGGGGAAGCACTTTAGAGGAAATGTATAAATCAAAAGTTTGGACTAATAAGTCCATGCAATTAAAACGGGGCCTTTACAAATCAAGCCTGACTGTCAGTTTCCTGCTATGCAATTTGTTGCATGGCCAGAGGCTTGTAAACACAAACAGAAAAGTTCATGTTGGAATATAAATGGAAAACAAATGCGTTATATAAAAATAATCGTGTGTATCGTCTGTATCGCGCTGCCCCCGGTGGCCAAAAGGTGTATACCATAATATGGCAAAATATCTAAAAGTGGTCTTAAATTTGTTCAAATGTAATAGAGACCCATTGTGGGTATAATTTAATGTCTTAAAATGCTTCCTCATCTCTACTCTGGATTATTGAGGCGGACAGAGACTTTAATCCAGATGCTGCCAGCCATTCAGAGGTGCTTGAATACGATTAATGTTTTTGTCCAATAGTTGGCAGCAGACTCTTGGACTAAACCAAAATTTGGTGTGGCGGTCGAACGAATTAAATGTTTCATTTTAATCACCAGCACAAAGCCTTGTAAATTATCGAGAGTTTTGCGGCTAAGCGCTTAATCCCGGAGGTCAAGTCTTCTCGGGAGCATGGATTGGGAATCACATAGGTCAGTGGAACATGGGTTCATCGCAAATTGGATGAAAATGTGGACTGGAATTGTTATTGGTTAGAAACAGCAAGACATCATCATCTCCACCGAGGTAGCCGCTTAAAACGATAGTCAAGTTCTAATGACAGTTCACCTCTTTGTTCCCTCCAAACCTGTCTCGACTTGGATCGTGGTGATACAATCCCCATACACACTTGCCCTCAGGCTTCCTATGACTCCTCCCGTCGGACACTTGTGGCATGTTATCGCAAGCCAACTGCAAAACCTGTGATTCACGATGCCAATAATCATCTGGACGCGTTCCGCCGAGGTGTTCCGAGGTTTCTCACGCATGGTCTCGGGGACACGGTCTGCCAACTCTGAACTGTGATTACTGTTACTAATTACACAGGGATTCATTTTTAGATGTGACACTCGATTCTATCTTTTAGACCTTTATTACATCCCACCAACACCGAATCATCTCTTTATGAAGGCTCCACGTTATTTGCGCCGTTTTTCAACTAAAATACACTCATAGGACACAATTGGTTTGATAAGATCTGATAAAAGAACAACATCAATGATTCAGCCTGTGGGAAGGAGCTGCATTTTAACAGCATTGTACTCAATTGAGGTCATTATTTTTGCTCCGTTTCTGGATCTGATAAGATAATGTTTGAAATATTGTAAGGAGTGAGATTTGGTGATTAAAAGGGAAGAAAACTGAGCTAGTTCGAACATCAGAGTTGGACCATACTTTCTGAGAACTACCCATGATGGTTATTTCCAAATGATCTTGAGTTAGGGAAACTTTAGTTAGGTCACTTTGTGGTTATATTGTGGCTGAACTAAAAACAGATTTTCAGTGTGAGAAGCTGAAAGCAAGAGAGAGTCATGAAGGACTGAGGATGAGTGGCTAGATGAAGCAACACAGGGAAGACGTGTCAGGACTGGAGATGATGCCAGTGTGCAGCTGACGGAGCCGAAATCGGATTCGTCTGCCCGCTAGCTTGTAGCGTCTGGGAATTAAATGCAGGAACGGCCGCTTTAGGCTTTGAATTAGCTCCCGGAACCCCAGAAGAAAACTCATCGGCCTTTTTAAACATTTAAGAGCAATTCTTGGCTGCAGCGGTCTTAATTACGGCGAAGTATCTGTGTCCTGTTGATTGGGTGTGTATGACAGTCGGAGGGATGATGGAGAGGGTATCTTAAAATGAAGAAGAGCCTTAGATATAGATTACAGGGAATTATGAAAGAGTGGTTCTTTCAGGCTTTGCCGAAACCACACTTTGAACCGTGATCGTTTATGATCCGCCGTTCCGAGAGGCTGGAGTTAAATTTCCTTGACTGAATTGGTTTTAATAAGTGAAGGAGGGGCAAATATTACACAGATGGTGAGAAGGTGGGCAGATGTTGGGGAAAATCCAGAGGGTCTTACTGTTGGATCCTTGCTTCTGTTTTTCTTCAGGAATAGAAATTGGAAGTATAATCTTGGTAGACCTTGCTGATATTATTTGGCGCCAGTTGCTTGACCCAGATGATAACAGTCGTGACCTCGCCGAAGGAGAATTAGGTAGATACTTAATCAAGGAATGTCGTCCTTCCATTTTTTTATACATTCCATCTTTATTCCTGCTCGTCTTCATGATATCTGTGTTGGATTAAACCATCCCCGATCTAGAGTGGGTATCCGTTGACAGTAATCCACGCCGCTAATCCGCGTCTTGATGTAAACACTCAAGGACATTGCGGCTCCATCCTCGCCGCCCTTTCCTTGCCTCCTCCTCTGCCGCTACTGTCTTCCTGAGAGGAATGAATGTGCCATCTGTTCCGGGTGTTAGTTTAGCCCCGTGTCAGACCTGATCGCTCAATCTTTATTTATTCCCGCGTGTGGATTGAAGGGTTGCTGCGAGATTAGTTCAAGGGTGCGGCTTCATTTCATTGCTGATGGTGACTATTAATCATCAGATGAAAGTTTGTGTTGATGTCCAGGTTGGAGTTTGGGATAGGTGGTTCCGTTTGGACTGGATCAGAACTTCCTACAATTCATAGTGTTGGAATTTTGATTATCAGATTATTGGCGGTAATGACAAAAAAATCTATTTTTCTTTAATTACTCTCATTGTCACTCACTGACATTCTCTTAATCCCATTTGCTTGTTCGGTTCATATTTAAGTAGTTTACTCTTCATTGGCACGTCATCACATTTTTTTTTCTCATTGAAATGCTTCAGTCTTTCAGTAGAAATAGATTATTTTGTCATCCTCTTGCATCGCCTCCTAATTGTCATGTCTCGCCCCGACACTCCATTTACGCCATCATCATCCTATCTAAAGCTAAAAGGGTCTCCTGACAGATCCATAAAAGATTGTCTAAATGCTTTGGGAAATGGACCAATTTGGAGCAAGTTGATCTTTGATTTTTGCTAATGGTTGCTCATGACTTTATTGTGTGTGTGAGTGTGTGTGGGGTACAGGCAAGACTGAATGTGGAGATAAGTCAAGTCCCCAAAAGCAAGCAAACAAACCACATCTAACCTTGGTAGTGCAATTCAGTTCAAAGTGGTATTATCTCACCTTACCATTGACGGCTATAGACGTCAAATATCCTTTTTAACTGGGCTAGCAGTGAATGAGTTTTCTTTTCCTCATCCAATTTGTTTAATCTTGTATTCATATTCATTGTTCTTTGTTATGGCCTCTCGGGGAAGGAGACTGAGCAGTGATGCGTTTGGATTATTATCGGAAGATGAGCCACAGTGTCTCGGAATCATCAAAATTAAATTCTGTGAGGCCTCATATATTGTACATACCAGAAAACCTGCTTCTGATTCTGGATTGGAGAAGATATCAATCCTCATTACCTTCCATGTAATTTGGGACCAATAACCTGTGGCTTCGTAAGATCGGGCTCCTCAGGTTGATTACGCTTGTCTGGATGCCACACTGATAAATGCCAACTTCCCACCAGGGAGACCGAACAAGCACGTGACACTCGCAAAGCAGCGCCGTGTTTACAGGAAGTCTCCCTTGTCTCCGAGTTTCTCGCCGCTCTATGCAGAACATCAGGTTGGAGTGACCCCTATGACATATCGGTATTCTTATTTCTGCAAAGGCTAGCATTCCCCCCCCCCCCCCCCCTCTCTAATTATTGTTCCCCTTTGTGCTAGTTTGTAAAAGACAAAGCGAAGGTGCTAGCGTTTGCAGAGTCAGCAGGTGATGTACCCTGTTGGGAAGCAGCAGAGAGAAATCGGCAAAGGTTGCAAATTGCTACTCTGAGGGGAGAATCAATTAGGTGCATAGAGGCGAGAAGGTGTCCGTGCAGAACCTTCCTCTGAGATGACTCCTTATATTCTCTGCTTGATCCATACATTGATTTTTTTGGGGTTAAATTTGAGCTGATTCTCACTGTTTTCTCGCTGTCTTCCAGGTGCATAATGTCCTCCATCTTGAAAGAGGCTTGATCCTGATCGACAGAGAGTAGTGGGCCGTGCCTCCATCCCGCCCTACGCAGCCATGATGTCCAGGACACGGATCTGCTTTTTTCTATGCTGTTTCATTTCCACGTTGGCGCCGCTCACCACGTCAAAAACGGCGGTACGAGCTCCGCAATCTTACGGCTCCCAAGTGATCACGGCGTCTTTAGAGGAGGAAGAGTACGCTTCGTTTCGTGCCGAGAACCCCGAATGGACATTCAACCATTTGGCGGTGGACTATCGCAATGGCAACGTTTACTTGGGAGCGGTTAATCGCATCTATAAACTTTCACCGGGTTTGGAGGTTCACTTGTCTCACGAAACCGGCCCGGATGAGGATAACCGCAAGTGCTACCCGCCGCGGATTGTGCAGCCTTGCAGCGAACCGCTGACGCTCACCAATAACGTCAACAAGATGCTGCTGATGGACTACCGGGAAAACCGGCTGCTAGCGTGCGGGAGTCTCTACCAGGGTATCTGCAAACTGCTGCGCCTGGACGATCTCTTCAAGCTCGGAGAACCCTTCCACAAAAAGGAACACTACCTCTCTGGGGTCAACGAGAGCGGCTCTGTGTTTGGCGTCATCGTTTCCTACGGGAACGCCTCCCCGGACATGTTGTTTGTCGCCACGGCGGTGGACGGCAAGCCGGAGTACTTCCCCACCATCTCTAGTCGCAAGTTGGCCAGAAATTCCGAGGAGGATGGGATGTTCGCTTATGTCTTCCACGATGAGTTTGTGGCCTCGATGATTAAAATCCCCTCTGACACTTTCACCGTCATACCAGACTTTGACATTTATTACATTTACGGCTTCGCCAGCGGGAGCTTTGTCTACTTCCTTACGTTGCAGCCTGAAATGGGGGGCAGCCCGACCACCGGGTCCTCCTCGGCAGGCCGAGAACAGGTCTACACCTCCAAGATAGTCCGACTGTGTAAAGCAGACACCGCCTTCAACTCGTACGTTGAGGTGCCTATCGGATGCGTCAGCGGCAATGTGGAGTACCGACTTCTGGAAGCGGCCTATCTGTCCAAAGCTGGCGCCAACTTGGCGCGCTCGCTGGACGTCGCGCCGGACGACGACGTCCTTTTCGCCGTCTTCTCCAAGGGTCAGAAAAGGAGACCCCAGCAGGAATCCCAGGACTCTGCCCTTTGCGTGTTCTCGCTTCGCAAAATCAACGAGAGGATCAAGGACAGACTCCAGTCGTGCTACAAGGGCGAGGGCACGCTCGACCTGGCTTGGCTCAAGGTCAAAGATATTCCCTGCAGCAGTGCGGTGAGTACTACACTCTTTTTTGGTTTCTCACTGTTTATTCGAGGCGAGCTCAGGTAAGTGTCTCTGAAAGACACTGATGTAAATTCTCATCTGGCTGAGATGAAGTAGGGGGGGGCGCCTTGATGAGCAGCATTTTCTCAGTCGGGTTCATGCTCTGTCTCATTATGATGTGATGCTCGCTATCCACTCAACCTTTTTTTTTTAAACAATGCAGCCCAATGCTCAGCCAAATTACCATAATTTCATTCCCCTGTAACAACATTACACATTCAGTAATTCAGTTCATCACACACACATAAAAGGAAAGCAGGGTTAAATTGGGTGCTGAGTGTTTGGACTGCTTTCAAAAGCCCAAACTTATTTCTTCTTCTTGATTGATAAAAGAAGCCAACCCCATAAAGAAGAAAATTACCTGATTGTCATCTTGCATTTGTTTGATTTCTAAGCAGCCAATGAACATCTCCCGAAGGATGCTCTAAATTATTCCTGACAATTTTACTAAATACCTGCTGTGGAAAAAAATACTCCTCTGTTTTATGAATGAACGCTACACTGTTCAACACAGACATGAAGTAATTTCCTTTAATATTTACAAGCTAAATAAAAGGCTGAAAGAGATTTTACACAGTTGTACAACCACCGGCAATTCCCACAGACGCTACAATCGTAAATAAACGTACCTTGTGCGCTCAAGGTCATATTTCAGAATTCGCCCAGTCTATGCACTCGTGACCTTAGCCGTCTACTATCTCAGGATTTGACCCTTTCCCGTGTCGGCCTGTGGAATCACGGCGTAAATCTAAGAATTGGTCTTTGGCTTGGCCGCACGTGCCGGCGGACCGCCGTCGTCCGCCCGCTCGAGGGCAGGGATAAATCACGCCCGCAGCAGAGCTGTCAGCAGGGAGAGGACGCGTGTGTGTGAGTGTGTGTATGTGTGTGTGTGATGGCGCACGCTGGGGTTGGCGCCGGGGAATGACGCCATTTCGGCACTCGCCACGGTATCATCGCTGCCACCGCGTGAATTCGACCCTGCTGAAGAAGTGGAGGCGGTGGACGCAGCGGGAAATAAATCACACATACGCTCGTACGTCACACCAGGAGGCAAAAAGACTCTAAAGAGGCGTTGGGAAATTTTCATTCAGTAGTTAATCAAATAGAAAAGATGGAAAAATTGTTTTAAATAATCAAGTAATCGTTTAGTAATCGTTTAGTAATCGTTTAGTAATCGTTTAGTAATCGTTTAATTACCAATTGTCCAAAGCCAGTAAATGTGGGAAAATAGTTTTGTAATACACAAATAACATTTTAGAATTCCATTAATCGATAGAATAATCGGTAGAATAATCGGTTTGAAAAATATTCAACACTGACAAACCTACTTCCTGCTTTTCACGGAAAGTCCAGTTCAAAACTGAAGATTGTTGAAGGCTCCAGATGGTACAGCCCAACCAGAACATCTTTGATCAAAGACTCCTCAATGACAAAGCCACAATAACATCAAACACCCACTCGACATATTTGTACCTGGAACGATCTTGGCAATGCAAATTGTAAACACCGTCGCCCCAAACATTAAAAGCAATCTGCATTTTTTAAAGCAGCCGTGCCAATCAAGTTTTTAAAGCAACGTCGACGACTCCTCGATAAATCCTCCCCCGGCCATCTGACGGCGGCAGGGGGGGGTATGTTGTGATTAATCCGCAGTCCCCCGATTAGATGGTGAAAGTTGCCCGCCAGATTGCTGCGCTATTACGTTCGACAGTCTGCTGTATTTACCTTGATTAAATTCCGGAGTAGGAAGTAAAAAAAAAATATGGCATGAACACCAGAGTACATTAATCAGAAGATGAACTCATTATAAAATTAATTGATGGTGTAATTACAACTTATTAACATATAAGCAGTGATATGATGACCTCAAGACATCCCTGATATTTCTTTTATCGCTAACTTGTTTGCGTCATTTTATCGTTGTAAACTTCAGATTTATCCGTCACATCCTATAGTGCAACAAATTACCTCATCATGTTCGTTTTTATGTTTTGATGTTTACGTCTCTTCAAACTCGCTATTATGGGGGTTTTTTTGTCTCCAATTACACTGCGTGTGAAAACTTCCAGCCTCATTATTTACTAGTCTCTTCACACATATGGGAGCGCTATTTGTCTCCATGAGTCATTTAAAAAAAAAAAATGTTTCTCGCTCAGTTTTTTTTTATGTAACCATGGCAACCCACTTTATCCTTGTTGCTCTTCATGTGGCTGTTTCACAAAAAAAAACAATGACTTGGTGAACAATGAAACGTTGAACTTGCCAATGTAGAGTAAAAAAAAAAAAAAAAATCAAACATATTTATGAATATGTAAACTGTGGTTCATTACTAAAAGTCTAAAAGCTAACCAAAATCAGTTATACACTATCAACTATGACATCATATCACGTTTTCATCTAATCATAAGGATAGGCCAATATTAATCTAGCATCAACGATGTCTCGTACAAACTGCCAGATTGTTCTAGAGGATTCCAGTGATTGGATAATGTTCACAGCATGAAGTAATCCCCAATCAGATTAACAATGAAGTCATTCAATTTTTTTTTTTATTATTTTTTTTTAAACCAGTGTTGAGGTTTATATCAGATAATGAAAAAGAAGCGCTTTGACGGACTTTGGGACTGTTTTCCGCATGGGAATAAAGCAGTTCATCCTCGCTCGCTTTCCATAATCTACTCAGAGGGAGAGAGGAGGCGCGATATGATGGAGAGGATGAGGATGCTCCCTCAACCCAAAAAAAAAATGGCCGCCACGCTTGGCCGAACCACATAATGCACGCTCAACAGTATAAGTCTCCAGGAGGGCCCGCGTCCATAGATCATTGTGAAGTGGCATGTGACCTATAAAACCGGCCGCCTGCACTTTACATGTTCGCTTTGTCAGCAGAAAGTGAAGGGAAAGAAAAAAAACAAAATCGTGCGGTCTCAATAAATTTACACCCATCCTCAATTCATTTCTCGATCCTTTTCGTCCTTTTTTCGGAATGCTTTGGCCAGCGACTTTCACACTCTGATGAGAAAATGACAAGGTCCCAAGAAGGCCGCGACCGTCCGCTCATCCGCTCGGCTAATGATCATTAATTACATGTCATTAACCAACATGCCACGGGCCCTTCTCGCACATTAGTCATGTGCCTCTCAGCTTCTGGATTCACGCCGATTAATTATATCGTTCAACACGGAGCGGCGCGGTCCTTTGTCGGCCCTCATCTTTTTCATGTTGTGGAATTTTGTTTTTGGGAGGTGTTGTCGGGCAAATTTATAGATGCCGCTATAACTTGGGCTGAACTAAATCTTATAGGCGTAGAGGAGAGTAAACTTGACAAGTTTATTTTTCTGTGATTCCAATCTACCATTTCTTTCTCTCTAGGACATCAGGTTTATAATAATAAGAATTATAATCATAATAATAAAAGTACACACCTCTTGAGTGGTCATGATACTGATACCGAGTACCAATACCAATAGTTTCGATACATGGAATTTCCACAGAAAACAACTTGTATATCAATTTCTCTTAAACTGCATGAAATTAATAGCAATTTTCTAATCTTCAAATTTGTAGTTTCTCGTTCAACTCATAAAACAGCAGCCAATATTGGATGCTATAACGAGTATCGATATCTTGAAATAAGGCTTGTACAGATACCGATACCTGGTATCGGTACTTCCCCATCGCTACCATTTAGTAATATTCAAGAATTAGCGGTTTAAGCTTTTATGAGGCAAACTTAAAAAATAAAAATATCTAAAAATAAAAGTGATATGCTAGACAAATAGTACCGATTTTTATTTTCAATTAATATTTTTGAATATAATAAAGAATTAATCTTTAATTGACCATTATTTGTAAACATGTAAACTGCTTTGAAAATAAATACACAAAATATTGTTCTCAGCCTAAATGGGAGAGGCTTAATCCTTGGCTCTCTGTCCGATGAGTCAGTCTCGGCCACATCCACAGGAAGCGAAAGGCTCATTCATTCATTAAGACTATCCAGACTGCCCCCCCTTCCGCGGCGACCCCACTCCACTTCATCCCACTCCATCCATCCACATATCCGCTATCCGGCTCGCTGGCTGGCCGACCGGTCTGCTAATTAAATCTCCATACATGATACTACTTTCTAAAGGTCAGTATTCATCACAATATCATTATTATGTGATTAAACAACATTGTCTGCCGGTTGGCCTCATCTCCACAACATTGACATGAGCCTTATTTGAAAAATAGGAGAAAATATCACACATTGCCATGCAGCTTTCATTTTCTTGTGCGTCTGCCCCAATTCTCAGCTCTGTTTATTATAAATTAGCATCCTGTTGCTGTTCTTTTACAATTCCCTATCAAAAATCAGCCTATGTATGTATATCCATTGTTCTCTTGAATTGTAATCACTGGGTGGTCGTCCCACTGGCACGCGAAGAGGAAGTTAAAGCTACTCTACGCGATGACAGCGACGACTCAAACTGAATTTTAGCTCTACTTCGGTCTGTGTTGGTTCAAGAAATGAAAAGGAAACTCTTGGGATGCCTCCGTGAAGCATCAAAAAAGAGTCTGGATCACAAGACATCAGAAGCAGATTTATTTAATTAATTGTATATTTGATTTGGAGAATAACTATGTCGTATCAAGGCTTGAAATAACGTGTTTAGCCGCAGAAATAGCCACCTGAAGCTTCTTGCTAGCTTGCTACTTACGCTACACCAGCTAGCTAAATACTGCAATGCATAACCATTTTTCGAGCCAAAATAAATCCTACCAATCGATAATGGTAGATTTTCCTCAAATTGCAGCCTTTACGAAAACTGTACTACATTATAATGTCAATTTGAATTTGCTAAATTGTTCAGCCCTAATATGAATGTATATTATAATTACAATAAACTCAACTAATCCTTTTTGTCAGGATATAGTTTTGCCCATCATCCTGACGGGTCAGCAATTTGGCTATAATGTAATATGTAATTATATACTTTAACAGGCGATACTTTTTTTTTTCTATCAAGACAAAAAAACTTCCCCTTCAATCACCGATGATGCATGAAAGCACAACCAGCTCGCCTTGCTATTAATGTGGGATCATCACATTAGAGCATGGTACTCATCCAAATTTGTGTGGAATAATTGTGGTGAAAGGGACGAGGCCAGTACAAGAAAATGGACTCTTTGGAGCCCGTAAAAGCCGAGCGGCGACATGAAATGAAATTTCCTCTGTGGTTGAATATGTGTCATTAACTCTGTGAACCGGCAGCCAACGAAACGGGCCCTCGTCGCCGTGCCAGCCCCGATTAGGCCATACATCAGAGAGCGTTGGAGAGCGGATCTCTTTCAGTCACCGCTAATCGCTTTTTCGCGTGGCCCCTTCTCTTTCTCGCAGCTCGGCGTATATATGTATCTCTGCTGATCCCCCCCCTTTGCGCTCATTTGGTCCATGAGCTAGCTCGCTTTGTGCGTGGTGCTGGCAGCCGCACACAAACCGAAAGATGGATACGGCCGAGGGTGACCTGATTCTGCCTCAACTTCTGGCCACTATCCAAATATAGGAACGATGCTCTCGTGTTGTCACGTCTTGCTTTGGGACTGAATTGTCTTGATTTGACTTTAATTCCTGGTTTTAAAGTATACCGACCAATCCCGGGGTAAAGTTCAATCCCTGGACTGAGCAGGAGGTTAGGTAGGATTGCCCTCCCTCTTTCTAAAAATCGGGCAATGGAAACTAAAGATTGACGCAACAGGTGATCAAACAAATAGACTGCGCAGGAAGAATGTGTGCAGGAACAAGAATGTTATTTGTTGACACAACGCATTCATCTTCAGGGACTCGGAGTGATCTATCAGTGACGGGCAAGAAATGTTTTGTCATTTCAACAACACGATTGTTTTTCAAACGTACACCTCACGGCGCCATTCATATCAGCATCTTATTAGCCGATATTATTTGCCGTTCAGACCCAAGGTACCGCCTTGAGTACCAATGTCATGTTCCGGCGGCAGCGTAATGAAAACATGTCTGGTTCCTGACAGACAGAAAGTATATTTCACCAGATTGCAGCAGCCGCGCTCACGAAACGACGAGATGGCAGATGTGATTGGCAAGCGGCTGAGGTAATATGGCAAATAACATGGCGCTGGGTCTACGAGAAGTGATGGAAACACACATTTAGCACATGCATGCACAGATTTATTTTGGATGATCAAAACCACTTTAGCAGACTCGGAATCAGGTAATTGCTCTTGACAGGAATGCCTTTTTGTTCTTCCACTGAAGATGCATTTGATAATGAAGGCAGCGAATACTACAAAGTTTTCTCCGCTAGTTCCTGATAGCCTTTTAATCCCTCAGAAGAAAAGGCACATCACAAACAGTGAATACGATGATGAGGCAACTTTTATGGAATGACGCTAGTATCCAGGGGATTGTATCTAGGCCCAGGAATATTTGTCATGATGGGGTTGGGGGGTTGTGGTCTTGGTTCTATTGGCCCGGATACAGATCGTCCGTTTGGTAATTTTACCGATATTCCTACAGACCACCTTTGCTAGTATAATTTACGGTCTGTGACAATTTCCTAATTTGAAAAGTGCTCCCGTATATTCGTCGTTGTTTACCCTCTTCCTTTCTCCTTGCTCCTTTTACCCTCCGACCCCGTGACACCATCCTAGTCTGAACCCAATGAATCGTCGTCGATCATTCATGCCTCTTAGCCCAAAAGCTAACCATGGCCGAGATAAGCCACGTTCCATTTATCTAATGAAAACCAGGGTCTATAATTCTTCTGTCGTGACGATGGCCTCTCGTGAAAGGTTACAAAGAAGCACTACTCTAGGGTGAAACATGGAATCTAGGACTAAAGGAGCCACTTAATCCTCTGACCGCTTCCCATTTTGGGTTTCAAGTAAATGAACAGTGTTTTTAGTTTGGCATTAATTAATGTTTGTCCAGCGAGTGCCAAGACGTCACATTATACTCGGGATAATGGACTCCATGTGATCACGGGACCATAACTCAAACCTTTCTATCTCGACTGACGTTTTTTGAATGAATGCAAAGGCGGCATCACCTGCCAAGTCTTCCTTCGCATTCAATCACATGGTGACACCATTCATCACACCATGCCATTCGCCTCTTAAAAAGGTGTTTTCAAATTCAACCCCTCACACACACAAGTGGAATAATGACCAATTCCCGGCACTATTATTCTCTTATCAAAGCCCATAAGTCATTCTACCCCACCC
Source organism: Syngnathus typhle (assembly GCF_033458585.1). Taxonomy (NCBI): domain Eukaryota; kingdom Metazoa; phylum Chordata; class Actinopteri; order Syngnathiformes; family Syngnathidae; genus Syngnathus; species Syngnathus typhle. The sequence goes on from NC_083758.1 coordinate 3,406,589, forward strand.
AGAGTCACGGCTGATATAAATATTGTCTGGCGGCAGGGTAGAATGCTCCATACAAACAAGAAATAGGCCTCAGACCTGTTTTTCTTTCACAAAGATGGCTGCTGAGAGTATTGCGGGGATTTGCTTTAAAGCATCATGATGCTTTGAATAATTTCCCATTTTTATATCTCGCCGCGCTGGCATTGGTTGGACTGCGGGGAATCGTGCCTGACAGCTGGCTGAGTTGCCGCCTGATGGCAGTCCTCTTCCTTCATCATTTCCTCCTCCTTGTTTCAACAAGTCTTTAAACTGGTGTTTTGGTATTTTGGACCTTTAAAATTCAAAGTGGATAAAATTGTAACGGGTTTTCTCGTTAGATGGATTTGGTATAATGAGAACAGGAGAAGTGTCCCACTGTCCTGTCTCAAGCTTCAGCCAAACAAGCGACCAGCAGATCTGCAAAGTGGATCCTGTGGCGTTTGATTGGCCCTGAGCATCTGACAGTTCCTGGCGGAGAAGATGGGAAAGTGTGGTAGAGATTACTTATAGTTTAGATTTGAAATATATATTTTCTTAAAACTATATACAGTTACTTGGAACAAGACATTCCAAATAACCTGGGGTGATGTGCCACATGCTGCTTCACCATTATGATCTGAACATGTCGTGAATATTGAAAGGATGTAAATTTTCATTTTTGTTTTTTTAGCTCCTGACCATTGACGACGACTTCTGCGGCCTGGACATGAACGCACCCCTCGGGGTGTCGCAGATGGTGCGCGGTAGGCCCCTCTTCTCCGACGCCAATGATAAGATGACCTCCGTCGTGGCCTACGTCTACAAGAACCACTCGCTGGTCTTCGTGGGCACCAAGAGCGGGCGCGTGAAGAAGGTAAGATGGAGTCACCTTTCCGAAGTGCCGCGTAAGGGAGCGTGTATGCTGCGTATGACAGGAAGGATAGTTGTAGTAAGGCGGATTGACTTTCAGGCAAACTCGCTGAGTCGGCTGTATTTGCTTCGACGAGTGGTGCGTGTATGTGCATGCGTGCGATGAATTTGAGTGTGTTGTGAGGAAGCGGAGGTGTGATCAAGAGAACCCCTGAGGGGGGATTTGATTCCTGCAGCCAAACCTATCTGGTGTCTTTCTACATCCTCCTCGTCCATTACGCACACACACATGCTTCCTGTGCATCCTCTGCATCACAAGTCTACTTTTCTCCACTTTGGACTTATAAATCCAGGCGCCCCCTTGGGGGGTCGGAAATGGGTTTCGCACATCAGCATGTTACAGAAGTTGCTAGACAGCACACATCAGCATGTTGCAGAACTGATTGGTCGTCTTATCTGTTTCTTCAGGCACATTTAAATTCAAATACAGTTTTTTTGACTTTGTATTCATAACAATTTGCTGCCTGTGTAACTCCGATTTAGTTGACTGAAGTAAATTGGTATTTTTTTGTACCATGGAAGATCACCGATCACGTCACATGACAGTCGGAGAGCCCGTGGCTAAACACGATTTGTAAAGCGAAACGTGACTAGGATAAGCTACGTACTAACGTGTTACGGCTCGTACCTTGATCGTCCCCCCTCGGCCTTTCCCCGGGCTAATGGGATGACGCGAGGTGTGATGGGCGAGCGCTAGCTAGCGCTTTTTTTGCTCTTGATATAAGGCCGTGGCTGTGACTAACTCTGGGCCAGTGACGGGTCTAAAGAAAACCGCCTTACAAGCGAGGGAAGGTTGAGCTGGAGGACAGCTGCTATGTCTTGAAGATGAACAATTCCACAGATGAAAAGTGAACCGGAGAAATATGGCCAGACGCTGCCAACACACACAAGCAAACGGTGATTTTGACACTGTTTGTTCTACTTGATTACCAACCTCCTTCCTGTGTTTGTTTTGCTGCTTTTATTGCACACCGGGGCCCCGAGTGGCTCGGGCGGCGCTCTTTCGCGTAATAACCATCATGCTGCAGAGCAACTATATAATCATATTTTATACCTGCTGCTCATGTATGGTAATGAGCAGCAAATTTAGTGTCTGCGGGTAATAAAAGCGTCGGCGTACAAATACAGTATACCTTCAAATCCTTTTCAGAGGCCACTCGAATTTTTTTTTTTTTTTAAAACACTAATAGTCAATTTCATGTGAAATCTGTTTATTTGGCTGCTGTTCTTTTCAGCTTGTGTCCATATGGCAGACATGTTGGACAGAAGGTGATCAATATCCCGGCATCACAAGCCCCCATTACAAGCCAATACTCCCCTCCCCATACGCGCCCGGGCTCCTCCCCGGTCGTTAAAGTGTATACCATTAGATGACATCACGGGCAATAAAAGACAACAGCACAACAATAAAAGGTCCGAGCATCGCCCCACCTCCTTTATCAGTGATTTTATAAGCCCCCCCTTCCCGACTAATGGATGTTGATTTATATACACTGGCCCACCTCAAGTTGTTCCATCCATAAGCCTCTCCCCTGTTTTTTTTCAGCTTTTAACTGTTATTTATAGTCTTGTGAGCGACACATCCGTCTGAATAAAAATGAGCGTTACGGTAAAATAGAGTAGATGGACCTTAATGCACCGTTGTTTGGGTCCAGCTCCATTTTATGACATCATGAATTTAAGAGGGGCGTGGAAGCGTTGGCGAATGAAACTTGTCTGCTTGTGAAATGTTTCTATTTGACGGCTTGGAATAATATTTTGTTTGGCTCGCGGACTTGAGGGTATCTTACGGCCATTACGACAATTGATGGTTTAATTAAGGAGGCAAACGGGAGCTACGGCTCGACGAGGATCGTCGTTTAATAATATAGACAAACACTCGTGCTTTGGGTCAAAGGCTAGCATAAGGCGCTAATGTTGTCTTACGTCAACCAGATCGGAAGCTCTCCGCCTGATTGGTAATATGCGTTGTCTCATCCTTGTCAAGGTGTTAATGGTGTTTTCTGTCAAGTTATAAATCAAAAACAATCAGAGAATGCTTTACAACCAAATAGCACTAATAAATAAACACAAGGCTTTGCCAAGATTGGATCAATACAGGCCGGCTAAAGTGGAATTGCGCCACTGGATTCATTTCATTGTTTATTTTATGATTGTGCAAAAAACAAGACGTCATTGCAGGAATGAGTCACTTTTTGAAGTAACTTAGAACTCACTTGTATTTGTCGTTGATTGTGGCGGAGGAAGAAGTAGCAGAAAATTCCGGAAAAGCTCAGTTCCTGAATTGAAAGTGCAGTCTCAATCGAGAGTTGGAGAAGTGCTTTGAAGACGCGAGCGCTGGTTTTTTTTTGCTTTCATGGTCGACCAACTTTAAATTGGTTCCCTCTCGAAAAGGAGACACTTGATCTAAACTCATTCCGATGCCCGCATACAAAAGGGACCCTCCAAAATCATCTCACCTGAGTCTATCCATGCCGATACAAACCGTAAACTATCCGACTAGCTTCCCTTTGAATTTCCCACCCGTCTTTCTCGGTCTGCGTATAGCTGAGTGGAGTTCTTTGATGGCCGCCTCCTGCCATATGGCGTCTGTCGGTTTCACTCTAAGATGGAGCTGTGATGGAGATGAAAGGACTCCGTTGTTAGGGTGAGGTTTAAAGCCATCGCTCACAGGTCACTGGTCAAGGGGAAATCCTCTCCCCCCTCCTGCTGGCATCGGGTTAGCGTATGGTCATTTGCTCACGCTGCATATTACCACGGATGGAAACCAGAGTGGAGACCGAGGACTGCCTGCAGAGGTGCTAATGCAGCTCCCCTCTGACTCTCCCAATGGGGAGTATTGGCTCCCCACACAATGAGCAGCTAACCTTGAACTTGACACGAGGATGTCGGCTCGAACAAGGTTGAAACGTACCGAACAAGCTGCCAGAAACTGGGCATGCAAAACCTAAGGCCAAATCGTTTCCATTTTTTCCTAATCATTTATCAGAATTTGGCGAGAGCCGAGTGTCAGGTTGTGACAGTGCAGTCACCTCTTAACACGGTTTGCTTCTTTCTAATCTGTACCAATCAGACAGACAAGAAGTTTGAGGGCAATGACGCATGACGAATGTGAAAGAGGAAGTAAAATCCCAGAGTGAGAATTCAAGACAATTCATGTCCGTCATATCAGCTGTTGACATCAGCACCAAACAGGTCAATCTCTACACGTGATGGTTAATGTCTGCTGTTGCGAAAGGGAAAGGTCAACGTCTTCCCTCAACCTCCTGTCAATTTCCCCCTTTGCCGCCCTACCCCATACACCTGAGTCGTGTTTTTTTTCGTGAGCTCCCGCTGCCCTCCTCATCACAAACATGCCATTTAGCTGCCATTGTATTATTCCGCTTACTGGATTCACAATGCTGTGTCACTCTTGTCGAGTCGACACTCTTCCTTGAGATGTTTATCACTCTGGACTGTTCCCATATGTTGCACGGGTTGAGATCGTCCTTGTTTTTGCCCACGTGTTTGTTCGTCTTGTCTCCGCAATGGTGTCGGTTAGCTCTAGATGCAGATTATTGAAACAAGCCGAGGCGCGGTCAGTGGAGCAGAGGATTAACTGCTAAGAGCTAATGATGAAATATGCCGGAGGATGTGTCGGCATTGTGCTCCAAAATCCATCCACCGCCCAACCGCCGTTGTTACGCTATCAGAACACGTAGACGGCAAAGCACCGCAACACAACCCATTCCGGCCCTTACTCCAAACTCCTGCTGCATGCGGCTAGCATTGAGAGAATGCTAATGTTTCCCGCGCTGTTAAGTATTCCGCGGCAGTGCTTCCCAGTTGACTTGGCGCTATATGTGTGTGTTGCTGTTCCCTTACCAGCTAATGCAGCAGCGTGTTGCCATGGTAACAGGCGGCTATCACTAGCATATACTGACTGAATTGAAAAAACAAGGCGGGAAATGACTGGCCTAAAAGGTGAGCCTAAAAAGCCCCATAGTGAGACACATAGGAAGACGTAGCGAAGTGTTTGTCATGAAAAAAATCGACATATGCTGACGTATGGGGTGTGAAGGATATACCGCATCGCTTCCTCCTACGCTAACAATTAGCAAGTTAGCACGTTTGCATGACTGACTCAGCAGATGGGAAATGCGTTGTGGAAATAGCCGGTCACCTTCAGTATGTCATTTAGGTGTGTATTTATAGCCAGGCTTTTTCACCTTCTCGTCGTGGCTTATTCATAATTGATAAGCTTGCTCGCTTCATACAATGGCGGTTTTGCCGCTATGATTCACGGTCGTTGTAGTCCTTTACCTTCCTGTTAACTTCAAACTCCCCCAAAAACTAAATTAGTATTCCGAAAGGAAGTAGAGGGAAATGTGTTTTACTCCCCCAATGGGAAGCCCAGAGAGACCGGAATTGGCGAGTGAGAATAATGGGTCCAAGCTGGCGGAGATGGAGATAGCAACGATGGAGACAGCCTGTTGGGACGAGAATATTCTGCTGTTCATTTTTGCGCAGCTATTAAGGCAAGTACCCGTGTGTAGCGGCGGCGAGACATTTTGAGAGGCCATTCGCGCCTTCCGTGTTTTTGTGGTGGCTGAAGGGCTCGAGTAGGCAGAGAGAGATACTGAAAAGGGAAAATGACTCACTTTTCATGTGAGATTTTTTTTTGTGTGTGTTTGTAACCTGACAGTTTGAACCGCAGTTGACTCTGAGCGTTGACGGCTCGGGGTTAAGAAAAGGACGTGGCGAGGTCTGACACATCATGGACTCTTTGATCCAACAAATCACTTTACAGTATTGCCATTGGCTGCCATTTGTACTCAAGTTTTTTTTTCTCCTATCATTGCCTTAACATAGTTGCTCCTCTATCGTGTAACATCACAGTCTCTAATAACCACTCAATGGCTGGCACACAGCAGCGTGTCGGATCATTTATCAAAACATCCCAGTCGCTCATTTGTTAATATCGTGCATGGATTTCCGAGAACATCACAGCAGCGGGTTCAGCTCGTGTTATGATCTCAACTCCTTCCCTATCCTGGAAGTCATCTAATCACACAGTGAGCAGCGACACAATGGTCCCATCCACATCTTTGACACCCTCAAAGAGCTTGTTTGAGTTCTTACCCTCCATCTCGCCTATTAAGCCCACTTGAAAAGCTGTGCGTCTACTCAGCCAGTTAATTAGCGGCGCTATTAACGGCCCTCAGCCATAGCCTGTTATTGTCAAGGCAGCAAACGGGGAGATAATTATGCAGAACTTTTCTCTCGCCTTCACACGACGACTGCCGGATCACAGAGTATGTCAACACCCTGAACTTGTATGCGGGTTTTTTACATGGCAACACTTTCATACTGGTGATAAACACTCGGTTGAGTGTTGTCTTGAATTGTTGAAAAGCTAAACTTTTGAGCTAACCTAGCTAGCTTAACTTCACAGTTCATCCAGCTAGCTTACCGGCGTAAACATTGTGTCAGCCCTTCGTCTGTGCGAGGATAAGTCAAACTGAAATAGAGTCTTTCATTGGTTTTTGCCAATTGTACCACATCTTAAAATGTTTTGTTTTTAATTATTTTAAATTAGTTGCTTAAGGGCGGCTCGGTGGCGCACTGGGTAGCACGTCCGCCTCACAGTTAGGAGGGTGCGGGTTCGATTCCACCTCCGGCCCTCCCTGTGTGGAGTTTGCATGTTCTCCCCGGGCCTGCGTGGGTTTTCTCCGGGCACTCCGGTTTCCTCCCACATCCCAAAAACATGCTTGGTAGGCCGATTGAAGACTCCAAATTGTCCCTAGGTGCGAGTGCGAATGGTTGTTTGTCTCCGTGTGCCCTGCAATCGGCTGGCAACCGGTTCAGGGTGTCCCCCGCCTACTGCCCGATGACGGCTGGGATAGGCTCCAGCACTCCCGCGACCCCCGTGGGGACTAAGCAGTTCAGAAGATGGATGGATGGATGGATAGTTGTTTAAGTCGACTCGAGTCCAAGGCGTGTGACTCGCCTTTGGTTTCTCCTGCGATGTTTCACAAGATTTGTTGTGTTGCCATATTTTCAAACGGACTGCTTGTATATGCTTTTTATCTGAGAATTGATTTTGAAGCAAGAAGGTCTGATATTAGAGCTACGGGTGTCCAAACCTTCGATGGTAGCTCCAGCACAGCATGAACTAGCCCCACGCGGCACTCATTCAATTTCCCATTCTCAAAGGTCATTTACATTTTGTTGTTGATTAAATGCTATATAAAATATTTACGGTAGCAGCAGCACCTCCCGAAAATGAACAACTTATTATTTTTTTATTAGGACTATAGCGTAGGAGTGTTGAATAATCGCACGGGGACTGTTCATTTGAGCTTCGGCGGTAGGGAAAGAAAAAAAATCAATAGGATGTCCACAGCTAATCACACAGTGTGTTCTTGCGTTGCCCACTGAATGGATGACTGGACGGGGCGTAATCGTGCTGAGCCCACTTTGTAATTTTCCGTGAGTGCCTCTGTTGGGTAAGCTTCAGTGTTCAGAAAAGCATTTTCTAAACTTGGTTTGAGGACTAAATAGGCAGCAGCGTTCTTTTATTGGGTACTTGAACAGATGAGAATATTAGTAGCAATCATTTTCTTTCATAGTTACTCGAAAAAAACGATATTTTGTGTTCCCATTTGGCCACTTATGTACATGTTTAAAAAGAAAATCTGGTGAAAAAAAATAACATCGAAGGAAAAAATTGACGTCAGGATTGATCCGTTTTTCTGCCTTTTAAATTGATGTCACTGTGTTACTCACAGACTCTGTGTGTGTCGCTATATAGAGGACACGGCACTGCAGGTGAGGCACCCCCCCGCCCCGCCTCACTCCCACTCACCAACCAATCATTGCTCACCGTTGGTCTCTTGGGGCGACCGGTGCCCTCACTCACCTTTCTTTTTTTTCCATCCTCCACTGCTCCCATCTTCCTTCCTCTCACTTTGCAGCCTCACAACTGGGTCATTCCTTCTCTCCCTGCAGGCAACGGCAGGTACGATGAATTCGAGTACACTTTAAGGCTATAAACTTAATTGAGGACTGCAAACGGAACAGCGGTTTCCTCTATTGGGACGAACATTCTCGATGATTATATCATTAATCAGACGATAATCTCTGATATGAGAAAATCATTTCTGGTATAACGGACGAAATAAAAAAGATGGAATGTTCGGTATCGTCCGTATGAGACTGTTTTTTTTTCGGTTTCACAGTTGTAACCGTATCCGGCTTTAAAGTACACCTCATGGACGTTAAGAAAATGTTGAAGCTTCATTCAAATCTCTGGTCCGGATTAGTTTCGGTTTCACTGTTGATTGCAACGACGGGGGAGTGGATAATCGTGTAATGTCTCGTAATTTTGGTAACCAAAACAACGTGACCGAGCTTTTCCTGTGTACACATCCTGATATAATTCTTGCTGAATAAACAATGGTGAAAACGGTTGACCCGAGTTATGTTTAGAAAAGTCATGATTGCATGACAGTTTATATATGTTTGCTTTGCCTTATTCACCAGTTCATATGACACCGCTTCCCTTACGCATAATCTCATAGTAACACATACACAAACACGCTGTGCGGTGCGAGGGCGGCGATGTCGCCATTTCGATTCCTCGACTGAGCAGATGCGAGTGTAAACATTCGCCAGTGTGACACCTTTGATTCATTTATACAGTGTGTCTATTTTTTTGTTTATCGCATATCCCTTGTCACAATCCACTAAAAAGTGAGCCATTTTTAATCCTTTTCCTTTCCGTCCTTGATTTTTGACATACGGGCACCCTGGGAAATTGGACTTCCAAGGATACTTTGATGTGCAACCCTCCCTTGTTCCCTTCACACCAATCCCCCCCTTTCCCCCTCAGTCTGCTTTCAGTGACGAAATCTCAACACAGCATCTTGTCTACAACTCTTCCCTCTAGAGATGAAGTCCTCGGTTTTTTTTTGCTCATGCATGTAATCAATTTCTACCCTTTTAATAAAGCTAAGCGGTAACGTTTAGGAAGTTTGCTTTGCGAAGCCACTCAAACCTACCAGGGGGGAAAAAAAACACATTGTTTCATCTCTGTGTTTGGATTGCAAAATTGACGGGAATGAAATGGCGGACGTTCCATCTGGTTTGGTCTCAAAAATGACTTACACACCAAATCAAACCTCTGTCCTCTTCCCCTTCTGCCACCATGGCTACCATCTGGCACATACCCCTGGTAGCTACATTACAACCAGAGATTAAACCCAAATGCTGTACCGTTTTTGTTGAAAGGATTCTGGCTCAGTTCAATTCAGTCTTACGAGTACCTGGTGTTAGCCTACAATGGCCTCCACTTCAGTTTTGACTACCATTTCCTGGCGTCTGAACACAGTACAGATGCTAGCGCGTGTGCTAAAACGCGTTGGCAGGCGTCACGTCTACCACAACGTGGGCTGCAGACTTGGCGGCCAAAGACACGAATGGCGTAGACATCGAAGTTCCTTTTCACCTTTATCACGGTAAAACACGGAATTCCGATTGGAGCTTGTTTTTCCTCTTCTTCCAGACTTCTTTGCATTGACTGATCTGTTTGTCACGCTTTTTTAATTGGAAAACGCTCTCCCAGCGGGCTCGCGTGGCGCCATCCTTCTTGAAGCTTCTTTTATTTAATACCGTGTTTGAGATCAGCAGGCCGGCTTGCAGCTGCTGGATAAGCCATTCGTTTGTGATTAGTATATAAGGCCAACATGTCTACTAGCGTTTGAATAATGAGCTTGTGGTGACAGTTGGGGCGCACTGTAGTTTTCGTGGGTGGAGGGATGGTGGGTTGGGGGAGGGGGGGAATGAAGCAGGGTGGTGTGCAACATGAACAAATGAGCAGGAGGAAGCGAGGGTCTACTCTCATCTTTTGGGAAACGATTATACCTCGGCTTCATTCGTCTCCAAGGAGAGTCAGAGTGCCTCTAGAGTTTTGTGTTAGCATTGTTGCACTGCTAGCTTTAGCATAATCCTTACCTTGTTTCTTCCTCTTTGGTAGTGGTTGAAAAGAAACGCCAAGACATCTTTCCATCACTGCGCCCTGGCGACCGCACACTGAAGCTTCTTAATGTTAAATAGCCTCTAATTCTCTGTATCGCCGGATTATCCATAATTGATTTATGGATGAGGAGTAAAATTACTCATCATTTGAGGGAGAAAAGAGGACATTTTGTCTCCGGGCTTGAGCGTAGCGAGCTTTGTTCGAAGCTAATGGAGGATCTTAGCTTCAGGCCGTCTTTACGATCACAGCTGGAAAATGCGATGTTACATTTAAAGCAGATTGTTGTCACTGTGATAGAAAAGTACACCTGAGGCTATCATTGTGTAAGATTTAAAGGCAACAAAAAGCATTGTTGGCAAACGTTATATTAAACCGTACACGACATACGCTGTGTTGTCCTCTCATACTGTGAGTGTCTAAGCTTGTAAAGAAACTAATCCCCAAAACCTGATCTCAAACGGAACATCGGCATCTTATTTTGTTAGCAAACAGTAATAAAAACTCACATTAGATCCATTTCACCGCAGTTGTGTGTGTGTGTGTGTCCCCCTCGTCGCTCACTTAATAAAAGCCTCCATGAGAGTGGAGGCATTCTCCTCTCCGGTTTCTTCCTCGGCGATAGCATATCTCGACCCTCTGCAGTTGCTAGGCTGCGTTGCTAGGCAACTCATATCTACTATTATGGGATTCGAGCGGACTCAATGGGGAAGTTTAGAGCCGACAAGCTGGCCCTCTGTTTGTACGCTCTGCGGTATCATGTTGCGCACGATTTTCGATTGTGCTGAAGAGTCGTCAACAACAGCTGCAACTTGGAAATTAAGTTCGCTAGTAGTTTGCGGCAAGGTCAGTTAGCGTAGATAAAATACAACATTATTGTCATATCTTCAAGGACATGCTGGAACTTTGAGAGATCAAAATCGAGCACCTAACATTATGTTAAGGTCTCTGTACTGTTATTATCGCTCTAAACCAAAATATTCGCAATCAAACGAGCAACATGCAGCATCAAATATCTTTTATTCAGGCACGTACGGAGGCAAGTTAAGGTCAAGGTGAAGTACCAGTTGAGAGCCGGGCAATTTATACGACAACAACCCAGCGTAGCTCTCGACGTTCGCACAATGCGATGCGTGTGCACACAAACAAACAGTCTTCCTCTACGCCTGATATTGATCGCTTCCTTCATTCTCGGACTCTTCAAAGGTGACTCTCCGACCTTCCCGATCCCCCTCTATGGAAGTTTATCTGTGCCATCGGATTTTGAATTCGAATTTGTAGCACTGAATTTTTTTACATCCAATTTTTAACACTGAATTCTTTTTTGCATCTAAATCAGACTTTGAATTTTAAAAGCCATCGAATTTCTAGCACTGAATTTTTTTTTCCTAAGACATTTTTTTCAATGTCTCAAAAAATTCAGTGTCAAAAAATTCAATGTCTTAAAAAATTCAGTGTAAAAAAATTCGACATCTCAAAAAATTCAATGTAAAAAAATCCAATGTCTAAAAAAATTCAGTGTAAAAAAATTCGATGTCTCCAAAAATTCAGTGTAAAAATATTCAGCGCGGACATCCGGGGTAACCAAGGGAGAAGTAATCGATCCCTGTATCAAATCATCCAACGTTCAGCCAATCAAGTTACGCTCCATTGGTCATGTGACGTCGAAACAGGAACGTCGTGAAGTTCAAGTTCATTACAGTATTACAGTATTAACTGTTACTGTTACCTTTGAACTTCACGACGTTCCTGTTTCGACGTCACATGACCAATGGAGCGTAACTTGATTGGCTGAACGTTGGATGATTTGATACAGGGATCGATTACTTCTCCCTTGGTTACCCCGGATGTCCGCGCTGAATATTTTTACACTGAATTTTTGGAGACATCGAATTTTTTTACACTGAATTTTTTTAGACATTGAATTTTTTTACATAGAATTTTTTGAGATGTCGAATTTTTTTACACTGAACTTATTAAGACATTGAATTTTTTGACACTGAATTTTTTGAGACATTGAAAAAAATGTCTTAGGGAAAAAAAAATTCAGTGCTAGAAATTCGATGGCTTTTAAAATTCAAAGTCTGATTTAGATGCAAAAAAAAATTCAGTGTTAAAAATTGGATGTAAAAAAATTCAGTGCTACAAATTCGAATTCAAAATCCGATGGCACAGATAAACTTCCATACCCCTCCATTAAAAGTATTGCACTTGAATCAAATCTGTCACACTTGACGGGAATCTTGTAAAGAAACACGTCACCCTGAGTGGGCATTGTTTTGTAAGTCGGACGATGAAAAGTTTGTCTTTTTTTTAAAGCTAAAATGGGTTTCCGTAAGCCGTCAATCAGAGCGAGGATCGTATCATCCGAGTATGGCCCTGTTTGTTGGTTTTCGCAGGGTCACTTGAATCATGTCTAGTAAAGCTTTTACACAAGATGAGCTCCCATAAAGACAATGGGAGTGTTTGAGTGCATATGGTGTGATGAATGGTCCAATGGGCTGAGTAGAGGAGAGTGTCCATAAAACACCTAAAATGTCCTTACTCTCTTTCTGGCTTATTGTCCATCCTTTCATCTTTACTGTTTCTCATCACTTGTTTGCCTTGTGTTGTGTCTCTACTCGCTCATGTCATCCATCTCTCTTCGCTTCTCTCTTTCGTTCTGTGCTTCTGGCTACAAACGACAAAAAAAACCCTCCAAACAAATGAGAGTAATATCGTTTTACGGGACAGCGACTTCAAAGTTTGTTTCGGCGCCAAAAAAAAGTCCCTGAGGGGATAGAGTGAGGACGGACGTTTGAGAGGGTGGTGAAAGGCAGACAAGACTGAGCAAGTGTGCTGTGTTATTTGAATAAATGAGTTGTTTTTTGATGATTCGTTTTCCTCTTTCAGTTCTTGAAAGGCTACGAAAGATCCATTTTTGCTATTTGTATTGTAATCAGATCACCTTGAATGGGTTTCTCAATGTACAAATGTGGCATCGTCCAACAAATGAAACATCTAATTTGATCCAAATTCTAAATTCAGTGTTCTTATATAGCCCGATTATATGATTACAAATCAATATCAAATGTATTTGAGTGTAATCTCCAGAATCCCACGCCATACTCTGCCAACAGCAAAGGATATTTTTCTATCTTTTGGTCCCATTTTAAATCCATCTACATTGCTACTAGCTTCATGCTAGCTAGCGCTAAGCTAGTTAGCCTCTCAGGTCATTGCAAATTACCATTGATTTGTTGCTAGCATGGTGTTAACCGCCCAACAGGGAGAAGCTAGCTGTCTAAATAGTTTCGTTGATAGGACAGCGTTAGCTAGCTAATTATTTGCAGAATTGGGAGTCTGCTGGAATGTACGTATGTAGCTTTCACGCTTGCAAACTTCCCACGAAGGTGACTCAAACGGGAAAATTGTGATTTGCCGTTTGTTTTCAACGGCCAATTTTGAATTCAAGCCCTGGCGTATACTTTATATCAGTATCAGTTTTCCAACTGCTGACTTCTGATTGGCTTTCTGTTGACAGCCATCAAATGCTTCCTAATGTTTTTTGTATTTTTTTGCTGAACCGGTTTTTCCAGACACCTCCAACACTCTCCGTGACTCTTTATCCTAGTTTGTGCCAGTGAGCATCCTCCCGCCAACAACACCGCCCTCCCCTCATAGAACCAGCTGAGATGAAAAGGCCCTCAGATCCAAGGTGGCTAAACTTTGATCAAACTGGCAACAAGTGTAAATAGGATCGCTAATCGGGATTTAACGGAGGGGGTCTGCTGTCCGGGTAAACGGCGCTCCGACAGCGCCTTTAATTGGGATGTAATCTGTAACATGTCATTTGTCTGGAGTAGGATGGATGGAGGATTACCGTGTCGGATGTGAAAAGCCAATGTATGCGATAAATGCACTGAAAAAGGAACTAATGAGCTTCGTGAAAATCCTCAGTTATGCCGCTAAAAACCCAGCTCAGATTACAATCATCAGATATGGTCAAACGGGCCTCAATCCAATTGGAATCCGCAAATCAGTTTGCCTCTCTAAACTCCGGACCCGATTACATCGCTTTTAGAAGCCACAAAAGCCGCCGGCCGGGTCGACTTTTCGGTTTCAAGCCTCTTAGGGACCGTCGAAAACAACAGGGCGGGAGGGACCAATAGTGGCAAATATTCTTCATCTTTCGTAATTAAGTTTCCGGAAAGCATCTCTGCGCCTTTGTTGCTGTTCGCCGCAGCCAAATGAAGTCATCTGTTGGTTGAGCCGTAACAAATTGATCCTGAATGAATAATTTTTTTTTCTTCAAAGGCTGTGACTCGTGTTCTTCACTAACATTATTCATGTGCCTTTGTGTTGCGATCAATTACGTCAAGCGTCTGTTTATGCAGCCCAGGTGGCATTGTGTCCGTCCATTGTTCCGATTTTGACCTACCCCGACTCTTGACCCCTAATCATCGTCCACGCATCTGTCACTTCTTATTTAATTTGATTCATTAGAGAAAAATCATCATTTATTGCTTTTCTTTTCTATACCTTTTGGCTCGCCTTCTTCCGAAAGTGAGCGGAGTCTGGCAGTTGGTGCACCCCCACCCCTCCCTTACTTCTGCTTTCTCTGTGTTCAATTATTCATGCTGAGCTCGATCACACACACATCCACATCCACACGCGCACTGTTGTGTAAATGCGTGTGCCATGTGTTGGCAGTGATATGTATTTCGGAGGGCTTTGTTTCCAGGACCGGTTACTGGCAGCATCGGTACTGAAACTGAAGGGACCGTTACTGGAGATGAAGGCAAAGGGACTTCTTGTGTGTTGCCTCACATCATTTACCAGCTGTTTTATTTTTTCATTTTTAAACAAATTCTCCAAAGATGCGTTCTTGAAAATGGAGCCTGAAGGGAAGTGACTCTTCTGGACAATTTGTGCTGTGTTGGTGATGGTGCAGTTTTACGAGATTAATGACACATGGTGGCTAGGCGGGAACGAGACAGCAGGGGTTCAGTGTTTGATGCGGTTCTCTGCAGTTGATACATTTTGGCAATTCATCTTCTAGAATTACACCCACACGGGACATCTAGTAGACATTCATCTTAGATCACCACTAGCCAATCTTTCTGGTAAAGCTAAAATTAAACGCATTGCTAGCTTAATGCTAGCACTCAATAAAAAACTAGCAAAAAGCAGGCTAGCAAAAATGAGCATGAATGCTTTTCCAGACCTGTACTGCAGTATCTTTTAGTTCCTGTTTGTTTCTGTGGATAAATTGCATACTCTATTGAGTTTAAGTCCAGAGTCTTGGCAACTCTAAACCAGTCTTCCAGTTTTCCCCCTCTGATGAAATCCTTTGTGGTTTTGTCTTAAGTCTTAAATCTCTTGATTAGTTTGGATGCATTTTTCAGCAAATTTCCTGACAAAATGGTTTTGTTGACTTCAGTATTCATTCTGCTATAAAGTTAAGCTCCGAATAAATTAAAAGTAATTCATTATTAAAGGTGCAACATTTTGAAATCAATAAATAATAGTGTTTATTTAGCGGGATTCTTTTTTTCCCGGCTAACTGACGATATGAGAAAGGAGTGAGTGTGAAATGGATATGAGTCATCCCATCAGCGAGGGAGCCGGGTCACCGTGGACATGGCCGCCGACCCGGCACGGATGCCCCGGCTATTGATCCCATTAAAACGACACCTCCCTGCTTGTGTTTTGTATCCTTCCCTGTGTTTACTTTCCTGTCAGAGTGCATTAATCTTAATGAGATCAACAACAAGGTTCCTCGTCTTCCCTTCAGCCGCTATCTCGACGGTTGCACGTCTGTCCCTCACGCCCAGCAGATGTTTTTTCCCCACCTTTTTAATGCTCGGCTGCTTCATCATCATAAAATAGAAAACGTTATGCAAATAATGATTCGGCGATAAACGCGAGGAATAAAACCAGGAGATAACCTGGTGAATATAAACGTATCAAAACTCCTCCTCATCAGGATGCTCCTGATATTTTGTGATTTGACATCATCACATAGAGCGCCACGGGGCATCGGGATGGCTCGCAATTGTCTACCCGGAATTCTTTTTTAAAGACATTAAAGATATTTATGGGGGAAATGAGCCCAGCAGCGGCGGCTCGGCACCGTTATTGTGGCGACTTGATGAGAGGTTGATTTATCGCCCTAAAACAAGCGCCTTGTGTTTATTCAGATTCTCAACGATATATATTCTTCAATTTCTAGTAGTCCTCCTTGAAAGCACACCTATTTGTCTTTGTGTTATTTTTTTATTTCAAAATAAAACGATTGTAAGCATCAGTTTGAAATAATGGGCCGCTTTCGAATAAATACAATGATCAGATTAATCGATGCAATAATCGACAGATTAATCGATTGTTGAAATAATCATTTGTCAGCCCTATTGTGATCCTTCAAGGTACAGATTTCCAAATCGGTTTCCATTTTATTTCTAATTATACGAGATATTCCCAGAATAGTTTTTGCTTTATACCAGATGAAATATTCGATTAATCGTTGTAGCCCTGTAGCAAAAAAAACAAACTTTTCTGCCCCCTTCCTTAGGGTACCACTTGAACATACCCCAGTCTATTCATTGGTCGTTGGAACAAAATCTATGCATTTTCTTTTCAAATCAAGCCTCTCTCCTCGTTCACGGTGGCTTCCAATAAATCCAGATGATTCCCCGCGTCATTATATGCCACATTTGACTTGCAAATGGCCTCCTTGAGCTTTCCAAGAAGGCGAGATGAATTCAGTCCCCACGCATGCGGCTGTTTGTCGGATACCTGCACGTGACTTTTTTTCTCGCCCAACTTCCAGCGTTCAATTTCCCGTGGCCCTACAGGGGGCAGCACGCATTAGCGTCCTCTTTTGTCCCCTGTCAGCACGAGCAAGGTAAACATCCTCTCGGATTATCTCTTTCATTCTTTACCTCGTTTTTTTTTTTTTTTACCGTCTCCCCTTCTGCTTTCACTCCATCTTGACTCCTGAGAGATGAAAGCCTCCCTACAGCTCCTTTCACTCCTCCTGAAGAAGCCCAAATGAGCAAGCTTATCTGATAAATTACCCATTTTGGTTCTTCTGACAGAAATGCACGCACGGACACACGTCCAGCCCGCTTGCGTGTACAACCGACCACATCAATAAAAAAAAGAAATTGGTCGGGATTGTTCCAGTGGGATGTAAATATATGTAAGCAGA
The DNA here is from genome assembly GCF_033458585.1 of Syngnathus typhle. Classification (NCBI taxonomy): domain Eukaryota; kingdom Metazoa; phylum Chordata; class Actinopteri; order Syngnathiformes; family Syngnathidae; genus Syngnathus; species Syngnathus typhle. Next base: position 3,423,724 of record NC_083758.1, read on the forward strand.
ACGCCCACACGGCGAGTCTGCTGGGAAATCCGGACCCCGGCACCGGAGGTTCGAGGTGCCTGGCGTCGGCTCCCCCGGGCGCGGAGAAGTCAGGATTACTGGGCCCGGCGCCGTAAGGCCTTTGGGTCGCACTCCGCATGGGGTCCGCAAGGGGGAGGGTCATGTGGCTTTTATCAAAACCCCGACAGCTGTTGTTCGGCTAAGCCCCTCCCCCTTCCTACCCAACCGGATGCGCCACAGACTTCTTAATACTGGCGTATGTCCTCCGCAGCAAACTCATTTGCATCTGCAGAGTGTGTTAATTCGCAAGTGTGACTCGGGCTCGGCTAATCAGCATAATGAGGGAATGAGCTGGTAATGCAACAAAATGTTTAGATTGGACCTGAATTGTTTGGGCTATTCCCTGCGGTGCATAAACGAATCACGGCTGAGTTCAGCAAAACACTTGGAATGCAAAAATGTGAATATTTAAAACACATTTAATTCCATTCATTCATTATGTGCTCTTTACTTGCAATACTATTACATTACAATACTAAGACACCGATACTTTAACGGAAACATGAATGACAAGACTTTGTGAGTTGACAGTCCGCCAAGATTATTTGAAAAACATGTTATAGAATTCTTCAGGTCAAGTCTAAGATGCGTGAAAATCTTAATGTCGCGCCTTCAAAGTACTCGAATCTGACCTCGGATGGCGCCCGCTTGTTAAGTTACGTGACACCGTCGCAGCAGCTGCTCTTGAACACACAAAGCCGAAGTGTCTTTGTGTGTGTGCGTCAAGCAAAGGCCTCTAATGTGGCATCACGATGAATAGCGTCAGAGGTGAAAGGTTAAAAGTGCAGCTGTACAATAGCACCTGCACACAAACACACGCTCGCTACCTAATGATTGAGCTCCCCCCGACCCCCCGACCCCGACGTCCCTCATCCCCACTCTCTCCGGGGACCCTCTCAGTGTGGGTCGTGTGTGTTTCCTGCACTAATTACACTCCTGACACCCGCCAGCCACCCCTCACTCCGTCTTTGAGAAAGATACAGTAGTTTCATCAAACGTCCTTGCCCCCCCCCCCTCCCCTTCTCCTCCCTTGGGCGCCATGTGGGGGACTGTCTCCCCCGTCTAGACCCTGACAACATTTAATGACGGCGTGAACCAACGGGAATTTTGGCTGGGTCCCGCTAGGGGTGCGGGCGCGTTCCTCCCCTTAAAAGTCCCCCCACACACACACACACTGGTATAAAAGATACTGGAGTAAACCTTGTAGTTTGCATTGCTGCCCTACGTGCTTCCTCTGTTGCAAAAAGTCCCACATCATTTCAAGATTAATTAAAAAAAAAAAAAGTAACATGTCCTCATTTCATTTGGAATTTGTGAAACAGTTAATCACAATTACCACGAGTGGCGTTAGCTCTGCTCCGCAGCTGGCGTTGCGCAACCTTCCCTCTTTGCTTCTCTTTGTTTCGGGACTTTCTGATTGGTTGAGTGTGTTGCAATTCTCTGCTTTGCTTCCCACTGTGAAAACGAACTAGGACCAGCTTGCACAGCGAGCTGTGCGAAAAAGCATATTGTTTTGTTTGGGAAGTCACGTTATTTAGCAAAGATCCCAAGGGATTGTTTTGGTGAGTGATGGGTCGCAATACAAGATGACCTCCATTGAGGAGCGCTTGATTTGTTCCACGTGTGTGTTATCAAACCGAGTACATAAGGATGTGTACACGTCGGATGGATGGACTATATAGATTGATTTTGCATATATGACAGCCTGGTATCGGATGTCCTAGTATCGGAGCATTTTTACAAGCCTAGAATCATTGCATCCCTAATTGTCAACAATTAATTTGTGGCCTTCAGTAAGGAGTCCAAACAAACACTTTACAACAACCCCACCCCCTACTAAAGTTGATGACAATGTTAAGTATAGTTTAACGCCGTCACTTTTTTTTTTTTTTTTAGCTGCATGTCGGCAGCTTGTTACTCTGTCTATATGTGTGTAATTGCAGCCACTGGCTCTTGTTCTCTCTGCAGGCCATCTAATGAGCTTGCACACACGTACGCAGCGTGATTGGCGCACCATGCCGGCATAGTCTATATCTCTCTCCAGCCTAATGAGAAGGCAACGCCGCCCAAACTCGCGGTATAACAATCATATCATCTGTGGGTTTTTTTTGTTTTGTAAAAAGTCGCTAAACTCTTAGCGGCGGCGCTACCAAACAACTAGACTCACTTAAGAAATAAAGACGAAGAGGTCACAAGCGGTCGGAAGAAAGTCATTGCGTAACAATCACATCTTGGCGACATATTTGTTGAGCATGCGGAACATATTTTGCAAAAGAAAGTGTCTGAAAAGTCACTGTTTGAAATTTCACGCACCAAAAAAAAGTGGACTCTTACGCAAGATAAGCTTTTTATCTTTTCATTATTGCTGCGATACACACAATGTGCCGATCTGATTACGACGCCTGTTTGTGCTTTTGTGCCTTTAAGTGAATTTCACCAGAGCCGCTCGCTAATGGGCCAACAATTATTGCGCTTGTGTCGCAGTAAATCATTCATATCATGTTCCATCTCAGCTGTCTTGGCTGCCGTGTTGCAACGAACAACAACAACAAGCGAGCTGCGGCATCCTTTTTTTTAAATTATTTATCATCTGTCATAAAATGGAATTTTATAACATGATGTTTTGGTTTCTCCCGACAAAAAAAATCCTTGGAATACTCCGGACACCGCATCCATTCATATGATAACACATGTTTTAAATTCAGTTTGTTTGTTCTGTAGCGTGTGTATTTACAAGACGCGGTCTAATGGGAGGAAGGTTACGGTAACCATAGCAACCGCTGGACTTATTTGGCGCCCAAATAAACACTCGCATACAGACGTGTCCACGCTTCGTGGAGCGTGTCACTTACTTTGACCTGTGGAGTTTTGGCACCAGATGTCTCCCAACTGGCACTACTGGAGACATATGCCGGATCTGTGTGTTCATGTGTGTGTGCGTTTGTGTGACTTGGCGCTCACGGCAAGCCTCGGTGCGTGTTTGCTTTCGCCTTATTGCCTTTTGTCTTTTCATTTTCACCACACCGACGCCCCCCCCCCCCCCAACTCTGTCCCCATCTCACCCATAGGATCGATCAAGTCCCCAATTTTACCAATAAACAAGTTTAAATAGATTGGACGGATTGCACCATCTGATTGGATTTTTTTTTTTAAACTCGCTGATCCGTGATCTTGCATGTCGCTTATTTTAAGAATAAATACTGTATGCCTGAGTATTATTATATTGTCGGGCTACATGTGTTTGTGCACCGTTTTTGTTCATTTGTTTTCTCGTGATTAGCTAAGGCTGCTTTATCTTCAGCACACGACTGTATCCTTCTGTTTTGTCGCCTTGAATACCGTAAATTCCGGACTATAAGCCGCGCCTTTTTTCCAAAATTCTGAACCCTGCGGCTTATAGTCAGGTGCGGCTTATATAAGGATTTTTTTTCGTGATTTTTGTGATGACTTGATCACTTTTATACACTGCGGTATCTTGAAGAAAAAAACAACAACAAAAATACTATTTTGAAACACTACTATGGCTGCTGCTTATTCTGGCTGTGTTGCTTGTGACTATTATGAGCTTTAGTAGGAATGCACGCTAGGTGACCTGCGTCAAAGGGCTCTAAACCCTTCGTCACACGCAATGTTTAGAAAGACATGTTAAAGTATGTTATTAAAACTTTAAAAAGGCTTTCTGTGAACGGTCTTTCTTTGTAAAAAAAAAAAAACGCTTGTGCACGTGCGGCTTATAGTCCGGTGCGGCTTATATAAGAAAAAAACTAAAATATCCCTCAATTTTAGCTGGTGCGGCTTATAGTCCGGAATTTACGGTAATTCAGCCTCTTGTTGCCACGCATGTCCGCCATGATGACGAGCAACATGTCATAAGGCCATATTCCCCTCTGCCATCCAGAGGGGAATCTCTTTCCACTGTTTGTGTCATATCCATGAGTGTGTGTTTGCGTCTCTTGTGATGAATCAGACTTGCCTGATCATGTGTGCCACCTGTTTTTTTTCCCCATATAGCAACACCCACTCACCAATGACGGAGGATGCGCTTTCTTTGCGAGGCTCGCCCGCGCTAATACTCTCCGGCTAGCCGTCGGCGTGACACATCATCGGGTGTAGGAGGTTATATTGGCCTTTTATCCTCCCTCCGTCTCGCCTCCTTCTCCCCAGTGGGCTCTCGCTTTATTCTCGCTTTCCAATGGAGACTCCACTCCCCCTCACCCGGCACTCCGTCAACATTACCGCCTCCCTTTGACCGTTCTAATTCACGGCTGGGACAGGGAGAGAACCAAATCAAGTCTATTAAAGTGACCCGAGTCCATACACAGGCCGCTAATGGTGAGAAGTTCATCCCTTGTGCCAATAAACACTTTTTAAATATAATGTAAATGTAGCTTATACTGTAAAAATTTGAAAAATATTCAATTTTTTCCCTCAAACAATAAACAATAAAATATGGTAAATTTATGGCGTTATGTTAACTTTCTATTTTTTTTTTTATGAAACAATAAAATTGTGGATTTCACTTTTTAAGAACTAATCTTGACATTATATCAAAGGTGGTAAACATAAGGCACGGGGGCCAGTTCTAGCCCGCCCCATCATTTTATGTGGCCCGTAAAAGCAAAACAAAGAACTTCCATTTTTCTTTTTGCCCCAAAATTTCACATTATCATTTAAAATAAATAATAAAATTGATATAAATATTTCAAGCATTTAGTAACAGTGATAACGGCCTACAAACTGACCGTAATAAACAACCTTTGCAATTCGAAAATTACTTTCTACTCCACCACAATCTCGGTTTGAATTTGATTAATTTTTCAGCCCCAGTTTATACTCTGGCAAAATGTATGCGGTCGAGGCATGGTTGCACTTAAAAGACAGCGTAGTGTACGGCCATTAATAATGCAACACACAACACTAATGATAAGCACCCCGACCTCATTCATCATTTATAAAGGGAAAGACTTTGGAATTTCAAAAAACACAAATTGGACAAATTAAGGGATTGAAAGCACACAAGCATTTGCTAACAATTTGCCATCTTTGTAATCCATCTTCAAATAGACTTCCCAAAAAGTCATTTAATAGTTTAATGTGGAGAAAGTACTCCACTGCCAGTTTTAGTTCAATTAGGCCAAAATATTGTCACAGTTGAGGAGGCGCAGTCTTAAAATCTATTTTATCGCTCGTAGACTATTTTTTTATATTAGATGTGTTAGATAATGCGCTCGCCAGGCTATAAAAGTATCATTAGATGCACTCAAAGTTCCATTCTTGTTCTTATGACAGCGCCAAAGCCCTCCTTTTACAAGCCCCCCTGGCTTCCTGCTTCAATTTTCTGTTGTTGTTGGAAATGACGCCGGATGAGTCGACTCTCAGCTGACGCGCACATGGACAGGAAGCTGAACTTTTGACATCTAAATGTTACAACATTATGGAATCCAAAACTGCTGACAGTGCATAAATATAATCGTGATTTACAAGACTTTGGAGCAGGTCTGAGAGGGGGGGGGGGGGGTACTTATTCTGCAAGCCCTAAACAAATCTTCCAGATCCAAAAGTGATTGCCTCAAGGTCGCACCTTGAGTTGAGCTTTGGTACAATTTCCATCACACCAACAATAGCTGCAGTGCTACTTTCCTAAAGAGCGTGACATTATTAAAACATGAATGAATTAAGTAACCTTGGGCTGGCACCCCGTCACTTTTTACGCTCTCTTGGCTGTTTCCATGGCGACACACATGGAGATGACCTAGCATCTTGTGCAATAGAGAGAGCGATTAGATTGTGTGTTCATAACTAGTTGTGTGCATCCTGATAGATAACAGCCAATGGCTGCCCGGCTGCAATATGGCCGCATGTGATGCGACGGCGGCGTTACTCTACTGTGTGACTTTGGTGATAACGACTCATATGAGGTAGTCACAATTTAAATCACTTGATGTATATCTTTGCCTCGCCTTGCAAGAGAGTTACTAGTGCACCGTTGTGCATTTAAACTGACATATTGCCTCCGAACTCAAGCGGTGTGGAGTCAAGCTGTGTATTCCACATATGTGTTTGAGTGAATTTTTTTTTTCCCTCAAGATTGAGCATTACTGTATTTTCCGCACTATAAGGTGCACTGGATTACAAGGCGCACCTTCAATGAATGGCCCATTTTAAAACTTTGTCCATATATAAACCGCACCGGATTATGAGGCGCACCTTCAATGAATGGCCCATTTTAAAACTTTGCCCATATATAAGATTTATACATTTGGCCCACGGGCCGGACTTTGGACACGCCTGCTGTAGTGGCTCAATATTGGTCCATATATAAGGCGCACCTGATTATAAGGCGCAGTATTGGCTTTTGAGAAAATTGGAGGTTTTTAGGTGCGCATTATAGTGCGGAAAATACGGTACTCTTTGCGGTGTAGCAATGGAGAAAAGTTTTTGCACATCAGAATGATTAAGGGCTTCACAGGTTCACAGGCCAATTTCTTTTGTGCTGAAAGTTCCCTCAAAATAGATTTGTCCAAAATGAAGGCAGAAGGCGGGGGCGGGGGGTACAGTAATTAATCTAATAAAGGGAATCCTCACAGGGGGGGTCATGTGATCCAGAGCTATGCGGTGCGGCTTACTCTCTCAACCCCAGGGAGCCTCGCTCTCGCTGCCTCTGAGCTGTGGAAAAATAACAACAACATCGAGAGAAACATTAGGACGTGACGGGAGCAGCCTTCTCCTTCTTTCCGTTGTTTGTTCCATGCCAATTTCTCCTCAGGAACACACGAGCGACGTGTTCATTCTGGCCGATAGCTCCATTCTACCTTTTCTACCGCCTCCTCCTTCTGCTTGTAAACTTGCCAAGCTTCAACTCCCCGCGACGTATCCACCCAGGCAGCTCTGCCAACAATTAGAACACATTACTGCCAATTGTGCCACCTGCGGCCCCCCTCTGAAAGGCGAGGGAGGGGTGAGGCATTGTGCCAATGGACGCAACGTATCGGATCTGGATGCTGCCACAAAGCACGGTGTTTAATTACAAGTAGGCAGCGGTTTAATCAGGCTGAATGTAGCCAGCAGACACATTGCAACTGTCTGAGTGAGGCTGGTGGGCGGGTACGTCGGTATTTTTCTTCTGTCAGTGCGTGACAGCAAAGGAAGAATCAGTCAATTGGAGGAGGGTCCGCCATTGTTTCAGAAACCAACTCGCCGGGGAGACACACGTTCACACCTGCCACGCAGCCAAAGGAGTTGGCTGAGATGTGTGTGAATTGGTAAAGGAAGAAGATGGAAAAAAAAAAAAAAGTGTCTGTGAGGAGATTTAGCCTCAAGCCAAAACCAATTCAAAAGCACTCCACATTGGAGAGGGGGTCTTAGCCAACCCCCCACCTACTCCTCCTTCACCCAACCTGACCATGACAGGCCTGAGTCGGCCACAATTTTATAGTCTTGCAAACCTGCTAGCATGTGCTAAGGTTGCATTAAAGCGACAATGTTCTGCAGTGTAGGCCAGATGAAAACGTAATCCTCCATTGTGTATTTAAATGGATCAACCTGGAAGGGGGCTTAGTGAAGTCGGCGAACTCTGCACTCTCCGCATATATGGGGAATTTAGTCATATTTGTCACGGTTTGGATTTGTAATCGATGAATTGATTGGTTATAGAATTAATCGATGACGAATTGATAGTTAATCGGTTAGAGACTTTGTCGGAATTTCCGCCTCTGGGTAGAGAGTGTTGTCAGATTTCTGTCCTCCTCAATGAAAGCAGATGGGTTCTGTTTGTGTTTAATCAAATTAAGCATTTGCAAACATCTGCTTTTTGTTGGGGAAAACAATCAGCAACATTCTTTTCCTCAAAACATGTTGTGGATCAAAACAGGAAGTGAATGCGTCAGTTTGAAATATTGTTTTTGAATAAAGGGAATTATAGTTAAGGCCCAAGCAGCAACTACTGTGAGGTTTCTATTATGTCTGTAAAAATGTTTATAATTTTTATAAGAGAAAAATAATAAATAAAATAAAAAAATAATAAAAATAATAATAATAATAAATTTCTCATCTTCACATAAAAAATAGTAAATAAAAAAAGAAATAAACCAAAAACCCACCAAAATTATTATTGCCATTTCCATTTCAAATTCAGGTTCACAATATGTGCTCGTTCTTAGCATCTATCCATAAATGTTTTTAGGTCGTCTTTATAATGATTCTTTCCATACTTTAACCAATTTTACACTCTAGTGCATTCCCTCCCTGCATTTCTATCTCTCTCTCTCTTTCTCTCTCCAGAGTCTTGGTAGGTAATTGCTCAGGGCTTCAGAGAAAAGGCAGAATGGAAAAGAAAAATAGGGAAAGGTTGTCGGAGTGCATGTACGTACCAGAAGTGGAACAGGAGTGAGGGCGGGAGATAAAATGAGGATGATTGTTGCTTTCTGTATGGGTAGTAGGGTGAACAGGGGGGGGGGGGTTCCCAAAGAGTATGCGTGGAATTCACAGTGGGATCGCTGATCCGCTCAAAAAAATGTGCAGCCTTCCAGAGGCGCTTTGAGCTTGTAAAACATTTCCACAGTTCCTGGGTACTCGCGCTGCCTGTTAGCGACACACACTCGCACGCACTCCCGTCTATATTTGGGCGAGGCGTACCCCCGCATGTGCTTTTATTGGGCTTTCATCTGTGGAAAGTGTCGAGTTTATCCGTTTCGTGCAAAGTTGTATTGCTCGAGAAAAGATTGAGGGCAAAGAATTTGATATTCTTTGGGCGTGCCATTCCGCCGCTAGCTTGCTTGGAAATATGTTTATCAAATCAATATATTTGTGCAATGCCGTCAGCATGGCAGAGCACAGTACAGTCTCCCGAAGGACACAATGTGAGCAATATAGCTCACAATCGATATCAATTCTCTTATCTGCGGGTTGAGCGCCGTCCCATCTCGCATCCGTTTCGGCCCCAATGCGAATCCGACATGTCAGATTAGCTTATTGGCGCTCCGTAGGAAGATAGCGAAGCAATCTTATCTGTCGCCGTCCGATGGTGTCGACACAAATATTTTGAATTGTATTAAAAAGTTTGCATTCAAATTTGCCCACAGAAAAATAACGCAGAGAAACCAAAATGGCGTTTAAAAAGAAAACGCAACCCACCTGCTGTCAGCCATTAACCTAATGAACTAGCACCCATCGCCACAAACGACCGCCCGGAGCTTTCAGAGCATCTGGGAGTAACGCTAATGTAGCGTCTCCAAACTTTCCCCAAGATGCCGTATTGATCGAGTCCAATCAATGGGTCTAAAACGCCATGAGTGCATTTGGTAACCATAAAAGACGGCACTTAAAACGAAGGCTGTAATTGTCGCTAAGTATCATTGTTCATAATGGAAGACGGAGGACGAGGCGATTAGAGGAAGGCCGACGAAAACAAAAACAAAAGTAGTTTGGAAGACGACTTGAACTCACTCACAGTTCAAATTTGACGTCTATAGTCGTCAATGGTAGTGAATGAGTTTTCTCTCAACTTCAACTTCCCACGTTCTCTGGCGTTAATGACAAATATAGCGATAAGCATCGAGTCCTTTCCTCCATTCCATCAACTCCATCCGTCCTCCCTCTCTTCATCCACTCGCTCTTCCCATTTGTCGTTCCGCTTTTACTGTCAAACGGTGATTTGTGTCAGCCATGCTCTGATACCGAGACCCAGTTTCCACTCTGAAGGGTTGCCCTCAGTCCACATTAGCCATGACAGTGCATTGATCCTCAACTTTATTCACTGAGAGGAAAGAGGAAAAACATTGACTGCACTTGGGGAAGTAAACAAATAAATCTTTAGAGGCAAATTTCTTCTCAGCTAAGAAAATGGCCAAATGTGTGTGTCAGGTCCTTTCTTGTCAATCCCGGTTTCCCGCCCTTGAAAGCCCACCTGGCTCTCAGCAGCTGGGTCACACAACGGGGCCATTTAGCCTCATCAAAAATTCATAAGGCCGAAATTTCCCAATCCTCATTTCGTTCATCCTGCCGTTTTCCAAATGGGATTTATCGTACAATTTTAAATTAAAATGTTCAAAAGTTTTGGTAAAATGAGATTGGAGCTTCTTCCCTGGGTAATTCCTGGTGATAAAATGAAGCTCTGCACAATCGGTACAGGGATTTTATATATTCCAATAGAGCAGGTGGGATGTAAGAGTACCCCTGCCCATTGGTGGAGGCTTTAGGGCTGATTTATGCAAGGAAAACACGCTGTCGGAGCAAGAGCAAAAAAACAGTAAAAGAATATTAGAACAGATAAAAAAAATCTTCAGATGTAATCCTGGAAAGATGGTCCTACGTAGCTTTTTAGCTATTCCACCAGCTTTAAAAAACCCTCAAGGCTTCTGATGGCGTATTCCCAGCTCCGAGACTCATGCATGTTTTAGAAGGGCTCACCTCTTGGGAGAAGGAGTTGGAGCTATTGACTGGTCTAGGATACACACCAGCCCACAATGGAGCTGAGGCTGGAATAAGATCTGCAAAGAGCATCCTGAAAGCAAACTGGCCAACTAGTAGCAACTGTATCTCATGTCTCCCGTCTTCACACAAGATCTTGGTCCTTAAGGGATCGGGATAGCAGATGGTGTGTGTTTGAAATATTCTTGAACCTTGGCATTCATAAATGTCCATTAACCTCTCTAAGGGAAAAATCTTTAAATAGCAAAGCCTCTGTTTCTTCAAGCGGCCTCCCGACACCACGCCAATCAAGTGTATTGATTAACAGATTCCTGCCAATAACATATATGTCCAAGCTTATATTGACTCTCCAGAAGACCACACACGGCAAGTAATTGTAGAAAGACATCTGGGGTCCGACACCTTTATTTCTTCTGTCGGTCATAAATCTCAGTCAATAATGTCCTCGGGCTTCCTATTCTCTTCACAGTCCAATGATCAACTAGTCGTCTAGAGTATCACTTCTAAAGGTCGCAGGTTAAACATAACACAGGAAAGCCAATGATTGGCTTAAGCCGATCTGAACTCGAGTGTGAACTGGATTTGAATAGGCTGAAGGACGTTGCGACAAAGTGCTGGATCTGGACTTGGATCCGTCAAACAAAAGAGCGTCTCATCGGCAAGCTACCATGATGGTTGTTTAATATTCCGTTGAAACTCTCGAAATATGACTACTGGGTGTAGGGACAAGGCGGCTTGTGTTTCCGTGTCATGAAGCCTTGATCTAAGTAATACTGTGCGAAATGTCCGAGGATAGACGACTCGTTGTTGACGCCAGTAGCGACTAGTAAATATGGAAGAGGGTCAAGTACCGCCGCTCCCCCCCCTTGGGGTGTGATGAGCTAAGGATGCGTGTCCGCCCCTCCCCCTTTGTACGCACACGCGTGTACGACGTATTGACTCAACCGTTTGAGGCGCTCGTACGCCCTGACATCTGACCTCAATTTTGAGGCAGAAGTAGCCCGAGGCAAGGTGATGACTTGAATGCAGCCCCGCCACACTGATGTCGTCCGGAATTGGACATTGGATGGCATTGATGACTCACAAAGTGTTCTTTCACCATCTTTGTCAGGATCACAACAGAAGCATCCACTCAAGGATTTCTTTTATGTACTTCCAGATATGATTTAGTTTCCGCCCCGCCCACTCTACACTTCTCTATGCAGCCTTATTTCCTTATGTTTTATAGACGCTAATAATTACAGTAAGGGGTCCACTTGAGTCCTACCCATCGTGGGCCATATCTTTTATGACGCCACATTAAAGTGTGCATGCAGAGTTGAAAGTAATTGCATGTTGATAGAGCAATCCGAGGGAAGGAATCAGCGAGGAACAGCACGTTTGGCACGCCCGAAGCACAATACACACAAGGCCCGCCACGCTTACCCGGCGCGACACCCCGCTCGGGACCCGAGACAGATGCACAGGTATTTAATTAGAAGCGACTCCAGCTGTTGCTGTTTATGACCTAGACATTTGGAAGACAAACGCAAGTAGACCGCCATACGTGTGGGTCAACCACTTGTTTGAGTCGGCTACCTCGGGGAATGTCACCCGTGCGTAGGTTGGAATTGGGCTTGTGTGGTGGCATGTAAACACAGCTGTCACCATGGTGCTCGAGAATATGGAATAACAATGTCCCAGACTTTATATTCCGCAGTAGTGGTCGGTTAGAGTTAGACCTGTATACTCCCAGAAGGGTTTTACATTCTTCCATTGGCCATGACATCAGTCTGTTTGAATATTACTGATTGGTTAAGACCCAACTGAAGACCCAGATACCAATTTCCCAACCCAACATTGATGTTTTTACCGTATTTTCTGGACTATAAGGCGCACCGGACTATAAGGCGCACCTTCAATGAATGGCCCATTTTAAAACTTTGTCCTTATATAAGTCGCACCGGACTATAAGGCGCACCATTAATGCATCATGTCAGATTTCTAATCCAAATCAAATCATTCTCCATTTTATCTTTTTTATTTCAACTTCAGACGCAATAAATTACTTTCTAATCACAAAATAATGATCCATAGTCTGTTGGATTCATGATTCATAATCTTCAGCGGGCCACTTATGATTGATTTCATGACACAATGTTTCGGGCCAGTTTAAATTTAGGAATTTGGTCCATATATTTCGGCTTTTGAGAAAATTTTAGGTTTTTAGGGGCGCCTTATAGTCCGGAAAATACGCTACTCTGTTTTTTCATGTGTCAAGTCACCACCTTGCAAGTCCATCACCAAGACCATATTTGGGAAGCGGAAATCTGTAAACTCTTGACAGCCATTAAAGTCTTTCCTTTCTATCCGTCACACTTTTGTCTAAGGTACCACATGGTCTCCCTTCCCTTCTCCGAGACATCTCCGCATGTTTGCACTTTACAAACTAGGCTAACATGATTAATGTTCATGGCATGATCCATGGTGCTTCTCTTCCTCAGCCGATCCCACCGGGAATTCTCTCTCCTCTCCATCTTTACAACTGTTGGCTAACAGTCTCCTGCGCGCCGGACGGTTCATTGTGATGAATGATTAACATGCAGACTTGCTAAATGATGGCCAACAGATCATTTATAGAGTAACTTGAGAGGGGGACCTCGCGGAGAGCCGTGGGAGCTCCCTCTTGAGTTTGTATGACGGTATTCCAAACGCAAATGAAAATATATGACCAGCATTGTCTTTTTTTGCTGACAAGAGACTCCAGAAACCATCGCTGACCTTTCACTAGGTTATTATAGAACACTCGCACTATTCTCGTCCGTGACATTGCCTTTGCATCAGCAGATCTTGAGGAAGTGTGCCGGAATTTAATGACACGCGGTGTCACTTCACTTTTACGCATTTGGTGAAATGGTGAGTGCCCTTTTGACTGGAGGCTACCTAGGTGTGAATAAATCTTGAGACGGCATATGTTAGATTTATAACACATTCACCCAATCTTTCTCCTGAAAACCCTGTAACCCCTCCTCCCTTATTTCCACTCTTATATGACGTTCATATTTCATGAGGTCTCCGTTGTACTTTCATCATTTCAGTATGTCTTTCAGTCGTGCTGGATGAAATACAGAGACTCACCCGTCTTAAATATCTTTTATGGAAATTCCGGTCGGGCCCCCTTGTGGGGACCCATGTGCCCTGGTCTTATCCTGCACCCCTAGTCTATATGCCAATCAATAAATAATGGGAGTACATCTAACTGTGTGCAGAGGAGAGGCGGATTGGAAGCTGTTGAATAATTATATGGGGATGACAACTATCAAGTGAAATGACACAGCTAAAAATATCGCAAAGGTGTGCAAGAATCTCCATGTCGTGGACTCTTCTCCTCAGGCTCACATGGCTCTGATTACTGCCAATTAGACCCCATTGTCAGGTAATTATGCTCCTATTACGCCTGGTTATTAGCCGGCGTGAAACAACGTTATGAGTTCTGCACTGTAATTGATTTAGTTTTGCAAGTACGGCACGGAGAAAACCCCACAAGCACTGGAGCACCTTCTTTTGTTTCGTAGCGAAACCGTTTTTCCTTCCAAGTGTTTGCTCACTTTTCGAAGACTCCACTTGAAAGCATCCGTCTCCCGCGCCCCAAATGTCAGCCTTCTCATCGAAACGACGCCCATCTGTTGAATGTAATCACAATTTCCATAATTCTCCTTCCTACGCTCCCATCGTCTCCTATCTCATTTGCGGGGTATAAATGGTAATTCGAATAAAGTGGCGTATTCTCAGAGTGGCTACATATGCTGCGAGCAAATATGAAATATGATAATGCACTAAGTGGCTCCCCGTGGACGCGGTCTGGTTTTGACCTGCTGCGGTACAGGAGACGGGTTTGGCGGTGATCCCCTCTGGGAATTCCATATGGATTTTCACTTCCATCTAAAGTGATCTGACTTAAGTGGGCGGGTCTCGCTGATCAATCGACATCCATAGAAACAACCTATACTTGCAATGAATGTCTAATCTAAATTAGTCTTGCTTCTTTGGTTAGTCACGGTTGACTGGTCGGTCGATACTTCCACCATGACCGTGACGCCTATACAAGTCAGTGGTATTAAAGAGACCAATCTGCTTTAATCAGAATGATCGGAACAGAGTTACTGCTTTCCATCAGCCGGATATAAACACCTTCTTTGAACTGTCGTGTTTATATATTACCTCTGTGCACAATTTGGATGCTTCGGAACAGCTTTATGTTCTGTTTTCCCCTTCTCTGCCTCGGTGACTCATCACTATCACACGCACGACGACGGATGCAATCGCGCCACGAGGCCGAGCCATTATGAATGTTTGCAATTGTGGCTCTGTTATGGCCTTTTATCTGTAATCCCTACAAAGCTTTGCACTTTGTGTGTTTGTCAGTTCTTGTGATGTGACAATCCAATGCAGCCACATGGTGATGGGGCTAATCAATATTTTATGCAGCCATTGTGATTTAAAAAATGTCCACTTTGTTTGGAAATTGGAACATAAACCCTAATCCAAAAACTAACCAAAGCTACCCGCTAATGTACGACTGTAATGAAAACATTGGCATCTATAAATCATATGACCCGGATTCATTCAGTGTCAAGATATGGGAATTGGGTTAATTTTTGGAAATATTTCATAATGTCCCTTCTATAGCAATAAAGAGGTCTCAGAAATCGGCGCAGTCTCAAAGTCCTAGAACTAATACCCACTCTATCGCCGATACACAAAAACTAGCTTGGATTTCTATGTAGCTATGAGCTAGCTTGGCTAGCACTGGCAAAACACGCCGTCACCGCTAACACGGGCGAGAAGAAACAAATTTGCGATACAAGCCTGACAAATTTGATCATTTCAGCCCATGGGTGTAGTTTTTGGTTTTGCACAAACAACCCCCTGCAGAATTTAGTTGAATGAGTTTGACGCATGTGGCGATTAGTAAATGCCTATTTTACGCTTGTGCCCGCTCTTTGATTATTTCTAATTCTTATCATCTCTTTCTTTCCATGTTTCCTTTGATGGCGCCATTGAAATGATTCCTTCAACACCAGGTGTGTATTATTTTCGCTACATACTATTTTGTTTTCTATTGGCACAATAATATGATCACATTTTCTTAACCAAGCATGAAATCCATTCTCACAGTGTGACTACCAACCAGTGTGGAGACAATGTTTTATTAAGCGTGTTTATTTAGTGATGATTGCAATGGGACTGGTGGCCAGTGATAACACGTTGCTTGCTCAAGACACACACCTTAACAATAGTCTGGCTTCAGGCAGCAGCATTAAATCCGGCGCGGCTTTTTAAACGGCTTCCCGTAAAGGCGGCACACAGTTGGTTGAAAAAAGACGTGAAACTTCTTCAGGTTCCTCCCCCGTCCGCCACCCATGGTGCACTCTGTCAGCCTCACACGCAATTTAACGGCAAACGTGGGAGCTTAATGCATGCTAATTTAGGCAGATGAGATGTGTGGCGGCACAAGTGCCACATGCCCCAGTGCGGCGTCACGGGCGGGTGCCGACGCTCGCTCACCTGAGGAAGGGGCGGCGGAATGGAGCAGCAGGCTAGGCAGCTGGAGGAAGGAAAGGAGGAAGGATGGTTGGATGGAGGCAAGGGTGGATGGGGTGGTGTGAATAGAAGATGCGTGATTGAAGGTAGAGATGGAAATAGGAACACCTCTGCAATCTTTAAGTAGTTAGCTTTGATGGGTTGTTATGTTATGCTAACGTGTCTTCATGTATATCTTTCCGTGTGTGTGTGTTTGTGTGCGTGTGTGCGTGTGTGCATGTGCGCGTGTGCGCGTGTGTGTGTGTGTGTATATGCTATACAGTATACGTTGCTATGCTATATTTTACTAGACCACAGGTGTCAAACTCAAGGCCTGGGGGCCAGATCTGGCCCGTCACATCATTTTATGTGGCCCGCAAAATCAAAATCATGTGAGTCAATTCAATGTTTCTTATTAAAATACCGTATTTTCCGGACTATAAGGCGCACCTAAAAACCTAAAATTTTCCCAAAAGCAAACAGTGCGCCTTATAGTCCAGGGCGCCTAATATATGGACCAAATTCTTCAATTTAAACTGGCCCGAAGCATTGTGTCATTAAATCAATCCTAAGTGGCCCGCTGAAGACTATGAATCATGAATCAAAAAGACTATGGATCATTATTTGGTGATTATAAAGTCATTTGTTGCGGAGAATGATTTGATTTGGATTAAAAATCTGACATGATGCATTAATGGTGCGCCTTGTAGTCCGGTGCACCTTATATAAGGACAAAGTTTCAAAATGGGCCATTCATTGAATGTGCGCCTTATAGTCCGGTGCGCCTTATAGTCCGGAAAATACGGTACCAAAACTGAGATATTGCAACAATGTTTGTGATAATCCTAATATCAAAATAAATTAGAAAATTGTTGAATTTTTCTGTTGCGTGTTGTGATAATATCCCCCCGTTTATTTCTATTTAAGTCTTTAATGGCCCCACGAGGGAAATCATAACTCCGATGTGGCCCGCAACAAAAATTAGTTTGACACCTTTGTACTAGACAGTTTGCACACGACACTTAAGTGTATAAAACCTGCAAAATACTTAACCGCTATAAAATATGAAACACACTATTCTATTTATTTATTCTATACATTTTTCCATTCAAGCCTATTTTCTTCACCATCCCCCTTTTTTTTCCAATTTATAACATTTTGTCATGCTGTGGCCGCTCCAATTGTGATTGCAATGCACGGCGGACATTTTGCTGACTTCTGCCTTCTTAACTGCTCTCATACAAGGCCCGTTGACATCATGTGACGTGTTGAGGTCAGGCAACATACGTGAAGCAAGACACAAAGTCAGTGACTTTAAACTGCCAGGAGGTCGCTGGTAGTACTATTGGATCGTTCAGAATTCAAATGCCAATCATAGCGACGACAGCACTCCATTTCTCAGATTTCCTCTCCAGCGTAATGTGTCTCCGTCTGCCCACTTGATGGAAGAAGAATCCAATCACAGCTGATTGGGGGGGAAACAGGAGTACATCAATAATGTATTGTTGTCTCTCTGCGGGTGAAACACTGTCATTTGTTTCCCGTCTCCACTTCCCAGGCCTTGTGTTGTGACTTGATCATTTTGTGTTGATATTTTTTTCCCTTCCCAAATTTGCAATTCGGCACCATTTTGACATCCCGTTGATTGACTTGACCTCATCGCTTGTTCTTCCCTGCTGTTATTTATGACTCATGAATATTCACTCCTGCAGTTACTCTGTTTTTCTTGTTCACTAAGCATTGGTGGTATTTTTTTTCGACCACCCACGCAAGGACACAGATATCCAGACACATGCTCAACAAAACACTCACTCCCTCGCACAATTGCGGGTGGATACGACTCGGCCCCGGCCATGAATATTCATCCGCACCTGTTTCCCGGCACAAAGTTTGTCGCCGCTTTTATTGTTACTGAGACAGAAGTTTGGACGGGAGCTCTTCTGTCTTTGTGTGTGTTTTCTTTTCATTGGCTGCCTTTTTTGACCTCGACATCTGTTACTGTCTAATATATTCTTCCTGTACACTGTATAGAAAGTTGTTTTCGAGCTAATCATCTCCTGAAATGTTACAGAGCACTCGAATTGGGTTTTATCGACTATGAATTTCAAGGGTGAATGGCTGATTAGTTTTTACAAACTACCTCCGCCTCCTGTGATGTCACCAAACAACGGCAATGATGCAATGATAGGAAATCATTGGGGGGATTTTAACCCTCAGGCTGTTTGTGAGGTATTTTTTTTTTGTGTGTCTGCTTTGGTTTGCAGTTTGGTCAAATGTGTCTTGACACGTTTCATTCCCACTGTCGTTTTCAACTCCTGAGGGCAAAAGTGCATGTGTCACTCAGGGTAAGGGAAAGAGTTATTACAGCAAGTCTGCTTCTTTTCTTCCTTTGTTTTTCTCTCATGCATCGACACATGCTCCGCCTCCTTCCCGGAGGCTTTAATGTGTGTGTAGACGTGAAGTCACTGGCCCCGGTTTAGTCATACTGAGCAGAAACAATGTCTTTGAATGGAACACCTGCTTCACACAGCGGAGGGTCATTGTAAACATGGCCACTAGAGGGCGTGTGTCGCTTCAAAACAGGTAGTCCTGGGCCCTTCCCTTGAGTCCAAATTACTTCTGATAACGGCCATTTGAATGGGTTGATGATGGCCCAATTTGGTGTCATCTTCCCTTTCCATCTCTTCAGTGTGTGTGTGTGTGTGCGTTTGCGTCGGATGAATGGGCAGATAAAAGACACACGATGTCCGTTTGAAGTGAGTCTCTCACTAAAACTCGCGTCGCTTACTAGCGAGAAAGGAAACTCTCATTCTGTCCACGAACACCATTTAGTTCGGGAATATATAATGTGTTTGGATGTCATTCCACATTAAGAATTCCAGAATGACTTCATGTCAAGCTGGCGGCGGTGATGTCACATAGGAGTAAATTGAGACAACATCTCCGAATTCTGATGGCGTTACTCACGTTTGCTCGGTGCTGTATTATCAATTCACCTTTGTTCCATGTTGTCTTCAAAATGTCGGGCGGGACCAACGCAGCCGGTGGGCATAGAGAACATATTCACTGCTACTTCAGTAAAATTAATTATCGTTGTGAAATTGGCTGCTACTCAGGTTTTGACACCTGATAATGATGCTCACGTGATGGCTAAATGATACCAAGATTAAGGAGAAAGGTAATAAGCTCATTATCAAGTTAGTCACTGGTGGAGGTAGAGGGGGGACAGTGGGGGCACTGCCTCCCCTTAAAATCTGGTTGGACACCCATCCCCCCCAGCTGCCAGGCCAGATAATTGACCTTTGGGTAATTTCATATTCTTTTGGGTTGTACCCATCACCGTCGAGTATTTATATTGAATATTCATCAATATTTCTTTTGAAGGATTTTGGTTCTTTTTATTTAAAAACATTTTACTACGCCCCTGAGATATCCTTGAGCCCTGATGGCCCCCCATGGGAAAAATTGCCAGCTCTACCAGTGAAGCTAGTATTATCAACTTAGTATTAGCACGGTAGCATTAGCATGTTAAGCTTATTTCTGAGCTAATAGACAAATGAATCTTCACACTACAGTTCTAGTGAAAGTTAACACCTCCCGTAAGAACATTTCCAGATATTGAATATTACAAAACGTCAGTGATTTGATAATCTAATGACAAGGCCGTCAAACCATTTCCATGAATATAAGACATTCAAAAAACATAATTCACGAGACCCGCCAAAGCTTCGGTCAATATTTTTAGTTTCGTTCTCCTTGCAGCAAACCCACATTTGGGTTGAGTCCATCCACAGACACCTCTGCTTCTCTCATGTCCCCATTCCCACACCAACAAGAAGACGAAGTAGACGAAGAAGTAGCGAGTGATCCAGCGGCCAATTACACCACAAAACAATGTTGGCCATAAATCATCCGGCCGACTGTCGGGCACTAGAGGCATCGTAGCTCTCCTTTCTTTCTCCCTCACTTGTTCTCGCCGCATTCCTTTGGTCTCATTTTGTGCTGTGTAGTCGCGTGGTAAAAACTGCATTGCAGTCACATCACGGCCTCTTTTTAGTCCTTGTAGCTCTTGTTATTCTCTTTATTTCCATTTTGTTCCATTTTTTTTCCCCGGCTTTATCGTGTTTATATTCTTTTGCCCTGCTTCATTATTTTCTTAACCAAAGGGATTGAGTTGCAAGTTTTCTCCGGAGTTTGCTTCTAATTGGTTGTGTTTGCACATATGTCTTCATAGTTGTTGGCCCTGCTCAACAGGGAGAAGGAGAAGGCGAGGGAGGAGCTGTGTAGGTCAGAGGCAAATGTGAAGGAGGTTAAGAGGAGATTATGCTAAGATCTGCTGACAACTTCATACAAAACAGCATGTTTCAATTCAAACGTAAACCTGCAGTCATCACTGTAGGTGTAAAAAGCAGGATTCAAAAGG
This sequence comes from Syngnathus typhle, assembly GCF_033458585.1. NCBI lineage: Eukaryota > Metazoa > Chordata > Actinopteri > Syngnathiformes > Syngnathidae > Syngnathus > Syngnathus typhle. The sequence continues at coordinate 3,444,197 of NC_083758.1, forward strand.
ATAGTCATTGAACTGAAATACTGGCCTGTCAATTTTTATTGGTCAGTGTTAAACTAAATAGTGTGCCACCATCTAGTGGTAAATAGTGGAATTACACCCGAAATATACTGAAAGCAGAGCATACAAAAAAAAATCTCAGCAAATTTACTGTATATATACTTGTAAATAGAGTTGTTCTCCATAAAATGTGTGCTCCAGCTGATTTATGCAGCACATGAAGTGTAAAGAGTGCCCCGGATTAGTGTGATTTATCGCCGTCGTGTTTGTGTGCAGCCAGCCTGCAACGATGTTTTCAGATTTCGGTGTATCAGTGGAGCCTCCCTCTGGCGGTTGCGCGTTAATTAAAGCCAAGCACGGCGACCTTGAGTGACTCCCGATAACGCTCGGCGATAACTTTTCGAAACACACACGACGCAAACTTGTGTGGCCGTAAGCATTCTGACACTTGAATTTGTTTATCTTCATTCTTTTTTTTTACACTAATGGATTTTGTTGATGAATATGTCCTGTGCCTCTTCATTCCCACCTCCACTTTGTGTCAAAATTGTATGTACACTTAGGCGAGGGCTGTCGTAAAAAGCCACTTCGTTTGTTTTAATTAGCCACTTTATTACCGCACGTGTTACGTAATGCAATGAAGAAGAAAACGCGGGAGCTTCTACATTGGCCAAATTCTTCGTTAAAGCTCGTTTTAATCATGCTGGATCCAAGATTTCAACCATCTGTCCATTGACTCAGACTAAAGCTGCAATGATGGATGGGTGTTATTAAATCTGTCATTCGACAGTGTCAAAAAATGTCTTTCTGTTTGGATGGTCTGCATCCAGGATTTTTCGGTTCCGGGCGTATGTCGCAGTAATGGATTGCTGGGCAGGCGATGGGGCTGTTTGTGAGGGAAGCTTCCTGATGCTATCGGTGTGATTTCCTCTTGTCACCCAATACCCCCCGAAGATCACAACCAGAATCAGCCAGTGAGATCACAGAAGTGAAGGTGTGGAGGGATTGCAAGCATAAATTGTGAAGATGAATGAGACCCGGCACCTGTACGTGTTTACGTGTACATCTGTATGTGCCAGATAGGAATCTATATACTCTGTGACAGCCAATATAAATCCCTTTATGAGCATCTTTATCTGGTTGATGTGAGTTTCAGCAAGCTGGACCTGCTCGGGTCAGATTGGTACATCAATGTGACAACTCCGCGTTTAGTTGGGAATCTATAAATGTAGATATACTGCAGATAGAAACGTTATTGCCTCCACCCATGTTGGCTATATGTAGCATTAAAGGAGGATGGAAGGCTAACTGTTCCTTCCTTCGGTCTGTGTGAATTTGGAATAAAAGTTATTCCACGTTCTCCGTGGAAACAATCTTCAACTCGCTCCAGGAATCCAAAGTATACCTGGCCGGAAATGTTCCGTCCAGACAAGCAGGTTACCCGTTAGCCGCTAATGCATGCTACATGCTAATATCAAACGTTAGCCGCTAATGCATGCTACATGCTAATACCAGAAACACAAACTGCCTTTAATCACAATCCCAGGCCTACAATCTTCAACTTGTTCCAGGAATCCAAAGTATACCCGACCAGAAACGTTCCGTCCAGACAACCAGGTTAGCCGTTAGCCGCTAATGCATGCTACATGCTAATATCAACCAGAAACACAAACTGCCTTTAATCACAAACCTCCATACCAAAATGACCCAAAGTCTTCCACCATTAAACCGATTGTCCTTTCTCGTGAACGTTACCAAATTAGCTCTCGTCCTCCCCGTCAGCTCAACAAAGTGCAAATGTCGACGACATTAATGACCACTCTCTCATTCTCACGGCGTAACCAGGGATTGACATTTTCATAATTACCATTCCGCCACCACTGTGGACTTGCAACCGTGCCATTACTAATTCATTGTGCATGGGATGTGAAGGAGGCACGGACAGTGAGGGAAAAAAAAAAGAATAGGACTTGAGTGAGGAAGGCATAAAAGGAAGCCGATGAGGGAGTTTCTGGGAAAGAGGAAGAAGTAGGACAAGTGGATATTGATTTTTCAAGTGCGAATGAATTTTGGGGACATACTTGATGTTGCTCTCCTTGTACCTTCGCTAGACGTGCACATCTTTCCCACTCTCCTTTTATTCCCTCTACCTTCTCCATCTGTAGTCTTTGCCATGCCGACGCAGCAGCAAGTCCTTGTTGCCATGGCAACTCTGGGTTATGGAGTTGTGGAGAAAGAGAGAAAGGGTCCGGAGGGACCCACTACTTCTTTTGGGACCGGGGTGTCATCCTTTTGGAAAATAAGTTTGCATGCTTGTCTACTTTGCTTGCAGGCTTTTAAAATCTAATTGCCTGAGAATCTGAGATATTTATTTACATAAATATAAATTTTACTTTCCAGTTAAGAAGCGGGCATTTGCATTTTGAGTCAAATACCAAATGGAAATAAAAATGGAAAAACAGATACGGTGCCCAAATGTCCTCCATTGCACCAAATGATGTGTGACGTGCATGAAAAGTTTCTTATTTAACTACGCCTTGTCAAAAAAACCTGTTTGGTCTCATGTTTGTTGGAATAAAAGCAGCTGGAGGCAAAGCTTATTAACACCAACAAGGGTGGTGGTGGTGGTGGTGGGTGTTAATCAGATGCAATTTTAGTCAGAGTTTGAAGTGCACGCATGTGGTTGTGGGAATTTGAAATTTCAGTCAGGCAAATACACAAACACACACACACACACACATACACAACGGATTCATTAGCGACCCTCCCTGCCAGGCAAGAAGCAAAGATAAGTGAAAGCACCGCTCACCGCTCTGCCTCTCATTCATTTGCACAGCTCCAATCTGGAGACCAAGCTAAGTGGCTTATTGAACAATTTTCAATGGCTGCCTGGTTGACTCGCTGCTCCCTCGCTCATTGTCGCCAAAGGATGTGTTTGTCCTTCGTTTGTAAACGCCATTATTTTGTGTGCACACTCGAGTATTTAGTTGAATTTGGTACAAAATAATGTTGGTTGCATGTATATATATATATATATATATATATATATATATATATATATATATATATATATATATACGTGTGTGTATATATATATATATATCTATACGTGTGTGTGTGTATATATATATATATATATATATATATATATATATATATATATATATATATATATATATATATATATATATATATATATATATATAGTATACATCTTATATATATATGATATATATATATAATATATACATAATTTTCTAAAATATGTTTATTGATATTTATGTATATATATATATATATATGTATATATTATATTTGAGATTTATTTTTTGCAGCACAATGGTCACTTTAGTGTAAAGAAAATATATATTTATGCATTTATTTATTTATTGATATTTATGTATATATGTTTTATTTTATTTATTATATTTTATTATTTTGCAGCACAATGGTCGCTATAGTGTAAATAAAAGATATTTATGTGTTTATTTATTGATTGATATTCATGCATATATTATTTTTAATTTATTATAGTTTATATTTATTTTTTGCAGCACAATGGTCGCTATAGTGTTCCCACATCATGCCAGATAGTATGTGCGGCATCTACAACACGCATGTACATAAGAATTAACCCTGCAAGGTGAGGGGGCCTGGATAATACAGTTGTAATTAGTGTTGTGCATAATCAGGTTTTATTTTTCATGTGCAGTAGTCGAGTACAACAGCAAAAACAAAAGCAGCCCAGGCATGCGTCGCTCCCCCTCTAATTACAAACATATCCAATTAATTACACACATATACAAGTCCTGCTTTCATTGCTGGTGAGGAATGCAAAGCTGTCTGGACACAAACTTGAGTAAATAATAATTAGTCACACGGCTGCGTCATATTTACGTGGAGCGAGCGGCTTTTTGAGGCCGTGTTCGACGAGCGCTTCGCATAATCTATCCACTTGTAGGAAATCAATCTACGTTTTTATCGTCGGACGTCTGCGTGAGAACCAACGAGGCGGGCAGACAAAGCCGGTGTTATTGTAAAGCTCCAGTGACAGTCATAATTGTGCTCGCCGCCCCAAGACGCCCCGAGGTCAACGCCTCAAGCCCCTCCGCCGCACCTCCGGCATTCGTAGCCTAAAGCCCGAGTGCTTTCCCGCTCTTATTCCGGCCAAAAAGCACCGTGACGTGGACGTCAGCCTGTGTCAATGACTCCTCTTCATGGACTCCTCCATTATAACCAGTTCAATAGCCATCAGTGGCATTCTGACTCAAACAGACCGTCACTTCAACATTATTATACACCGCTCCCATTAAAGTTGATTAGCTATGCATTCTTTCAGAGTGTATACACGCCAGAGAATCATTGTCCCCACCCTCATTTGAGTTTTGACCACCGTCCTGACCCCCAGGGATGACTGACAAGAGCTTTTGTCCAATAGAGAAGAGTCGCTCGGGACCCCTGGTGTGGCTTCGGTTTTGTTCAGCAGCGTTTTTTGGTAAATTCTGTAAAAAAAAAAACTCAGTCTCTGTTTTGAATGTTTGCCACGCACCTTTGATCTCAAGTCTGAACCCTTTGGCGTGTTCTGTCCTTTCCTTTAGTGACAGTGGCTTTGTCTGACCAATTGGCTTTGCAAGCTAATGTCATTGTCACTTGGACTACATGTCACATTGATTGCAATGCCCCTGATCCTGAGTAACCAAAAAAAATGGTACTCAAGTCGGAATACTGTTGGGAGTTATTCACTTGAAATGTTGTCTAGAACCGAAGAAATTCCCATTCCCGAATAGATTTCCCTAAACAATACAATCTACCGCGATATTAGTCGTCCTTTGTAAAATCACGGTGAGGTCATTTCCCTCCCAGCTTAGTTAACCCTTCCCATTCTCTTGACTGATTTCTCCTTAAAAAAGAAAATGGTGCAATTTTTGCCCGGTAGTCCTAATAATAATGTTCATATCAGCAGGTAATTACAGTTTCTTCAATAGAGTCTTAATCCACGTATGCCCGCTCTGTTATCAGGTACCATACCGGTGCAGCTTTGGAGGAATGCCCATAGGAAAGGCCCAAATTGCGAGACACGTGATATTTAATGCACCCACATTTTTTCACACAAACAGTATCTCTCTCACTTGACGCTCACATTTAATCACTATGACGTATGATTAGAAGTAGCCATGAACCGCCAGACCCAGACCCCTGTGACCCCCTCAACCACCTCATCAAAATGCTAAAGAGCTAGAGACGGCTAAGGAAGCTAATCCTCTCACCTGTTCCAGTCCTGGAGTCCTCATCTCTTGCCGTAGACCCCCTGGACTCATGTGCTTTGTTATGGTGGTAAGTCAAGGAACCGTGGTAAAATCCTGAGCCCACAGGAGGTAGAAATGATAGTTTTCCAGCAGAGCAAAGGAAATGAGAATAGATTGCAGCGCAACACAGTGGTCAAACGACTTAAATGGATGCCTCATCAAGAGACCGTATGCACTTCGACCATATTAGACTTAATAATACGACTAATGCTCAATCGCAGTTGTTCATGCTTACGAAATCACTACACATCGGCTCTATCATCGTTCAACCATCCCGAATACGATGCGTGTAATTTAATTTTCTGTGGCGCAGCATAATATACTATCTTCCGCATCCACCAAGAAATCAAACTAGCCTGTGTCCTAATTACACTTCCCAGTTGATGACTCTTTTGTAAACAATTACTTCTCCGAGCTCAGGTTTTCTAGTCGTCTTATCGTCCGCTCTTTGTTTCGCCGTCCAACATCTGCGAGTTGTCGTAAACCCGCTCAAGTGAGGCCGCTTAAGAAAACCCGATAAATCAGCTCGGCGTCGTTGCCGCTCCGAACATGAACGTCATAATAACACAAGAGATGATTTAGTCATTATGCGCGACACTTTCTGCATCGGAATGATGAAAGAGATGCGGCGTGAGGCGATGAATGGGATTTTAGTTTGTGTGGCAGTGTGTTATCTTTCCAACACACACTGAAGAATGCGGCATCAATGCCAAGGCTGAGGCTGTGCATCCATAAAGCGGCGACAGCAGGAAGATGAAAGGCCGAGGGTGATCCGGGTCAGGAAAAACTGTCAGGTTCATAAATATCACTTTAGGGGTTACATGCCCTCAATACTTTGAGAGGATTGTGTCATCAGTAGTCACATGACTCAACTTGATTCAAACTCACTGAGGGACTTACTGACTAATAGCCAATTTACCAAAATAATTACGTACTAATGAGATCTGAATGTGATTGGTATTCTCAATCGTCTCAAGTTCGTCTTTTCCGACAAAGTTTACCGCGGTGATCTCACTTCAATCTTCCTCGTTTGTATGCTGCCAGAGTCGATCCGGATTTAACTGTTTGGACAAACACGTCTGTGGGAAACATGGCAGACAGCCGCTTTTCTAATCTGCTTGGTGGGGAGAAATGTTTGACTGGTGATGTCTTGACTAAACATGCATTTTCCGACAATATGCTAACTCCCGTGTGTCGGCATCCCTTTTTGCATCATATGTGTGGTTTGTCCCTCAGAGCTACGAGTGGGCGTTTATGGGATAGTTCCCATCGCCCCCCGTATTGCTTTGGAATCGCTCTTTCGCTAGCTCACCCCCCCTCCCCTCCCAGATGAATCGGAGCAGAGATGAAAAGCTTTCAGGAATGCTGGCAGACAGGCAGTGCTTTGCAGTAATCTAACCTGGGGAGGATGAAAGCCGGCTGGGAAGGTGGGACTGAAGGGGGGGGGGGGCTTGATAGGCGAGGTGTAAGGTGAGAGGATGAGAACGACGGCGTGAAGTTTTGGAAAAGAGAGGCTGCTTAGTCAGAGGAGAAGGGATTTTGTGGGAAGAAAATGGTTGATGGTGCCACTGGGAGGATACAAATAAAGGGAACCATTAAATCAGTCACTGGCAGCCCAGTTAAAATTTGACGTCTTTATCCGTCAATAGGAGGGAATGTTACTCATGAATGACTTTCGGAAAGAAGCTGCCCTCGGGGTCTGACTTTTTAAAACCTTGGCCCAAACCTGTCAAAGTTTCATGTAGCATGTTTTTGGTTTGCATACGCCCATCTGGCTGTTATTAACTTCACGCAACAACGGTCAATTGGACACCTTGCGCTTGATTTAAGTTTGCCTAGTCGACTATAATACGGGCAACGGAGGCGGTCCCGGTTCAAACGAAGCGAAAACTCAGCGGGAAAATGCCAGGCTGCGTTGGGGTGTTGTAATTACGGTAAGTTTGGAGGGGGCTGACACGCGGCGTAATTGCGGCTGTCACGCGGCGAAGTTCAAACTTCACTCGGTGGAACAAACCCAATTGCGACAGCGCTGGCTGAACACTGGAGTGGCGTCGAGTGCGACGCCGTTGTCACTCAAAATGCAGTCAGTTGAGGGAGCGCATTTTTTTTCTCTTCTTTAAATCGTAGGGGGAGCGGGCCTGTCTCCTGCGTGACAAATCCTTCCTCGTTCACCTTGTACTTGTGGCGCGGCAATGAGCGCTGCGGCGCACCCCAGCGAAGCGCTTCCCTACCTAATTGAAATTTGGAGGTATAAGAGGATTTCAACACAACACCAGCTGACAGTCCCCATTCACGGAATATCCTCTTAGACTTCTTTCTCTCTTCTGCGTGTCTGTGTATGTCTCTCAGAGAGAAAGAATGAACTTTTATCTGTCTGTTAGCGTTAGCAGAAGCTTACGGCCCCCGCTATCCGCTATTTGGTGCGTCGCGGTTCCCCTCGTCGCGGTTCTCGTCGTCGTGACTCCCGTCATCGCTTTACCTTGTTGATATAAGTCGCTATCAAGGATTCAAAATGGAGTCTGGGAAGGTAAACAATCCCTGTGGTTTTAGTCGCATTATTGATGATAAAGGTTTTTTCATGATTCATCTCAAGGTCATACTTTGATACCACAAAAAACAGGCATTTGAAGAGGGGTGTGCAGACTTTTTATATCCACTTGTATACACTTTATAAAACAATTTTTTTCCTTTTACATTTTTCTAAGGAAGGGATGTCAAACTATTTTTTTGTTCCGGGCCATTAATGATTATCATATGTATATTATCACATACACACAACAGAATCCAGCATAAAAAGAAAACATTTTCTAATTTAATTTCAAAGTGGGATTTAAATTTTTTTTTGCAATGATTCATAATTTAATAATTTAGGTATTTCAACAAGAAACATTGAGTTGACACACGAGTTGCCTTTGCAGGCCACATAAAATGATTTGACGGGCCGGTTCTGGCCCCCGGGCCTTGAGTTTGACATAGTGTGTTCTAAGGGCTTCTAATGTGGAAGCTAAGAGGCTATAAAACCTTACAGAACAACCCTGAATGTTTATATTCACAATATTATTTTGGAAATTGCATTATACTGACAACAGCCTTCCAAAGCAGTCGTTCGGGTTTATCGCTGTCGCACGCTTGCACGCTCCTTTTATTTGTTGACTCATCTTTGTGATTAGATAAGCAACCACGCTGAAACAACACACTTGATTGTTAGAAGCCTTTGTTGCCATGCACAATGCGTCGCTTAGGTGCTACAGTGTAAAGCACGGGCGTGAAATTAATATTTGCCCTTGATAGCTAGGTGCTAATTTTAGCAAAGGCAATTTGTGGAATGTATTTAATACCTTGAATGCATCCCAACTATATTCCTCACTCTTGTTTTTCTATTGTTATTGTGCTCTGTGAATCAACTCGTGCTTTTAGGGGGGTTTACAGCGGTCCCTCCTCTTGTTTTGTTTTTTTCACTATTTCCTCACTCTCTGCTTCGCTTTGTACCCGCCGCCTGCCGCTGTGCCAGCAAAGCAATTTTGCACCTCAGTGGGGGGAACAATTCGAACAGGCCAAGTAACGTGCCAGTCTGTTTAATAACAGAGTAAAAGCTGGAAAATAGAGAAGCCGAAGAAGGAATACAAAGACGAATCAAGTGGCCTCGGGGCAGGCGACGAGGGAGTGGCGGGGGGGGGGGGGGGTATATACGTACGGAGAACACAGGAATCCACACCTGCTTATCTCTGAGGAATTGCCTACAAGGGGCTTTTCTTTTTAATTAGAAACTTTGTAGGCCGAGTCATAAATCACAACGCGTGTGCGAGCGAACGAGAGGCGGCGGACGTATAAGCTACTAACAAATTTGCACTTAATGACTTTGGGGCTGACTGTGAGCTCAGCACATACGAGTCGTTACATACTCGTTCATGTATGTTCCGAGTAAAATCATTCTTCTAAAACTAGGACAGGTCAGGGATAGCTTTATTGGTGTACAAAGGTTACTGGGACTCTGTCGTAACAAGATCCAGGCTGCTCTCAGACAATGTCTGGGCTGTCAGCTCCCCATCTATTATTCACAGAGGCAGTTCTCTCTCGGTAAACTTTCTCTTCGAAATTTGTTCAAGGTTCGTACTCCCTCAACATTTATCTCCAATGAAGTCAATCACACCCTTGAACTTGATTAACCGCTCTGTCGCACTGGTCAACACGGTGAGGATTAGTATCGAGTAGACACAAAAGGCAGAGATAGTCAGCAATTGGGTGGTCTAAAAGTCATGCCCCTCACCTTCCAATTGAAGCCGAGGATGTCAATAGGTCATTATCAGGCCGAGAGAGACTCAGCATCCTGTCTGAGTGAGCTACTGATTGATGGTCTGATGGAGATAAACTGATGGGTTACATGAAGATGGGTATTGGGGGTGTTTTCTGATCAAAGTCCATCACCAGAGGAGCTGCGGTTCATATAACATTCCTGCTTCTATTCCCTGTATGTGCATCTCCAGGTCATCACGGGGTCATGAACTCTAGTTCAAAAGAAAATCTGATCCTCCTTTCGTTATGTTCCATCAAAGTAGTGGTGGGATGTAGCCGACGTGGAAGAATGGTGGTCTGTCTGTTGTTGCTTAAATGGGAAGAGAACTGTATTTTGATTTGCATTTTTTGGGTCTGAACTCAAACATTTTGGCCGAGGCAGTGTGGAAAGTTAATCCAGGCGTGGCAGTGCGATCGCTAGCACAAGTGCGATATTCCAAATTGGAACAATTTTCTGTGCATAAACTTGGTGGTTAGCGATGCTCAAGCTAGCCCCGCACCTCGGGATGACTACGTTCACAAGTTATGACTGTGTTGCCTGAAAGCCTGACTTGGTCCCTGTGATATTACGGGTGGTGTGAGCCCACCGACTTGTTTAATGGCTCGAGCAGCACCTCTTGACAATCTGAAGAAAAATGAAACGGTAGAGGAAATAGGAAATAATTGGGTTGAAAGAAAAACATGAATGTGAGTTTTTTTCCCCCCACCTCGGCCAGATATTTGTCGGCATCAAATGAAGGCCGCTACCTGTCGCCTCTAACATCCTGCTGTGACTCTAATGAGGTGGATGAAAGGGTGGTATCGAGTGGAATAATAAGGAAATAACATAGAAAGACACAGACTTGACTGATGGAATTGTGCAAATAGTCTGGTGAGATTTCGGAGTGTTTCTCTGAATTTTAGCTCTCGATATTGAGAAACGAGAACCGTATCTGGCTCCGTTCTTATACTAAAGGTGTTTGGTGTTTTCAAATTGTTCCACATCAGCTTGCGTTGATAGACTGCAGCACAGTCCTGGAACAGGAACGGGCCCTTCCACTAACTTGTTGGAAGCATAAAATTATCAGAATCGTCTCTGCCAACTCCCAAAACGACAAGCCAAACTTTGCATTTGGCACAACGGACCACGTCCATTTAACGACTTAGGAAACGTGGTCTGGAAATAATGAAAAGCACGAGTATTCTTTTCTTGCCAAAGGAACCGTGTACCTGCAGGTGGTCCAGTCAAACTGACACCTGTGCTGCAAGGAGATAGACGAACATGACGGAGAGGTGTGAAGCCCCCCCCCACCACCACCACCTCCCCGACTACTCCCAAATGCTCCGAGGCAGCGATAACAGGCGGACCTGCCACTCACCTCTTTGGAGCTAAGCGAGGGCGAGGCCGAGAGAGGAATCAGTTGGGAAGCCTCCAGACATATGTCCCCTTTCACGTCCAACACCATCAGCCCTCTCGGTAATACTCTAGTTCCTTCTCCTCAGCTCTCAGCATGGGGATGAGGTTAGATTAGCAGGCCGCATGGACCTGGGGGCTAACTACTAGCACACCTTGAATGCCACAGCGGTCAGTCAACAAGCCAGGGGTTCCCCCGCAGCTTTCGTTGGCTTGGTGTCAGATCCCACATGAGAAGTGATGGAAACCTTGGTCTACGAATTTCTTACCTTTTACAAATAACAGCCCTAAACGTCATATTTTCTTCTTAGCTTCGTAGGTTTAGCTATTAGCTAATCGTGTGACATTTTGGCGCTATACCCAAAGATTAATGTGAAAGCAACCATGAGTCCATCTTGCCTGAAGCTACACGTAGCTAGTATTTTGTTCCAGCCATGATTGACGCCATGAAATGAATCCAGGTTTTTTTCTCCTATGTATTTTTATTGAGCCGGGTAAATTCTGGCAATCAGACCACCACTGTTGTATCGCTGTCAGAATGAAGGGAAAGTGTGAAGAGACACGTCGTCGTTACGCGGTGGCCGTGAGTTGTTTTTCCTTCCCGTCTCCTTCACACTCAGTGTTCCACCCTGTCGTCTGCCTGACTGACATACTGTGTTTGCTTGACAAAGTTGCTTGAAACGATCATCAGGTGGTTTGGTTAAGCCGCCAAAAGTGGATCCTGTCATGGCGAAGGATTGTTCTCAATGGGACACATTTTCACGATGGAGCTATGCGTTGGATCCGTCTGGATTTTTGCAGAGTTCATGCTACACAGACATATGTGTGCAACTTTATTCTGGTTGATGAGTGAGATTCCGCCGTTTCCCGGCCATGACCTTGGATGGCATTCCCGTCCAGCCCACGTACCTCCCCGCAGTTGCTTGCCCCCAGGTCGGAGCAGTGATACTTTACTCAGCACTTCATTCCGTGTTCCAAATATGGAGGTGTTAGCTGCCATTGTGCCATGCTTAGCACACTGCTTAACTGTGTGACCACAACCCCTCGCAGAATCCATATTCCATTGACGAGCAAGCACGCCATCCAGCTCTACGGTTATTGTTTGGTTGTCGGCTCAGCGTTGCGCCAGGAGCCCGCGGCAAATTGATTCCGCGCAGAGTCCGAGGAAGTTTCCAGTGTGCTTTTTTGTGGCATTCACTGCCAAAATGTAGACGCAGCGAGAGGGTAATCCCGTGGCTTTCGCTTCTCTGACTGCATAGCGCCTTCTGCTAGCTGTAAACCCGCTGAGCGTGAGATGAAACGCTCACTCTGTCCTCGGTATTATTATTCTCATTGAAGGCTAAAAAATGGCCATCCGTACAAGTGGTGTCTTTTTTTTTTTTTTCTGTTGTCAGTATGTCAAACATTCTGCATTTAAAGTTGCTGAAAACCTGGAAATAATTTTTTTGTTGTTTTTGTCCGAGTCATTCATTGTGGTTATTGCTTCTACCACAAGGCGGGATAAAGTAGATGGTCAGAGTGTCTCCCACACAGTCTGGTCTCCGCTGTGCTAACATCATTAGCATGTTTGCATGTGCGTGTTCACTCAGCGTTTCATACATGTTTACACTCATTAGTAGGTGTCAATCAGGGGCCAAATGGATCTCTCACCTTCCCCAACCACTCTGAGACAAAATGAAGTCAACCCGGCAGCGGAGGCCTATTGTATCACGCTAATGTGATAGCGGAGATTAGCATTGTAATCCATTTAGCATAAAGCGGCTAATCCCCTTCATTGCCGTCGAAACGGAATCAGATAATGTTGGCTACCACCACCGTGGCTGCTTTAATGATTGTAGACTGATGAAACATTAATGGTAGGATATATTAATTATGACAATGAAACATGGATGGCAGCTCACAATCAATGGCCTTGAAGGGGAGACACGTAAAACCCGGTTTGCAACTTGCCTCATTGCTATAAAATTGTGTTTATGACTACAATAAAATTCATACACCTGCTTCCTATTAGTCCACTAGCATTTGAATCCATCTTTCTACCCACCAAGTCCCAAGAAGGCTTGTTGCTGGACACAACATTCTCTCCTGTGTCTCGTTTGTGTTGCGGCATTCAGTTTATATGCGGGTGCTTCCTTTTTGAATAGCCCAGTAGCCATTTCTTCTTGCATTATATAATTGTTCAACAAATTGACTGCCAGCCCAGTTAAAAAAAGGTTCTTTGACGTCTATAGCCGTAAATGGCAGTAAATGAGTTAAACTGTTTAAAAATCCCCCAAAAAACATCAGATGTAGTAACACTATGCTGACTAAAACAGAGTGTCGTTATGGGTGTATATGATAATTAATCATGGAGGGACTCACCTCCCCGCAACCATATGCTTCGCGTCCAATTATGTTCCCGCCGCTTACCGGCAAACCCCACAGAGAAGAAACGAGCTAGTCATCAGAACTTTAACAAGGCTCTGTTTCACACCTGTCCATAATCCCGGGTGTCCAAAAACTGCGATGTGGTTCCGGAGGATGCGGAATCGTGACCATCGGAAAAGCTAGCATTATTTTCTGCTGAGTAAGCAAACTGTGATCAGTAAATCAACAGACAGTATGCACCTAAAGATCTTTTGAGGTATTCTTTTTTTGTCTTCTTTGCTAGCATGTGTTCAAATTTGTTATCCTTGGGTGTAGCATAGTAGGTCAACAAGTGTTGGTGTCAATCCCCAAATCCACTGAGAAACTCTATCTAAGGATTATCCCTCAGGCAATCCTCTGTTGTTGTAGGGTCCGTCGTAACACCTCGACTTTAGCAGCATAACGGATAAAATGTACAATTTTGATGGATTATATGCTCTCCTTGCAGATCCGAGTGGACGGTTCTTCACGGGCCCTGCAGTACGAGACGGTCCAGGCGGTGGAAAGTGGACCGGTCCTCCGCGACATGGCCTTCTCCTCGGATCATCACTACCTTTACGTCATGTCCGAGACCCAGGTAAGATGCTCAGTTTATCACGACAAAAATACTCCATGTTGGTATATGGATGAAATATAATGATCTGGGGTGAATCAAAGTTGAGTATTAGGGAGCGAGGCAGGTGTTTGTGTTGTTCACAGTGTTGAATTCTGAAATGTGGAGCAAAATAGCAGCACTCTGCCTAATGGACGCCAGCACAGAGAGGCTGTGTATACATCCATCAGGGTGAAAATAGCCAAAGTTTGGACAAGTGACTCAGCGTTCATGTTACTCTCAGTGGTTTTGATCAGTCCATACCTAAGCTTTGGACTGTGTGTGAATTGTTTTGCATATAAATGTCCGAGATTATACAGATAAAAATGTGGACCTCAATGCAGAAACAGGGAGCGAGTGCCGAGGCGGAGACCATTTAGGATTCCGTTTTGTCATGGAATCCAATTATCAGTTCTGCAAATCTGTTAACCAGCAAAATTAGATTCCTTACTCCTCTCTCGGATTTTAGCATCTATAATTGGGCTCCAAAAAGAAGACACTGTATCGCATTAAAAATGATTACCATTTCTTAATTTCCAACTTTGTGTTCAATTCCCTTACGTCCCATATCGGGTTACAAATTTAGCCACTTCAATTAGTGCTTATTGGAACAATAAACATTAAGTGATTGTGGCTGTCCAGTTTGGCAGTGGGAGTGGCTTCAGAGTAATTAGACTATTAACCTAGTTAAAGTCGGTTCAGTCCCAAGTGATTTAGGAGGCACATCTGGGAATACTCAAACAACACTCGCTGAAAGTATTATCAACTTTAGTTGCACGCAAACAAGAACTTGCAGGACTGATGTGGCAAACAGAATTAAAAGCAGCCGTAGCCATCGATAAGACTCCATGCTGCGTCTAGGCTCGGGACCGGTACAGAACGAAGAAGCAGTCCGCAACAGGGGGCCGAGAACAGAGCAGGTCGATTGAGCTCCGCCCCCACCCACTGTTCTTAGCACACCCTTGGAACGTCCTCTTCTGATTCAGTGATGCCAGGTTTGTAGTCAGTGGAGGGGCAAAGGGTTTGACTCATCTGTTTTGACCCCTGTTGAGTCAATTTTGTGGCGAGAGTCCAGAATGCAAAGGTCATTGCCCAGCTGACCAATAGACGTGGTTTAAATGAGCTAGGAATAAGTCTTGGACATGTTGAAGGACATCTAGAAATGGCTTAGATAACCCTAAAATGGTAGCTTCAATCCAAAATGGCCAACCTCCTGTTTCATTGTTTTGTTCTCACTAAAATAAAAATTCTACCAATTCTTACTGTGTTAAATATGACTGTACCTCATACCAGAAATATTTGCTAGCTGTCGGGCTTTCGCGCTACCGCTCTGGTTGCGCTCAATTATTGATATTCCTTGTAGCAAATGCAGATCTGTAAGTGTGAATTATTGAGATTGTGTACTGTGCTGAGGTGAGATCGTTCAAAGTCAACCGCTTCCCTCTCCCGGGAGAAATCCGACATCTAATTTGAGGCAGACTCAAAGCTGTTTAGTGTCAGTAGTCTTTAATTTTTGCTAGACTCGTGAAGGTGTTTCGATGTGGCGCCCCAGTTCGGTGTAACAAGGAAGCGGAACGCAGGCGCAGGCGCGTCAACCCGGGCGACGATGGAATCGGCTAACTCAAAGCGGGGAGGTTTTACCTTTTGTCCTCCCTTTAATGGCCTCTCATTGTGTGCTTCCCTCAACTCATCTCCCGTCTGCAGATTCACACGAGATGAAACTGCTTTCACACACAATTTGAAAGCAGGAGCAGACACGGGAGCTTTATGAGGCGATGCCTGCGGAATGTTTGACGCAGTCGAAATGGTTGAGATGAAGGTCATTGTCCAGATATTATGCGAGGAGAGCGTCGAGTGTCTTTGTTGTTTATAACCGGATTAAGATGCAGATATATGGCTGTCGAGTAAAAGCCGTTTTTAAAATTTTGCCGGAATACTTTCCAAGAATGAACATTGGTTAGCAACATACGAAGCTAAATAAAAACTCTTCCCAGTCAAGTGTCTTTTGACCGTAAAGATAACCAAAAATGATTGATCCCATCCCAATCGTTTGTCACGCCGTAATGGTCCCGACGGCGGGATGGATGCCTTCCTCGTTTGACCTTTTCGAGATGTCAAGCGAAAACAATAACACACGTGGGGTCGCCGGGGTCCGTTCCCGTGAGCCGATTTATGATATGAAACCAGCGCTTGGCGGATTGAGTGGCATGCCAAGCGTGACGGGGGTTGGATGGTGGGTATGAGCGATCTGTGCTGTGGAATCATTCACTCATTTCCTGCTGCTTAGTACAACAGAATGCAGTGGATATGAAAAGTCTACACACCCCTGTTCAAATGTCAAGTTTTTGTCATATAAAAAAATGACACCAAGTTGAATCTTTTTGAATTGTTTACCTATAACCCCTGCCGACTAATTGAAAAGAAAATATGCACCAAAGTGGATGTAAAAAGTGTAGTTGCAAAAGTGTGCACCCCCTCTTATAACTGGAGATGTGCTCAGTATTAACCAATCGCATTCAAATTGATGCAAAGTGAGAGTCATCACACACTTTTCATCATCCTAAATAAAGTTCAGATGTTCTAGTAAGCTTTTCATTTTTTTCACAGTTTACTAGAAGCCTAATTGGTGGTTGAGAAGATTTGAGCAGTAGAGTTGTGTTTAATATCGGCGTTGATGGAAGCGTAGTTGGTGATTAATTCTGATCTCCGTGACGTGCTGTCGTGATAGCGGTGGGTTGTCCATTATTATTCTCATCCATCGTCTCCGATATAAATAATCATTTCACTGTGATTGTAGCTGATCCTCCGGCAATAATGAGCAGTGAGATATCTAATTGGAGACGTGCGCTACATATACATTACACGCACAGCTGGGGGGCTGCTGCTACATTACACAGCGTACATTTAACTTCATTATCTTATTATTTGCTCGCTCGCCACCCGGCTAAAACTGAGTATCACTTTTAGCATTTGGTGCTTTGCTGCAGGTTCAATGTGTTTAATTACAAGTTAGAGATAAAGAAGATTTAATAGATGGTCACGTCTCCCAGTGCGGGTTGAAGCGCGGGGCAGTGGTATCGTGTCAGGAGCGAGACAGAAAGTGGAATTGTCTCAGTGTTCCTCAATTTTCAGCATTACACCGCCATTATGTCACGTCTTCACACATTAAGGCTTCAAGACTTCTTTCAAAAGCCTGATTATGTTCCATCTCTGCCTACTGTGCGGAAAAGAGGCAGACGGAGTCGTGGCTGTAATGGCAGGAAAGTGTTTATGATCTGATAGCGCCACCTCGATGGCACAAAGACACCCTCTGGAAAAAAAAAAGTTTTGTGATAGGAACATCGTCGTTGAATGAATATCAAAAACCAAGCTCCGGAACCGAGAGTTGACTTTGCCGGGGCATCTGAATGTGTGCCCTCAAGTGGGCACATCTGCCAGCGACCAAGTGTTAAATTATAAAGATACGGTGGCCATTGTTTGCGGCGGTTCTGACTAGCTGATCTCGGCATAACAAAGCTCAGGATGAGATGACGCGTGCTGGGAGATTTGGGTTTCATAGCCGCTCGTGATAAGACCGCCAACATGCACGAGCGACACAATGGTCTTTTTTTTTTTAGCGTCGGACCCCTCTTGTGCATTGAGCGTCAGTGTCATGATTCCATCTCAAGCTTTATCTGTCTAATGCAAATAGGCCTCTGCGCAGCAGGAGGGGGCAAAACACACCAGTTGCTTCACGCTCAACACGCTGAGATGCACCCCCATTGTTTTTCATGTAATAACATGCAGCACTCCTCTTGACTTTGACAAGGAGAGACACTCCCCTCTTGCGAATCCAGAATCCGCTCAGCTGTAAGCAAGCGTGAGTGTGTTTGTGGAAAAGAGCCAGGTAGCGGAGTGTACTTTTTTGTTTCTACAGTCAGACATCTGCGTTAAACAGACATGTTGGAATTTCTGTGGCAGAGGAAGTAGTGTTCGAAGTGGTACGCTTAGTCACAACGACCTTGAGTACGACAAGTCTGTGTGATAGTAAAGTTGAAAATCAATAATAAGTAACAGGTTTTCGAATCCAGGTCCAGGCAGTAGAACCTTAGCATAGTGCTTCTAATCAATCGGCAGGTGAACTAGATAGTATCTAGAAGCTTGTTGACCTTCCACCTCGGTTGATTAGAAGCACTTGTGACTCAAAACTGTGGCAGGGTTTTTACTTTCTGGATCTGGATTCGACATATCTGATAAGTAGCTAAGGGCAAGGGTCAGGGTTAGAGTCTTGTAAATATCCATCAAAACAGGATTCCGAACAGACCCGTCCCAGGTCCCTGAGAACCTGCAAAGCGCAAGGCTTTTCTCGCAACCCTTTGCCGACATGGCCTTGCTTTTGTAGCGACTGAGCGACAGCGGTCACCCTCCCGGTGACGGCTCATTAATCAAAAAATGCCGGCGACACCTGTTAATGGCGGATGCTGTCGCCATGGCAACAAGAACAGGCGACAGAGCTGCCCCTGGCCCTTAGCGCTCAGTTAACGGAGGACAAAGGCAGTCGGGTATTATTTATCGACAAGATCTATCTCACCGGTAAAACTTGTATCTAGGGTTGAGCAATGAATCAAATTCGCAATGTAATGGAATGGAATTTTCAAATCATGACTACAATTTAGGAAGGGAAAAGGTCTCTCTTCCTAATTCATGGTTTACCTTTGATTATATTTTAATCCATTTTTTCACTTTGGGGAATTTAACTGTGCTTTTCTGTGCTTTTTGCAGCTTTCCAGAATGCCAGTGGAAGCTTGCGGTCAATATTCCACCTGTAGCGAATGTCTTGGATCGGGTGACCCTCACTGTGGCTGGTGTGTCCTACACAACACGTAAGTATTGCTGCAACATTGATACCTTAAATACTCCAATCCGTTTTTAAAAAACACAAAGGAAGAATAAGAATAATAAATTAGGTTTCTGTTGAAAGACTAATTTGGGTGTTTGGGGAGGCTGGAACAAATTAATTATATTTCCATTCATTTGAATGGGAAATAATGATTTGAGATGCTAACGCTGTCATGGAAAAAGTTCTCAAGGGACTACTGTACTTTCACTATAAGATAAACAACATAAAGTGATCAAAATCAACCAAGTGACAAAAACTGAGCACACATGTCTAAGATGTTTTAATTATTTGCATCTTGGATTTGTTTGCACACCTAGCATCAAGCAACGAGAGCCTTGTGACAGCATGTAAACGTCCCAATTTGTTCACTTTCCAGCCTATCCCCAATTCAACTTGCCGGTCCGTCCGTTGCCGCCGTCGTCTTTCCATCTGTCGAGCACATTCGCACTCTTTGCCGCCAGCTGTCAAACTCCCGTCTGTCTGTCTGAGTTGAAGGGGGGGGAGGCGGTGGAGGGTGGCGCTTGATTTCCCACTCCGCTGTAAATTGAAAATGGCTTTCTCGTGTCAGTGCTAGCCCTTGGGTATAGCATGCGCGCATGGCTGTGTGTGAGTGTGTGTGTTAGTGGCCCACATTTAGCACCTCCATCCCTGCTGGCACTGCGAGGACACGGCGAGGGCAGAGATGTGCGGCGCGGTGGCGAGAGGAGCATATTGACCGAAAACTGCAAGTGCAAAGAAAGATGAGTGCAAAGAGTAGACAAATAGACGGATGGTTGCACGCCAAGGAGGGAGTGAGATGCGAATAGTGAGATTAAAAGCAAAACAGTACAAGATTTGACTTTTTTTTCTATAAATATAGATTTTTATCGGATACTTGGGAATGATCTAAAACAGGAAAAAAATATATATTTTTCTAATATTTTCCAAAATTTTATTCTAGTAAATTGCTTAATATTTAAAAATAAATGGCATGTGAAATTTAAGTACAATAAAAGTCAAGGTGATTGAAGGCAAGTTATTATTTTATTGGAATTGTTTTGGTACTCAATGAATGAAACGTCGACTGGTGCCAACACTGCCCTCTGTTGGCCTGGAGTGTTATTTCCCGGCAAATTATCGGTAATTCTCCACTTTTTTTTTTTTTTGGAGTGCATGTGCGTGTGTGCACACGTGTGTGTGCAAGAAGCCCATTGACGCCCTGGACATGCTCCTGGCCATACAGCAAATGGGTGTCCACAGATTGGCCCGTCACACTTAGCCTGATAGAATCTGCTCATCTCCTCAGCCGCCACTTCACACACACACACACACATACACACAGAAAATATGTGACCGTGCAAGCAGCATGAAGACATGCGAATAGATACAGGTGCAAACTTGTATGCAAACTTGAGCCGCTTTTAATCATCAGTTGGCAACCCCCCCAAGACCCCCCCACTAAGGAACAGCAGGAAGGGTAGCGGCCAAGCTACTTCAAAATGTCATCCCAGATAGTCGTGCTGCTGTTTCCCAATCAACCTTGAAATCACCTCACCGATCTTGAGCGTAAACAGCCTTTTCTTCAGCATAGGCTTTATTTACTCTATAGATCGGCGAGCGGAGGTGCAAGGGGCCGAAGGGGAAGAGGAGAAAAGCAATCGATAGGGAGGAAATCAACAGGAATGGGTGCTGCTGTGTGTGCATCCGTGAAGTCATTGTCCTTGACAAGCACTCGGTGTTTATGTAGAACGGCCCTCAACACTCCCTCCTTGCTTTGACTTTGGATGCACACGCCCCCTCCACCGACTATTGAAATGAAAACCTCACCCCTTTGGCACCTTTTTATTGATGCAAAGTGGCTCTAAAGGACAACAGTGTTAGTCATTGTGTTAGTCAATCGTCATTTTGTTCAGAGGATAAAGAATATATGCCGGAGAGTTTTGTTGTATTGTTTGTCTATATGTTGCTGGAGCGGTTGTGTTCATCTTTGTTGGTTAAAGTGTAGCAACAATGCCACATAAATGCTATTGGTTAGCTCAGCTTTTGCCGTTATCTGTTAGCACTAAGTCCTCTTTTCATTCTTTGTTTTATGTTTAGTTTAACATAAAACTTCAACAAATACTATTTTAATGCAAGAAATTAATGGATTATACAGATAGTCCTCATCATACGAACGTTTGACTGACAAACGTTTGGAGATACGGGTAAAACATTGGCGGAGCGAGAGAAGGTGCTGGAGGGGCACTGCCCCCCCTGCCTTGGACCTCCCAGGTGCGAGGCCAAATAATTGACTTTTGGTTATTGTATTGTTTTGTTATTTTGTGGACCTCCTGGGATTACTATTATTGAATCAAAATGTAATTATTTTTTTATTTAATTTATTTTAGGATAGTATATATAGATATAAAAATAGTATATGCTGCATATTTTATTTATTTATTTATTTATTTATTTATTTAACTGAAAATAATATAAAAATATTTTTATTTATTTATTTATTTAAACCAAATTTAGTATGTCTCGAAATTACAAACTATTCAATTTACAAAAAGCCTCTCGCAAATTGAGGACTACCTCATACAGTATTTTTCATGCTTCGAAATGCCCAATCTGTATTTTTCTACCCCTTTGACATCCATCCACACTCCAACTCTTCTGCCCATATGCTTGGCGAACGCCCATTCTACTTCCAGTCTGTCATCTGTCAGTCACGCCAGCGGCTAACTATCCCGTCAAGTCCTCCGTCAAGCGTGACAAGCAGACAGATTGGACGGCGCCTTTGCCTGAGTTGCATTGCCGTCTTATTTCGCATAGACGTGGAGGCGCATCTGCCGTCGCGATGCTAATGCTGTGATAATGTGCGCTTAGTAATTGCGATCCGAATCTCTCCCTTTGTCCTGACAATATTCCCACAGTGCTCGTCTACAAGCGTTCCCCTTATCTCCTTCTGTCTACTTGTCCTCATCGCTACCATTTAAATCGGACTTCCCGCGTTTAAGAGTAAATCTGATGTGCACTAATTTTTATTTCTGTCAAATTTCACCTACGCAGTATGTTGACCAAAATATACCAAAACAACAGACGGAATCAAACTTGCAAGTCAAATTGAAAAGGTATTCCCGGGACGTCTCGGTTGCTGTCAGATGAGTAACCTTTTCGGCCAGAAAAAACAAATCCTAATTGGCAGAACCGTCGGATGTTTATTCTCCGCGCCGTTGCCGCCGTTGCTACATGTTTCGCCGCTCACGCTCATCCGTTACCTCCGCTACCAGTGCTCATTACCGATTTACGCTCATTAAAAACCACCACCGACTAATTGTGTTGGGTCAGGCTGGAATCAAACACTTGCGTGCTTTGTCAACAAAAAAAAAAAAAGCACCTGAAGGGAATTTTTTTTTAACTATGAGCTAAATAAACACAGAAGTCCAAACAATCGTTTTTTTGTCTGATTTAATATCACTAATAGCCTTTTCCAAATATTTGAGCAGAGGATGCTCGCAGTCTGATGTGTGTCCAAGCGAGGATGGCCGTCACTGTTTCACATACACGTGTGATCTATCAAACAACACTTCCAAGTCAGCTCCATCACTCAGTGTCTGCTCGGAAGCACACACACCTTCACACACTTGCATGAGATAGCAATTCAACGATGAAAACGCGTAATCGCTGACGTGTAGATGACGTGTATTGTATTTGACACGACGCAAAAGAAATCAATATCAGAGGTCACGCTGTGTTTGCATACAGCGTGTATAATTGCCGTATTGGTTTTCATAGAAGGGGATCAATATGTCTGGACTGGGTCAATATGTGTGTGTGGTTGTTTGGCACACTCAAATTACATTAAAGTGCACAATATACATCCTATACGGTGTGTGTGTTTGTGTGTGTGTGTTTTGTTTTACAAACTTCATCTATTACGACTGGTCGTATGACCATTTCATAAAAGATGCAAGTTGGTGTGTTTTTGTCTCACTGATAAAAGGATGCATTGCTTCATGCTCCATTATGTGTGTGTGTGTGTGTGTTTGTGTGTGTGTCCACAGTGAGGTCATGGCCAATGGGCCAGGTAATGACTCTCCCACGGGCCCTTCCATGCGTTTTTGTGCTATGTGGATCAGCACTCATAATGATAGCAGTGCTCGGCATGTGTGTGTGTGTGTTTGTGTGAAGTGCGTTGTGACACAATAACACACACAGCCCGGGGCTATTAGCATAGCATATATGGCTAATGCACAGGTTATATGGTAATTAGTTTCTCACTGGACTACACAATGGATTTTTTTTTAGGGGGGGTAACACATTCCTTTTAAGCAGCGTTTTTATTTACTCTCATGTAGCACATCATATTTTCAAACAAGCGAGTGTATAATTACAGGTCCATCTTGATTGGAGACCTCATGGCCGGTGTTGACCTCATCTGCAACACGAGAGTCAATTAGCTCGTCAAAGGAGGATTTCGTGATGAAATATATAACTCACACATCATCAGCAGGAGGAGGAGCGGTGGAAGGCGGCGACAGATCCATCCATGGCCTTCTCTCACTCTCTCTTACGCTCTCTTAATTGCGTCACCTTATCAAAGACCCCCCCCCCTCCCCGTCCCGGATGAGAGTGAGTGCATATTAGTCTCCATTCAGGGCCAATCTAATCCTTTCAACTCGCCTGTCAGGCGGCGGCGGTCAGTCAAATATCTCGCCGACAATGGCTGTTTGCTCAGCAGACGAGACGGCAAAAGAACAATTGCTTGGGTTTGTACCGTTGATGTATTTACAAATGCGATGGATGGCGAGTGCACAGATAGACGCTGATAAAAGCAATGTTGCCACTTGTCCCACTATTTGTCTATGTATGTGTATCGGTGTCAAATCTAAGGCCCGGGGGCCGAATACGGCCCGCTACATCATTTTATGTGGCCCGTGAAGACGACTTTGTGTTGTTACTAAAATTACAAATTGTCTTCACTTTTTAGAAATAGAGCTATTGCTAGCATTTTTTTGACCATTCATCTTTTTTAACTATTTGAACAGTTTTTACTAGTCTCTGATTTCAAAACTTTATGTACTATATTCATCAGTTTGTTTTATAGTAGACGTTGACAGTCATAATGGTCCTCTGAGGAAAACTATGATTACAATACGGCCCACGGCAAAAATGAGTTGACATCCTTGGCCATAGATCAGGCGTCTCAAACTCACTTTTTTCACGGGCCGCATTGTCGTCATAGCTTCTTTCGGAGGGCCATTATGACTGTCAACCCAAATAAATGTATGAGCACCCCATATTATATACAGTAAAAGCTACAAAACAAACTGACAATTAACTCGTTTTCAAACGAGTAAAACTGGTCAAATATTTAAAAAAAAAGATATTAAAAGCGAAGACAATTTGCAATTCTTGTAATGACAGGAATTTGATGCACAATTTGTCTTCGCGGGCCACATAAAATGATGTGGTGGGCCGTATCTGGACCCCAGGCCTTGAGTTTGACACCTGTGCCATAGATATAGATATATTAAGGTTGTGTGTCGCAGTATGGGATTAGACCACCCGGTCTAGAATTAAAAGGAATTTAAGCCACCGGTTCCACCTGCACTTGGCATTGCCCGTGAATTCCATTCATTAAGACTTGCTTCCTTCCCAAAGACCTCACCTCCTCTCATATAGAGCCGCCATTGTTGTTTTTTTAAACACACACCTAAGTCGACTGGAGCTCCATTCACCGACCACTGTAATGAATATCCCCCCCATGGAGGGAATACGAGGAACGTTCCCAACAGGTGTGTCTTGAATAACATTCAGGGTTTTTCTTTTTATTCCGCAGGTGTACCAGAAAGGAGAAATGCGAGCGGTCGTCGGAGCCTCGCCGCTTTGCGTCCGACATCAAGCAGTGTGTACGCCTCAGCGTACACCCCAACAACATCTCCGTGTCCCAGTTCAGCGTGACGGTGAGTCCACGTGGTTTTCCTGCGATAGTGATACTCGGACAAGGTGATTATGATACTCTGGTTTTTGATTAGCAGCCACTCTTTACATGGATCACACGGCCTGCCAACAGCCACACAATTCAAATGGCGGCTGTGCAAATGAGCTGTCCTGTCCAATGAAACACTCGTTAACATCCCGTAGTATTTGCTTGGCATTGCAAAGGGATGCTTGGCAGCTAAATGCAGCAAATGTCTCCCGGATAGTTTACTGCTCTGCACAAGTATTTGAATACAGTGGTGCCTGGTGATAAGAGGTTAGTTTATTCAAAGCATCTTTCCTCATTAAAATGAATGGAAATGCTATTAATCCGTCCAAGCGTACCAAAAAAAACCATTTTTACATGTTTTTACAGTCAGAATCAGAGTCAGAGTCAGCTTTATTGTCAATTCCTTAATGCCAAGACACACAAAGAAATCGAAATTACGTTTCCTCCATCCCACGGTGACGAGACACAGTACACGAGTAACATACAAGTAAACAAAGGGGGAGAAAGTTCAGGACCCCAACAACCTGGAGATCACAAACTTCGCCAGAGGCGAGCAGTGCTTGCATCCCACCACAGAGTCCCGGCACCTACAGGCCTGAAAGATCTGAACATATCTAGACAATATATAAATAGTCGTTAAAAAAAAATTCCCTCCCAACTGCCTGAAACGAGCAGGATTTTTTTTCCCCCCACTACAGATTTCCCTTATACAAGTATGCACTCTTTCCGTCTCATACCAGCCAAGGGACCTTTTTTATTGCAAACATTTGAAAATTCAAACACAGAGGTGATGCTAACATTTCCATTTCCCCTTTGAGCCTTAAATATGGTTTGTGCATGAATAGCCAGTGTGCACCCTGTACAATACTATTTGATTTACTGAGGTCAGGCCTGAATGATCATTTCCCATCTGTGTTGCACCAAGGGTCACACACATCATTGTTGCTTTCCCACCTCTGCGCCACTCTAATGGTATTCATAGACTGCGTTTGTGTGTGTGTGTGTGAGATCGGACTCATTCCAAGTGTTTAACCTTTTCCCAGTGTAGAGTTTTATCCATAGGCGACGCCGTACATTTCCCCCAAGTGGATGATGAGTTTTATCCATAGGCGACGCCGTACATTTCCCCCAAGTGGATGATGGCAGGCCACAGCCTGGGACAAGACGACTTCCTTCACCTTTGTTTTGACTTCCTATTAGGTTGATAACACAATGGAATTGTTTTTGTTGTATGAAAAGAGGCAAGAGAACTTAGGGGAGATGGAGGCCCTAGACCCCCGCAGTCCGACTTCATTAAAGCACAATCTAAAAACAGCTGAGCTCGGCCCTTACACCATTGCTGAGGCAGCTTTGACCAAGTGTGAACGGGCCTCGACGCAAATCAAAGCCTTGACCGAGGACCGCCGTAGACGTGCTTGTCCCATCAATATGTATATTCCGGTCTTGACCCCCCGTACATCTGCTTCCCCGGCTCTATATTCAAGGACGGCTTTTTTTTCCCCCAACCACGGTCTTCAACGGCACAAAGTCTGCCTGGTGCTGAGCTGAGCCGATTCAGCATTTTCAAAAGCTGTTCGATTTAATCTTCAGGAACATTCTTAATGTTGGGACCATGGACTTCATAATCTGTGTTTAAAGTTTTCGTATGTTGACAACGTTTGTCTGTCTTCTGTTTTTTCCAAAGTTGGTCTTGGAAGCTCACAACGTGCCAGAGCTTTCGGCAGGAGTGAACTGCACCTTCGAGGACCTGGCGGAGATGAACGGTCTGGTGGAGGGAAATCGCATCAAGTGCTTCTCCCCGGCCGAGAAAGAGATGCCACGTGTCGTGGTCGACAAAGGTAAGGACTTCTATTTCCGTCTTTTTCTCCTGGAACTAATTATCCGGTTTTTGGTTGACATCGCAGCCTTCAAAGTAACTTTTAGGGGTCTAATTAGAACGGATTCCCTGTCAGGGGTGCTTTACCTTGATTGATGAATGATTCCCTCTTTGTTAGCTAGGCTAGGAGAACGAGTGGGCCGCCTTGACGGTGGCGAGGTGACCCGTGCGCCAACGTGTGTATGTATGTGTGTGAGTGTGTATAATGAATTAAACATGAAGCCCTTCATTAGAGCCAGACAAAAGGACACAGACGAGGTACAGCGTTTCATCGCATTCCCAGTTTAACTCATCCGAGACTCCCCCAAAGACAGCTTTCCATCCCGAGGGAGACATGTTCCTACCTTATCGGCTCCTGCAAGGTTGCAGGGATGCTTTCGTAACTCCCCCTCCTGAAGATACCGTTGCAACAAGCAGAACACTTGCGGCTCCTCCATTGCTGTGTGAACGAGTGATAAAATTCAACGCTGTGTTTCCTCCAGGCGACCACCAGATCGTGCAACTGTATCTCAAGTCCAAGGAGACCGGCTTGGCTTTCGCCAACACCAGTTTTGTTTTCTACAACTGCAGCGTACACAAGTCGTAAGTATCGTGTTTTTGGAATTGTTATGCTGAAATTGAGCATGCTGAAGGTTATTTCTTCTCCTGGTAGGTGTTTGTCATGCGTTAGCAGTCCGTACCAGTGCCACTGGTGCAAATACAGACACGACTGCACGCATGATCCACGTACATGCTCCTTCCAGGAGGGTCGAGTCAAAAAACCAGAGGTGAGTTTTGCCAAACTTTGGAGACTGAAACACCTTTCAGCAATTTGGCTAGGCAGATTTTTCCGGGAGTTGGTGTCTGGTTAATCCTTGCCCGAGGTGAAATATGATGAAGATCAGTGGCGCTGGCATCCGTCTGGACGAGCGCAAGGATGTCAGATTGGCTGGTTTGATGAGCCGTCTGCTCGCTATTGTGTTATCCCGCCAATATTTCCCCGGAGCGATTCAACGTGTGATATTATTGTCCCTCCTTCCCGACGTCTTCCATTATCCTTTTGAACCGTCTGCTTAGTCAGACCCCCGGTTTACTTTTCCAATTAACTCAAGCAATGCTGGTCAATATTGACTGAGGATAATAATGTGCCAATCCTCTTCCCATTGTGTTGCCGACTTCCAAGAAAAGCCATAAACAAAGCGGAGAGGGATTACGTATTTGCACATTAATGACATGGTCCGTTTTGATGAGCCGTGTTTGGGGAAAGCAGGTGTTTTGCAGCCTTAATGACTTTTAATGTGCTTTTATTAACCTCTCCAATCCGAGGTCGTGCACTCGCCTCGAGATTTCTGGACGCCCATTCACCGTTCCCCAAACGGCAACAAGTCGGCGTTGATCTTTCCGCCTCCGATACAATGAAGAGATTCCGAGCGGCTTTGGGAATAATCCCTCCACGCTATGCTAATGATAGCCGTCGCGCCTCTCTCCCCACTGGTTGAGCTCGTTGTTAGTATGCACGGCAGTATGGTGTTAAAACCCGCGCCGGGCATGGAGCTGGCACTGTTTTATTCATGTCGCCGGTGGCACGGGGTATGCAGCTCAGACACTTGCCAAACTTTGTCCTTCACACGTTTCAAGGATTTAGCCATTGGGATTAGCCTGACAACTAAAATATTCCCGGTCACGCTGTTACAGTGGGAATAAGCTGTGTCTGTTTACCCAATTAGCAATGTTTACCTGCTCTCTTTGGATTCAACTTTCTTGTTAACCACATCACTTTATTCTAGTTTATCGTATTCCGCGAAACAACAGCCACAGCACAAAATGAGCATTAAGTGCTTCGGAGTCACACCGATCAATTCCGAGGAGTTTATTTTCTACTACTAGATTGATGGGGATCGTTTTATTAAGCTAGCTAAATGGCAATTTTAATAGCTGCTATTTGGGAGTGAGTCCATTGGAAAGAAATTTGAAAAAGACCCATTATGGGAGAATCGAGCAAATTTTCTCAGCAGTAGAATTCCAGTAGAAAATGTGTGTAACGAGGAGATATTAGAAATATCGAGGTGATGAGTGCACCTCAGGAGAAACCGTCTTCAGTCGAGATCTTTACGAGGAAATGTGCGAAAACTGGAGATGTCTCTCATCTTCACACCTCACGCCGGTTATAATTACAAGACTTGAAACTACGCCGAGAAAGAGGCCATCACAGCTCCCACGCCGTTTCCTGATCCGGTGCTGTCGCCGCCCTTCACACCTCCCACCAGTCTCCAATTAGCGGATCTAAGCAGGTTTCAGACAAGGAAGAAATGGAGCGAGGGAGTCTTCGCTTAGGGTCAGCGCTAAGGGTTGACTCGCTAGGGTAGCGAGGACTTGAGACTTTACATCTTCTGGACTCATTATGTGTTTGTCAATAGCTTTAAAAAGTATATGAACATTTTACACCTGTTGCTTAGCATCTTGTAAAATTATGAAAGCCATAATAAATCAGTGTTTATGTGTAATTAACTGTACCGATGAGTTTATGTTAAACGCAGCTAGCTTGTAGCCTAATAGGCTTCCGTAGAAGTAAAAGAAAAAGGAATCTTCAAAACTTAACTCAATTAATTCCTCATTTTGGAAATTTTTATTTGACTTGATTTAAATGAGAAGAAAAAATTCTATTTAAAAAATGGGGAAACTTTTTTTTCGTCAATAAATCTTCAAGTTCAATTGCAATGTTTTGCTTTAGGTGATAAAAAAAAAATTACCAAATAACTTTTTCTCGTAACTTTTGCCTCTCCAAGAGCAGAGTTTGTCTTTTACTTTTTTATCATCATTCTCCGCCCTATCTCTCAGCAGCGCGGAGCCTGATGGTGTTTTTATTTATGGGAATGTGCGTTTGTGTGTGTGGCGGGCGTATCTGTGCCGCCCCTATTATTTATCACATCCCGAGAGTCCAAGAGGGGGTGTGAGTCTGGCGATAAACACAACTGACATTACATCAACATAACGTCGACATTAATCTCAGAAGGTGACGGCTGGCATCACCACTAGGGGCACACACACTATTTGTGTATTGGTTGTATATCGTATTTAGTGTGTAATATACTTCATAATTTAAATACATTTACATTAGATAGGGCTTTAATTGAGAACTTTAATGAATTTTAGTAGTATAACTGAATATATATGTGTGTATATATGTGTGTGTATATATATGTATATATATATATATATATATATATATATATATATATATACATATATATATATATATATATATATATATATCAAACTATATATATATATATATATATATATATATATATATATATATATATATATATATATATATATATATATATATATATATATATAGTATTCCAGATTTTTTGCTGCATTACTGCTTTGTAAATAATCCTATTAATCCTTCCCTTTTATTTTTCTAATCAATAATGACAAATAATAAACACGATTGAATGACTATTTCTCAAAAATCAAAATTTATTAGAATATTTCTGCTGTATTAATCTTCATACCAAATCCTATTCAAGGATTTTTTGAAAGATCAATAGGGGTTATATTTGTATTTTTAGGGGTCGCTTACTCAGTAAAAGCAGGATGAATATTCATGGTGACCCAAAGGTGCATTTTGAAGCGCGCCTCCTCATTGCCATGGCAGCGGATGATGCGAGCGCCTCTTCCTTGTGTTATTTATCTCAACGAGGTGCTCTTTCTGTCTGCCTGCAATTTGTCTTCTTTGTGACAAAGTCTCGCCTTCGGACACCTCGTCATCAGCGTACGGCGCTATCGTCTGCGTCTTCTAGATTTAAGTCACACTTTGCTTCCGTCAGGCGGATCGCATGAACGGCTTCCATTGTTCAAGTGTGTTAAGTGTATATGTGCTCGCCCTACCACTTAAAATCATTCACCAAATGTAGGGAAATGAAACGCAAACACATCACCTCTGCGCGTGTGTGTCATTTATCTATAATGACTTTGTGAATAGTGTCACCCCCCCTTCTCCTCACTGAGGAGCCATCCAGTCAGTCACTCAGCCAAACCCAATCAAGTGGCTTTTAATAAACTCCACCCGAGCGTTATCGCCCGGTTAAACGTGCGCTGCCACGCTAGCTCGGCTTATCTGCTCTCTTCTACTTCTTCTTCTTGACATGAGTGACTTCCTGTCGCTTATTTTATTCATTCCTTTTGCTGTGTATTATATTCCCATTGACCAGAATTTTGAGTTTTTACCTTAATGGTCTTCCTCAAAGTCCTCTTGTTGTTGGGTAAGGCACAGTTTTTGGTTTCTACCAAGTTGAGAAATGGTAGGAACCAAGAACTGTTGCACAATAAGAGGAGCTAGTTTCTGGCACAGTTTTTGGTTTCTACCAAGTTGGGAAATGGTAGGAACCAAGAACTGTTGCACAATAAGAGGAGCTAGTTTCTAATTCTATGTTTGGTACTCCAATATTGAATCACAGCCAGCTAGCATCCTTAGCTAATTTTATCCGTCTCTCCCAGGAGTGCCCCCAGCTGCTGCCTGCTGAGCGTATCCTGGTACCGGTGAACGTGGTGAAGCCCATCACTTTGCGAGCCAAGAACCTACCCCAACCTCAGTCGGGCCAACGGGGCTACGAGTGCCTGCTGACCATCCAGGGCAACGAACACCGCGTCCCCGCCTTGCGTTTCAACAGCTCCTCAGTGCAGTGTCAGAACACTTCGGTGAGCATCCGACTATGAGTGTTGGCAGCAGATTAGCGTGGAAAAAAAGGCTTTATGCCGCTCTTGTGTTTATACAAACGCATCTCCTCCTTATGCCTGTCCTCATCACTCTGACTACTTGTGTGTCTATGGGATTAGTGTGCATAATCATCACACAATCCAAATATTGTACTTTGATTGAGCGCTGAAAGAGGAAAACTGTAATCTTGCCCAAAAAAAAACAAAATGAAGATTCTGACATCAAAATAGTCTTTGAAAGGTGTATGTGTGTGTTTATTGCTTCAGCCACCTGTTGCATACAGAACATGTTCAGTTTCTATACTCAGGAGATAATAACGGCCACTTTCTCCCTCACGACTCCCTGTTTTTCCTGCCTCCCCCCCTTCGGTTGCCGTGGCGACAGTACTTCTATGACGGGATGGAGATGAGCAGCCTTCCCGTGGAGCTGACCGTCATCTGGAACGGCGACTTTAGCATCGATAACCCCGCCCATAACAAAGGTGAGCGGCTTGTAATTTGTTCGTTTTGCTAACGCGCACGTATGTAATGTTAGCATAATCACAACACACATGCCACAGGGCCATTCCTGCCCTTGGAGTTAGTCACCATGGCAACAGGCGGGCGGTGTGCTGAGGTGTAGCAAGTCACGCCTGATGTTTCCTTGTGGAGTGTTTAACTTCGTCTTTTGGATAATTACTGCGGCCAATCAAAAGGAAGAACCAATTCTACCCAACAATTCCTACCAACAAGTGTTGACAATTACTTGGAGCAGCTTTTGAAAATAATATAATAAGCCATAAAATGCCTCATCTAGTCCAAAGGAAAAGTTTTTATTCA
Organism: Syngnathus typhle; assembly: GCF_033458585.1. NCBI lineage: Eukaryota > Metazoa > Chordata > Actinopteri > Syngnathiformes > Syngnathidae > Syngnathus > Syngnathus typhle. Next base: position 3,476,415 of record NC_083758.1, read on the forward strand.
GTGACAAGTAGCGTGATATGATTAAATGACACGAATGTGTTTTAAACATGTGCTCTGAAAAAGCAAAATGAGTGATGGCTACCACGCAGCAGCAGCAGAAACAAGGAATCATCATCTCCCAGGGCGTCACGAGATGGACAGATCACACCTCCGTCTAATCGTAATTAGGAAGAAAACGTCTGGCCTGTCGCCATGGTGATACTATGTTAAATCTGCGGAGGCGTGAGGCACCACAGATAATGGCATAATGAGTGAAGAAACTCTCCTGTTTGTTGTTCTCTGCCTATTTGCTCTAATTTGTCACAGTTTCAGAGTGTTAAGCTGAAAATGTATTTGGAGTTCTTTTCTCTTCAATTATCGCCATGTTCTTATTGCGTGCAGTTCATCTCTACAAATGCGACGCCCAGCGTGGAAGCTGTGGCCTGTGCTTGAAGGCGGACCCTCTGTTTGGTTGCGTGTGGTGCAAAGGGGAGAACCGATGCACCCTCAAACAACATTGCCCGCATCCGGAGAACCAGTGGCTGGAGCACAACGGCATCAACAGCAAGTGTACCCACCCACGTATTACGCAGGTGGGACTCCCGCCGGAATCAAAATTAAACCCGGTTCAGGAACCGGAACTAACCCCTGGCGGGTATACCGGAATGTAATCCCAGATTGATGGGTAGACCCACGACCTCCGTGAAGAAAGTGATGAAGTGCAGCATGACTCAGATTATGTCGGCACATTAATGAAGGAATGAGGGGGTGGAAATGGAGGCTACTGAGGAGATGTTCAATAGTGGATCTGTAATGACAGAGAGGAAAGAGGCAGCGAGAAAAAAAGTAATTCAGCTTTTGTAGCAACGTAGCCCTCAATTATCTCGTCCCAACTTTAATTGACGCATCGTTGACTCGCTTTTTTGAAGCCTTGTTTGATAATATACAGTGGTCCACTGGGCGCAAAGATAGACATCCACATGGGGGGCTTGTTAGTCCGGAACTTGAAATGTGGCGAGGACGATACCTCTCCCACAAAGCTGGAGCTCATTAGGATGCATGTGTGGGAGTTACATAAGCCTGAAGCCTGAAGAAGTCACTAAGGTCCATCTATCTGTGCAGATCTAGACGTTCAGTCAAATTATATGGCGATTACCATTTTGATAGTTTTGGACCTCCATGACTGGATCTGTCAATCTTTGGTTTCTATCTTCAGATTACTCCTCTACGAGGTCCCAGGGAAGGCGGCACCCTCGTGACCATTCGCGGCGACAACCTCGGCTTGGAGTTTCGCGAGATCCAGGGCAACGTGAAGGTGGCAGAGGTGGAATGCACGCCCATCCGGGACGGTTACATCCCTGCAGAGCAGTAAGTAGAGAGACTTTAGCTCTGACTTTAGAAGCTGCAGGTTTCTGTAACGTCTCATCCACAGGATCGTGTGCGAGATGGGCCGTGCCGAGAAGAGTCAGTACACGGGGAATGTCAAGGTGTGCGTCGGCGTAGGGGAGTGTCGGCCGGAATTCACAGCCAAGTCGTCCAAATACTACTACTTTGTGGTAAGAGGTCGATTTATGCAGGAATATGATTTTTAATGTCTTCCTAGACCACAGGTGTCAAACTCAAGGCCCGTGATCCAGATACGGCCCGCCACATCATTTTATGTGGCCCGCGAAAACAAATTCGTGTGTCATGACTAGAACTGCAAATTGTCTTCACTTTTAATATCTTTTTTTTTTTTTTTTAAATATTTGACCAGTTTTTGCTCGTTTGATTTGCCCGCGAAATAAATTGTTTGACACCCCTGTCCTAGACTGTTGGCCAGGTCATAGTTCTTGTGTTGATGTTATTCTTAACCACCCGCATATTGTCTGTCCAGATCCCAAGGATCCACAGCATCAAGCCTAACAGAGGCCCCGTCTCCGGGGGAACGGTGGTCAGCATCACAGGGAGCCATCTGGACGCCGGCAGCAACGTGTCCATTATGTTTAAAGACCAGCCGTGCACCTTTCTCAAGTTAGTCGTCCGCCGTCATGCCTGACCTCCCCCTGCACTTAGCCAGTCAATTAAAAGCACACACTGCGTCATATAAAGAATCGCACAGACATTCCAGAGCCTCAAGAAATCAGATTATATTCAAGTCATTGGCAAAGCGCGCCGCCCCGGATTTATGATGTCCATAAATATCCTCCTAATGAGTTTCCGTTTTCCATCACGGCTTTCATGTCTTCTTCAATACAGCACCAAGCTCCTTCGATAAATTATGCTCTCATTTAGCTGATAAGGCTAGCGCGTGCTTGAGGGCGTGTCTCTGTGGTGATTGACAGCTTCAAGATGTTTGCCCTTAAGAGCCGCCCTCACCACTAAATATAGTCGGAAAAGAACATCACTAGATAATCATTCATGCATTCAAGAAAACCTTGGAAAAATCATGGCTAACTAATATCGTAAGTTAGCCTCATTCATAAGTTTTCTGGAATCTAGCATACATTCAGTTCAAGGACAGTTCAATAATTTAAATAACCGTTGCTTGATGTAGCCTCATTATATGGTTTTTATCCACAGACGCGATGGATTATGGCTAACGTGCCGTACGCACGCGTCGTTGAACGGCTACGGCAACGTGGCGGTGTCGGTGAGTATCGACAAAGCCCAGCTCCAGAAGGACCTGCGCTTCGAGTATGTGGAGGACCCCACCATCACCAAGATAGAGCCCGAATGGAGCATCTACAGGTAACAAGGAACTCAAATATTACAGACGTTCCTGCCAGACCTTAGACGTCTATATGCGTCAATGGCAGTAAATGATGCCAATTGTAAGTAACAACCCAACTGTGACATTTGAATTCTCATTATTTTCTCTCTTTTTCAGTGGCCACACTCCGGTGACAGTGACAGGAACCAACCTGGACATCATCCAAACACCGCTAATCAGAGCCAAATACAACAATCACGAGACACTCAACGTAAGTCGACTCGGACCGCTCGTCTCTGGCGCCACGATGACGTAAACGGGTCAAAAGTAGGGCAGAGTGAGCGGGTTGAAATTAATAGAGGCTGATGAAATTTGTCTCCACGCATCTGCAATGATATCCGTAGAGATTGTCCCTTATCGGAATCTTTGTGGCTTTTATTCAACCCCGTACAAAGTTCTTTTTCGATTTGACTGAAGATGAGAGACTGAAAAGGGGATGATAGTATCTACACGACATAATGATTTGGCCTTACAGATTTTCCAAGGTTTCATTTTCAATTTCATCTACATCAAACTCACACAGCCATGTCTTTGTGGAGTTAGTCTCCAACACACACACAACACAATCCAGTCAACTTTGAGCAAGGACACATGACAGGAATGTTTGGCAGACCTTTTCCAGATATGTCCAATGTGACGTTCAAGGACCCAATTAAAGCGACAGGCGCTGGTCGGCGTGGCTTCACGCTGAAGGTTATTGTTGGCGTCTCAACAATGTTTGCGCGAGGTCTTTTCTGGCACCGACAGTTCCATAGAGACATATCAGACAAAGCAGTCTTGTTTTTAAATGAATTTTATAAATAGCAAAGGAAAAAGTCAAGGGCCAAAAAGGGAGACATGTCAAGTCATTTTGTCATCTCCAGTTGTGCCAGGTTCTGAGCCCGACATCAATGCAGTGTCAGGCCCCGGAGCTTCCTATCAGTCTGGCCCAACAACAGGAGGCACCGGAGAGGCCCGATGAGTTCGGATTCAAACTGGACGACGTCCAGGCCGTCATGGCGCTCAACAACACCAACTTTATCTACTACCCCAATCCCGAGTTTGAGCCTCTCAGCCCGTCCGGTGTTCTGGAGCTTAAACCCGGATCGCCCATCATCCTCAAGGTACTGTTCATTCACACTCCATATTCTCTTTAAGGACCTTGAGAGGTTTTTTTGCTTTCCTCCAGGGACGGAACTTCCTGCCTCCTACCAGCAGTGGAAACGGAAAGATGAACTACACGGTTCTCATCGGAGAAAAAACGTGCATGTTAACCGTATCAGACAGCCAGCTGCTTTGCGAGTCGCCCAACCTGACGGGACGCCATAAAGTTCTGGTGAGTGACAGCAGGGCAAATCCGTGTTGGGACAGACGAATGTTGCCTTCTGTTTATCCGCACGCAGTCCCAGACAGACTGATTGTCCGTGTGGTTCTCATTGCCGCCCACAAGACAAACAAATAGGCCGTCTGTGCCGATTTGGACCGCAGGAAACTCAATAAGGACTCCATTTATGGCCACTTTGCTCCAAATGCTTCCTGCGGTTTCCACCTGGGCATGATTGCTTTGAAACAATAAGAGAAGCTCAAGTTTGCACACATCAATATGTCTGTCTTGGAACAAAATCATATGAAGTAGGAGAGTTTTTTTTGTCTAGACACAGAAAAGCCAAAGCTGCCCGTGATCTGTCCTCAGGCTCGGGTAGGTGGAATCGAGTTCTCGCCTGGCGTGGTCCACATCACGTCGGACAGCCCGCTAAGCAGCACGGCCATCATCGGCATCGCAGCGGCCGGGGCTTTGCTGCTCCTTGCCATCGTCATGGTGCTCATCGCCTACAAGCGCAAGTCTCGCGAAAGTGACCTGACCCTCAAGCGGCTGCAGATGCAGATGGACAACCTGGAGTCGCGGGTGGCGCTGGAATGCAAGGAGGGTACGAAACTCATACACGGGAGTCTTTTTCGAGGCTGTGTTTTGACCCACTTTATTTCTCTGTTAGCTTTCGCAGAGCTACAGACTGACATCCACGAATTGACGAGCGACTTAGATGGCGCGGGAATCCCTTTCCTGGACTACAGGACGTACACCATGAGAGTCCTGTTCCCAGGGATTGAGGAGCATCCTGTACTCCGAGACCTTGAGGTATGCCTTCCTGGTCCTTCGTGATTCTGCATCCTAACCATGTGGGATGCCTTGTTAAAAATCAAATTAAAAGTCAGTCAGTCAGGTAAGAAGTAAAAATAAAATATCTCCTAATTTATCCCCGACGGTGACATTGATTGACAGCCATAATTGAGCGAGTCATCTTGTTCCATTAAGGTGATGATTGACCCCCATTCCATTGGCCTCAAGGTTGGCCACTTTATCCCTTGATGAGAATTTGCCAGTAATAAGCAATATTAATTAGGCTTTAATTGGTATAAATGTCAGACTGCGCGGAGAGACGATATGCGACGGCAGCCTAATGTAGGAAGCAGAAGGCTGCTCTTAGGTGTTTGACGCGTGCCAAATTGTTATTGATGTCTTGTCAGGGGTGACAGAAATAGTCCAAGTGATGGAAAGGATACAGTAATATTCCGGCTTGCGCGCTGATGAAAACACAAGGCAAGATAACAGCTGCAGGGACTGCAAAGAAATAGCACGGTAAAAGCCCAAACTCCGTAGATGCTCGTTAGGAAACAAACATGGAGGTCGGAAGCTCCAAACGCGGCGGTTGGTATAATCGGCTCGGAGATGCGGCGGGCTCGGCTTTGAAACAGCGACGGCATCAAAGCTTCTAAGCGGGCTCTCGAGAGGCTCGCCGTTTTTGGTACGCTGACGAGACGAGTCACAATCTCCTTTGACAATTTGGTCGTACCTCTTATACTTGGACTCTATTCTCATAAATACCGTAATTGCGATTTTTTTTTTTTTTAACGGTACAGGTTCCAGGCTACCGACAGGAGCAGGTGGAGAAGGGCCTGAAGCTGTTCGGCCAGTTGATCAACAACAAAGTCTACCTACTGTGCTTCATCCGCACATTGGAGGCGCAGCGGGGCTTCTCCATGCGAGACCGCGGCAACGTGGCCTCGCTCATCATGACAGTTTTACAAAGCAAGCTTGAATACGCCACCGACGTCCTGAAGCACCTTCTGTCCGACCTCATCGACCGTAACCTGGAGAGCAAGAACCATCCCAAGCTCTTGCTTCGCAGGTAGGACGAATATGATCCATCAACGTCAGATAAAATAAGACTCAACAAATCCTTCTTCGGAATTTATTCCCTCACGCAGTTTGCATGACTTCTGTCACCATCTTTATTTCTGCCTCCCTCCTCTCGCTGCTTTCTTGATTGCTAAATCAATGCTAACAGCGTATCTCTGGCACAGCTTCTGAGCACGGCTACCCACTGATTTTTCGGCCAAGAAGTGCTGCATGTGTGCCTACCACACACACACGCACACACACCACACACACATCATTCCATCTGTCCCATCTCAACCTGCGCTGAAGTACAAGCACCAGGCAAGCTAACTAACGAGAGCCTTCCACAACCATCTGTCGCAGTCTCTGCCGCAATCTCCTCTTCCTCCTCCTACTCTTCATCCCGCCGTGCAGACACACTGCTTGTACGCACTCACACACACGGTAGTTTACTTTTGAGTAGTATTTACTGTATGTTGTCAGCCTAGCTGTATTTTTACTACCAGACAGGTTTAAAAGCGACGTCGTGCTTTTCCCTCCTAAAATGGTTGCCATAATACGGATGACACGTCTTTGTCAAAATACCCAAAGGATCAACAATGATCTTGGTCAAAGGTTTTACAGCAACCCAAAGTATAAGAGTAGCTTGAACTGGTACAAAGGTGAGGTTAAAACACTTCACTATCTTAACCAGGTAGTCTCAAGACTTAACCCCAATCAAATTAGTTCTGATTGAACTGTCTCGAAGAGTTTAAGCAAAGCTACCGCATCAGAACTGATAACTGTTTGTTCAGTGCTTTTATTCGATCCTTGTCTGATTTCTGGGAAGAAAGAATCAAACGTTGCTCGGTAACCTTGACGCAGGATGAGATGTGAGGGGGGGGTGGGGCACAGCGGTGAGAAAGATAATCCCCCCCAGGTGTTATGCCAGACCGGCCCACTGGCACGGCGGGCCTCGGCGTGAGGCCCCCTTCAAGTGGCTATCTGGGCGTCGAGAGGGCGGGCGGGCTGCAGGTGGCCGCCCCCAACTTTCCGACAATAGCTAATCCTAAAATGTTGATGCCTTTAAATGTCTGTCCACCCCGCTGCTGGCCTCGTTTGTGCCCTCACCAGCGCCGCTGATGTTTTTATGCATTCACACAGATGCAACGTATTCATTTGCTTTCTATTGTGCACGGATAGAATGTCAGTCCAGTGAAGGAAAAAAAAAATTGTTTGATAATGAGACCAGTGTTCCTACAGGGAGCACATCAATCTAGCGGGATCAAATCAAGCCTTTTAATTGCTTTGCATCACATTCAAATCCCAGACACAGGTTTTTTTTTTTTCGTTTTGTGTCACCGCAATTATGTTTGTGTACCCAACAGGCATCATAACGATGTTGACACAGAATACTGATAAGGGGATAACGCCGTGTTTATTATGTGTCGGGTCTCTTTGCAGGACCGAGTCTGTGGCGGAGAAAATGCTGACCAACTGGTTCACCTTTCTCCTTTACAAGTTTCTCAAGGTAACAAACTTTTAAAGTTTGTCTCCGGTGGTGAAATGAGTCCAACTTTTCCGTTTCTAATCCTTCCTACAGGAGTGTGCGGGCGAGCCGCTCTTCTCGCTCTTCTGCGCCATCAAGCAACAAATGGAGAAAGGTCCCATTGACTCCATCACAGGAGAGGCGCGTTACTCTCTAAGCGAGGACAAGCTCATCAGACAACAGATCGACTACAAGACGCTGGTGAGAAAGAGGAAAGCATCACCAAGGCCTTAAAGTATTATCAAACACATTCTGGTTGTCTTTGGGTCCTCAGGTGGTGAATTGCATCCACCCGGAGAATGAGAAGAGCCCGGAGATTCAGGTGAAGGCACTCAACTGTGACACCATCAGCCAGGTGAAGGAGAAGATCCTGGATGCCATTTACAAGAACGTGCCGCACTCGCATCGCCTCAAAGCCTCCGACATGGACCTTGGTATGACCATCTCCTTTGACTCTTGGACCTAATAGATTCCTTTTCAGTTTCTAATTCTTAACTCTCCTTCGATTCAGTCTTTTGTTATTTTCGTAATGTTCACTGCCAACATGTTGCATTTTCCTACGAGTATATTTATAACCGACCCGAATCTCGTAAGAGCCCAGTTCATCCCGTTGGGAATAAGGACTACGCTTAAGTGAGATGATTGCTTTAGTGTCTTCTTTTTCCGGGACACTCCAGGATCAAATTGTTTTTCCCTTTGGGTCGCCTGTTATTGATGGAGCTCTGGGAGAAGCCTGTCTGGGGAAGAAGTACTCTACGGCTTTACATTTTTAGATCCATAAATGTCCATCGGCTGGTGTATGAGACCCAACCATGGTTGACTCGCATCATCGACATATTGCAGTATGCACAATCTAATTGCAAGGCGTGATAAAAATAATAGGCTCGAGGAGGAGTCTCTCCTGAGACACATTTGTCCTGAGTGTAGTTATCCGAAGGCCTTGTGGTTTATTTTATTCTCACTCTGTTGCAGTATCCAGCAGGGCCAAGAACAAAGAATCTGCTTTGTTGTGTGTGTGTGTGTCCTCACATGTCTCGTTGACTTTAGGGAATGTGTGTAAACTACAGAATAAGACACTTTCCCAGAAGTCTTTCTGATTGTGCACGAGTCCGTAATAGAACATTTACACTACTGAGTCCATACGTGAATTGGCATAATCCTATTTACGAGTTTATTGTTTGATCTATTCCTCGTCCTTCCCGCGTTTGGTTCACTAGGACTTGTTGACAGGTGCTCATTTCCATCTTGATAGGAAGATTTTCTGTGTAGCTTCACAATGGAATAATAATATCAACAGGACATTCCAGTGATTCCGCTCAATCCTCATGTGGTCGCTGTTTTGTTTCTTTCCCTTGCCATGATTGGACTGGGGGATGATGAGTTTATCTTCCGCACCTGTTGATTGCGCGAATCCTTTCACAGAATGGCGTCAAGGCCGAGGCCAGCGTGTGCTTCTGCAGGACGAGGACGTCACCACCAAGATCGAAGGAGACTGGAAGAGACTCAACATGCTGGCCCACTATCAGGTAACCCTCATTGTGGTTCCATTCAGCATACCCATAATAGGAGCATGTCTAAGGGTTGCAAAGACGCGGGAATACAAAAGACGTCCCCCCTCGCCCGCCCCCCCCTACCTTCACTTGATATCAACATTGTAGATTGAGTGAAATAATGATAGCATCTTAATAATCGTGCATGCACAAAAAGGGCCCCGGGTACTTATTCCCTGTCCCATCCAAGCAAACAATGATAGAGATCACTTCAATTAACCCTGCAGCGTGGCTACTCCTATTATTCACAATACTCTCACACTGTGTGTACGTGTGGCCCAGTTGTGTTAATTGAAACCAGTTTGGATGAGCTGGGAAGTGACAAATCCATTCACACACACACACGTTCTTTGCATCTACACACAACTCATTCCTGAGAGGAGCCCATTATTATTAAATTGAGACGTCACACAGGCCCACACCAAACCGTCAATCATCGGTGTGGGTGTCGGGTATAATCACATCTTCCGATAATCATTCACTGTTTATAGATTGGTTCTAGTTCTGTGAAGTTCAGATTCTCATGTTGTCGGTTGAATGTGCGACAGGTGCCTGACAACGCCGTGATGGCCTTGGTTCCCAAACAAGTAACGGCGTACAATTCGGTGAACAACTCCACTGTGTCTCGAACGTCTGCCAGCAAATATGGTGAGTACATTCTTTTGACAGTCTTGTCCCGATGGGTGGATGCGGAATCGCCATCTAGCACTCTCCCCAGGTGGAGGTCATATTAATCTATATTCAGTAGGCTTTGGATAACCTTCTGTGATCAGATGTTTCTACCTGGAGTGACTGCTGAGGATCGTTGCAAGCATTATGCAGTGTTTATTTGTTCTCCGGTCAGCTGCTGATCAAAGCGAGCAAGCACATCAGACATGGTGCAATATTAGCCTGTGAAGTCTCACCTTTTGCCATCGCTCAATCCAATTAGCAGAAGCTAGCTAGGATACGGCGACTCTCTTTCTTCAAACGCCAGTGCCATCCAATTACCATGGAGAGTGTAGCTGAAAAGATAAAACGCCTTAAGAATAACACTGGAATCGGAATTAGTTTTAAAAACCTGACCCGTTGAATACTCAGACTTTCTGCAGGCAGCTCCTCACTCTTTGCCTCTAAGGAGCGATTGATTGCTGCCAAAAAGCTGCTGATCAATTTCCACTCACACTGTGTCAACATTCAGTGAGCCATGCGTTTTGGAAATGTCATGGCCCCGCTCCATCCGCCGGGTGGGCACGTCGTATTTTAGCTCTTCGATTTTATGTCAGCCAGTGTCTCGTCACCCCCCCCCCCAAAGACAAAGGTTTAACCACTTCTCAGGATCTTGAAAATACACTATTTGGTCCTACTTTTGATTTCATTCTCCACCCCGTGCAGAGAACATGATCAAGTACACTGGAAGTCCCGACAGCCTGCGTTCCCGGACGCCCATGATCACGCCAGACCTGGAGAGCGGCGTCAAGGTGTGGCACCTGGTCAAGAACCACGAGCACGGTGACCAGAAGGAAGGTGACCGTGGCAGCAAGATGGTCTCCGAGATCTACCTGACCAGACTTCTGGCTACCAAGGTGAGGCTAACACTCAGCCTGACCTCCATCCAGCATTCCCATGACTCAGGAAAAGTCTCTCCCTCGTTTGCATATTCATTTGCAGGCATCATCTCTTTGGAGAAGATTATTCAAATGTATTCCACCCCCCCCTTGAGGCGACGAGATGAGAGAGAAAGTAGATAGTTTGGTAGTTTTGTTTGTTTTTCTCCTCTTTGGAATTGGGCATTGACATCTTATCAGAAGGGCTCGAGATATTAGGTTGTTTGAGGTTTTCCCGCATTAAAAAAAAGACATTGTGAGTTATTTAGAGTGGGGGAAAGCACCAGAAATAATACAGCAAGGTCTTGGAAGGGGAAGGTGGAGAAATTATTGACCTGGATTTGAATTAGTGTTGTAGTCAAGACCACACCAATAGAGACCAAGACTATCGAGACTATCGAGACTTCGAGTTCATATCAAAGAAGCGTTTCTCACTGATCAGAAAAGTACTGGTCTGGTCTCGACTGGTCTTGATCTAAAATCCATCCGAGACACAGTAAAAAAGCGAGCCGAAACTAAGACCCTGGTGTCGAGATCAGTCTCGAGACCAAGACCAATCTCCAGAACTCCAACACCAATTTTGAGTTGCTTTGAATTAGTGTGGGACAGCTCAATTTTTTAAGTTAAAAACACAAAGAAAACACAAAAGACACACGAGAGACATCGAGCAAGATGTCTTTTATATCATCTCTACTCATTTTCGACATGATCGGCACTTGGTGTTTGCGCTGTTACGGCGAGCTGGTGTTTTGCCGCCGCCGGGGGAAGAAGAGCAGCCGGCGGTGATGTCTGCCGACGTACACTCTTGAGATGGAAGACGTGAAATGTCATTGCCTCGGTACTACACGCTCGCTATACGTCACATCTCCTTGTCAGATAATAGTCTGGCAAAAAGGGCCCATGGGCTTGAACCAGTGAGATATGATTCTATCTACATGGCGGGGGGAAAAAAAGAATGCTGTCAGGAATGAGGGCCGCATTAGAATTACAGTTATGATTGTCTGGCTAACGGAATTGTCTTCTTCCTCTGATTCGCTCAGACACTCTAGCCCAAATTGGATTTTTATTTGCCTGCACCTCATTCCAAATAGGAAACCTCTGTCCTTTTCATTGCATCCCATCAGCTCATTCCTCCTCATTCTACAAGAGGATTAGATTCCGGCATCGTCTTTGCGCCGCTTTTTCTTCTTCCTGTCAACTCGCCAACGTTAAATCAAATGAGAGTCAACGATGCAGTGTGTGCGGGAGCTAATCCGGCAACACCGAGCCGTTTAGGTGATGCCGCTTCTGTTAGCGAGACGCTATGGAAAGTCTATTGACACGTCGTTCACAACATTACAACTTGTATCCCTTTCATGTTTTTGCCAATTCCAAACCCTCATTCTTTCCTCTCCAGGGCACGTTACAGAAGTTTGTGGATGATCTTTTCGAGACTATCTTCAGCACAGCGCACCGAGGAAGCGCCCTGCCGCTCGCCATCAAGTACATGTTTGACTTCCTGGACGAGCAGGCCGATAAACACAACATCCACGACCCGCATGTGCGACACACGTGGAAGAGCAACTGGTGAGCTGACAACGGTTGTCGTTTGATCCCAAAGTGATATTTTTGGCCGGTGTGCTACAAGCTTCACCGCAGGCCTAATAACTATCCGCCATCTTAGAGGCGCGCTGCCAACAATCTCTACTGGCAGACATTTTTTGGGGCCAGAACTCCCACTGGAAATCTCCACGGTCACAAATGCGCGATTAATAGTAATATGTGCTGATGAACTCGAGGGTGGCGAGGGGTTAAGTGAGCTGTGAAGGAGGGGCGATGAAATAATGAAAAAAGGCAAGTGGACTCTGTGGGAGTTCAACGCACGCTAATATCTTATTAGCCTTCTGACCCTTTGCCAAAGATCCCAGCATGGTTCATTCACATGAATGTGTATCAAGGGACAAATAAAGAGGTGGACACGGAGGGAAAACCATCATTGTAGAGGCACTATTTAGATTTCCACAGACATTAAATGTCTTACTCAACATCATGTCATCGGTCGACGGTAGCGATTTGGACGCTAGCAAGTTCTGGTAGCGCTTGTAGTGACAAACATGAAAATTGGGGGAGCTGCAACTTTGTTTCAACTAACTCCAAGATGGTTTAAAAAGGAAAATGTTGAACATTCACCCTTCATCCTTGCTTTCCCAGCTGCTTGGGAACTATCTAGCTAAGCTAACCCTCCGCTGCATTAGCTACTAGCTTCAACTGGCTTACAAGTTAAACACTGTCTCTTTTAATATCTTCACCTGACATGTTGAATAAGTTTCATATCTGAAAAGTATTAATAAAAGAGGGCAAGGGGAGCTAGCTAAACACGTTTATGCTAACAACCAAGATACTAAAACACCATTATCAGTGCTTGTTTAAATTAATGTGAAACAAAATAAATAAATAAAATAAAAAATAAAATACGACACACAAAGCCCACACTATATAACACATTCGGAAATAGTGCCATGATCATTTTGCACAGTAGTTTATATTGCAATTTATATATTATAAACTCCTGGAAATATTTTGGAGACTAACGTGACCAACAAAACACAATGTCATACTGCATCATCAATTTTGTCACACAGATATTTTGTCAACCATAAATATTACATAATCTTTTAAGCCAAGGCTCCAAAATAAGCAACAACATAACAGCTCTAATGTCACATTGTATTTGTTTGACAAGACTGACGTTTATATTACGCGACAGATCCCGGCGGTTGGGATTTAAACAAAACGCACGGATGACTGCCATGTAACATCTCCAGAATTGACCCAGCAGGAAATAACTGCAGACAATTCTGTGATTCTCCACACTGTTGATGATGCGTGGGTGTTATTACGGCGTTTCTTTTGAACACGCAGAATCATTTGAAAGAACTCAAAGAACGGGGCAGCTGGGGCGGCTTAGCGGCAGCCTAAATATCCCTCTGATCCCCCTCCTCACCTAATCCCTCTAGATTCTTTGCTTCGATTAATGTTCAAGTCATAATGTAGACTTTTACTTCCTGTGGTCCAAATCCTCTTGTGCTAGATTGTCCATCTTAATAGCTTTGTGGACGTCCATGGAGCGGTGCTTTTTGATCACCCCTCCCCGTCCCACTCCCCATGATTGCATTTCCTCAAACAGCCTCCATGTCTCAGTTTTTGCCACTTTGGCCAAAAGTGCAGACCATCGTGAAAATACAGTGATCCAAGTAGCTCGCAGTTTCTAATACAGATCGAGCCCAGCAGCATTCGCATCCAGATGAGCCAACGGTGATTCATTTTGTGAGAAACAAGCCTCGCGAGTAAACGGCCGTTTTACAGTATGTCTTTATTATTCCGTACAGGCACAAAATAGGAGACAAACAAGCCAATATGGGCTCTGTGATTATGCAGTCTCCAGTGAAGACCCCCATGGTCAACGCCTGTTACTGAATATAGAATGAAGCATGGCAACTGTATAATGTCACACTTACTTACTATTACTGTAATTTGTTTATGGTGTAATGCTGCCTCATGTGGCCGCACTTATTGCAAATGCCAAAACCTACCACTGCATCCTATATATCGTTTTCTAACTAAGATTTAATTAAAAACTACAAATCATACTTATTGTTATGCTATGTTGTCTTACTGTAAACAAAACCCGTTAAAATCTTTATCGTAAGACATTTTGTATTGAAACAATGAGTCATAAGACATTGTTGACAAAGTCGATTAATCGATGATGTCATCGACCGGTTTCACGTAAAGATATTTCACCGGACAGTTATCAGGCACATTATGGCACATTGAATCAAACTTTACTCAAATTCAATTCGACACCTGCTACAAAATGCACTGTCGATTTTTGAGAAAATTATATATATTTTTTTAAATGTGCCATATAGTCCAAAATATACGGTACTCGCTGTAGACTGAACGATACCACTTTCATTCAGTGCGTTATTTTATTTCTATTCTTTGCCCCGGCAGCCTACCTCTGCGTTTCTGGGTGAACGTGATCAAGAATCCTCAGTTCGTGTTCGACATCCACAAGAGCAGCATCACCGACGCTTGCCTGTCTGTGGTGGCACAGACCTTCATGGACTCCTGCTCCACCTCGGAGCACCGCCTTGGGAAGGACTCGCCGTCCAACAAGCTGCTCTATGCCAAGGACATCCCCAGCTACAAAAGCTGGGTGGAGAGGTGAGGTCAGGCCCGACGCTGCCGGGCTTTGATTCCGTCAGTCCAACATGATGAGAAATCGTCATCTACGAACCGTGAAACGCATTTGGAATGATTAGTTGGAATGGATGCGAGCACCTTTCAGCATTTTTGAGTGTGTGTGTGAGAATATACATGCAGTCATTTGTCCAAATGAGCCTTATATTACATTTACTTGTCTGAGGGTGCTGGGAAAAGGCTCGTGAATAAAAGATGGTGCCACGCTGCACGTTATTCATGCGCCGGCAGCTTTTGGAAGCAGGCGGCAGCGTATGTGCGCCGGCTTAAGGCTCAGCGGTGCCCTCATTAGTCATGTGTGTTGTGTTCCTGCAACCTGCCAGGAAACTGATATACTGATACGTGCGTGCAGGTGTGAGGATGCTGATTCATCAGAGTTTACGCCCGAGAGCTGCTAGTTGAGTAGGTTAGAAGTTTTAAAAGTAGGAGTAAGGAAGTCAGACAGTAACTCACTGTATAGGTTGAAAGTAGCTGTTTGTGTCATTAATTTAGGGACGCCAAGTGGAGCGAGTTGCAGAGATGATGACACTTTCCATGAATTTGATAGCCTGGTTTGATGGCCTCCACCAGACATTTGCGGCGTCGGCCATTAAAGTCATTTGTTTACAAGTGCGGCATCGTACGGGTCAGCACTTTTCCAAATCTGACATTTTACAGCCCTTTGTTTGAATTAAAAGTGGATCGTTGTCGTAAAATGGTTTCGTATAAAAAAACGAATGCATCATTTATTGTGGCAATATATTAGTTGTTGAGGATGTTAAACAGGATGTGTGTCATTGGCTTGTATTGTTCTGTCAACACAAAGAAAGGAACATTTGAATCTTTGTCATACTACATATGTCATGATATAATGTATTTCCATGGCAAAAACATATATATGTATATTAGTGCGCATATATATTGCATATATATATATATATATATATATATATATATATATATATATATATATATATATATATATATACATACACACATATATATACCACTCCCTCTGCTGCACACACGTGCGCTACACCACCCAGCCAAAAAACAAAAAAACAGCGCACTTGTCCTCCAGTTGGATAGAGCTGCGGGATTTAAATATGCAAATAAGCAGCTTTAATTAACATTGCTGATGGATGCAACACAGCTGCTGCTGCTGCTGCTGACTCCAACCAAGTGTGAACGCGTGCTGTAGTGTTCAAGGTTGAAACCTCTCGATGTTGTGTGTGTGTGCGCGTGCGTGTTTACAGGTATTACTCAGACATCGGCAAGATGCCGGCCATCAGCGACCAGGACATGAACGCCTACTTGGCGGAACAATCACGCATGCACATGAGCGAGTTCAACAGCATGAGCTCTCTGAGTGAGATCTACTCCTATGTGGGCAAATACACTGAGGAGGTATGTGTGCGCCACAAATATTTTTAATATTATTAGTGCAGTGAAAATTTAATCATAGGGATAAGTTACAGACCCATGTGATATACATATACATGACAAAAATAAAACATTGTACTTTATATTGAAAAACACAAATGTACAAACAAACCATATAACTTCATGTAATGTCTGTTAGCTTAATGCTAACATGTAAAGTGAAGCAAAACTGTATGGTGGCTATGAACTCAACTCATGACATCTGAAGTTTGCTGTCAAACTCAACATTAAATAATGAGAATGACATAATTTTCCTTCATGTCTGCTAGCTTGATGCTAACAGACAACGCTTAACAGGCTAACAACCAGCATTTAGTCACTGTAGTTGTGAAACTCTTCTTACGTCTGGCACACTAGAAGAAGCCGCTATGAAGTTATCGTGATTCACAAACGGTTTTATCCTTTATGTCCCCTTTATGTATTTATTCTAAACAGAGCATACAATAAAGCAGGGGTGTCAAAGTCATTTTTTTCGCGGGCCGCATTGTAGTCATAGCTTCATTCGGAGGCCCATTATGACTGTCAACCCAAATAAATGTATGAGCACCTCATATTATCTACAGTAAAAGCTACAAAACAAACTGACAAATAACTCGTTTTCAAATCAGACAAGTTTGATATTATTAAAAGTGAAGACAATTTGCAATTCTAGCAATGACACAAATTTGATGCACAATTTGTCTTCGCGGGCCACATAAAATGATCTGGCGGGCCGTATCTGGCCCCCGGGCCTTGAGTTTGACACCTACGCAATAGAGGAAGAGATTGTTCCTGATTCTTGGGCACAATAACTTCCCTCGCTTTGTGTGTGTTTGTGTGTCAGATTGTCTGTGCACTGGAGCAGGACGACGCGGCCAGGAAGCAGCGGTTGGCCTTCAAACTGGAACAGGTGGTGGCCTTCATGACGTTGGAGAGCTGAGGACCGCACTTCCCAGGGTGCCACTGGGAAGAAGAGAAGAGACATCCCCCCCTCCGCCCTCCCAACCCTTCCGCCCACCGTCCGCACTCTTGTCCGACACCGAGCCGTGCCTGAGCGAAAACCTGTTCCTCTTATGTTTTCATTCCTGCTTCCTCGATTGAATTATTTTGGGTCCCTCATCCGCTGCTGCATACAGACACCGAGAAAATGTTTTACATTTTTACGTTGCCTTTAAGAATGTACAAACAGTAATGCTTTCAAATCGGGAGGAGTGCGACAAATTGACGGCGGTTCTACGGATCTTGGACAGGCGACTGGGATCAATGCAAATATTTTGTTCCTTTTTCTCTCCCTTGTAGCTGGATTTGCATTCAAGACTGAGGTTAAGGGCTCAGGAGGGTACTGACAATGCTGCAGAGCCCCCTCCCCCCTAGCACACGTTTACTAGCATTAGCTTCCACGCTTCCATCTGGCTAAAAAATGAAACAACTTTCTCCTCTACCAAGCCCGACGCGGCCCGATGGGCTCCTCTGTAAGAAGCACACAAAGATAACGTGTGTGTGTGTGTGTGGTTTGAGAGCACATACACACATTTACACACACACTAATCAACAATGTCCCGGTATGTGCGGACATACAAAGTTGGTCAGCCTAAAAACCAAAGGAGCTTGACATTTTCAACACAAAAAGATGTATTTGTCAAGTGCCACAGAGGAACACAGACAACAACAACAACAACAACAAAATACAACGAAAAAGAAAAAGGACAACCACAAAAAAAAACCAACAAAAAAAACTTGACTGGAACCTGTGTGCTACTTTTCTGACCTCAGTTTGTGGAGATGCTCCGTGGCTCCTGGCTTTTCCACACCTTTCTTTCCTGTTTTGCACAAGCCTTCAATGTGGACGCCGGCCGTAGTGTAGCCGCGGGGGCGCTGGTGTCGTCTTCGCGCCTCGGAAAAAAAAAAAAAAAAAAATTAACAATGGTGCGACAGTGAACTGAAGACTTGTCGGATGAGCGAGAGAGCGAGGCCACCTCTTGTATCCTGTGAAGCTCTGCCCTTTCTTTTGCCTTGACAACGTGCCCCATGTGGTGATGTGAATGTGCGGAGGCCGCCCTCGGTCCACCTTTATTGGCTTTTTAAGCGCATGTAAAACCATTTAAGAAAAAACGTATTTAAGGAGAAAAAAAAAAAAGAAAAATAAGAACTCTAAGCCTTGCGATGATGATGTGGATGTGTTTGTTTAACTTTGTTTTGCTTGGAAGACTGGAGAGAAGGAAAAGCAGATAGCCGTATTGAAGTTTCAGGTGGAACCTTTATTCAGTTGACGCTGCAGAATCTGATAATTAGTATACAGTGGTGCCTTGAGATACAAGGAATTTATTCCGAGACAATGTTCCAATCTCAAATCGTCTTTCCTCATTGAAATGAATGAAAATGCCATTAATTCGTTAATATCACCCAAACTAAGGCTTGTATATTTAAAAAAAATACTCTCATCTCAAGGCTCCATTGTGCACTAAACACTTGCATGTTGACCGATTTGGATAAAAATTTAGTTGTCGACGGACTGGTCTCGTCGGCTGTCGTTCATATTCTGCAGCCCGAATCCGCTCGTGGGGTGTACGCTGGTCACGTTGGCTGTCAAACATATCAAGACATGGAGATAGAGAAGGTTGCAGTAAATGGGTAGACTTCTAAATTAGCCGTGTCCTTCATGTAGCTAAGCTAAATAAACACTGTGTGTAGAAGCCCTACCAGCCATGTGTACATATGCACCACCGAGTGACAGTACAGATAAAGTTTCCACCTTGAAATGTTTTGTAGGAATTACAGTACAGACGTCCTCCTAGCTCAGTATTATAGCAGGTGTTTTACACACATACAAAAGCAGAATTTTACTAGACCATATTTGAAAGATAAAGAGTATCTTATCAAGAGATCAAAACAGCCTGGGGGATAGAAGGTGAGCTTCTCTAACTTTGTTATAATTAATTGTATACCTGTGTATGTAAATATAATGCATTCCTATTTTGCAGTCCAGAACAAAATACTATTTGTAATATAGAATAAACTTTATTAAGAAACCAAGGATCTTATTGTTGTGTATTGTTTATTTAATGCAGTATAATTCCCAGTAGGTACAGCCAAGAGGTTTAAAAACATGTGTTTAAGGGTTAGAAATTGCCAGAATATTAGGTACAGCTTGGGACCACGCCTCCAAACGACTTCGAAACTAATGTGGGGGAGATGTTTAAAAGGTGTACATAAAAAAATGTCAAGTATGGCCAAAATATTAGGTCCACAAAAACTAAGGGGCACCATAAATAAATAAATAAATAAATAAATAAATATGAACGAAATTGAGATCGCGCCCCATGACGTCACTCCCAAATTATCTAGAACCAATAGGAAGTTACCATGGGATTACGTCACTTAATGAAACCATACGTTGTGGCCGACGTCATCAGCGAAGCACGAGCCAGAACATCGTTAGCAAAACAAAACAAAACGAACAAAAACAACAAAAGCATTGTTTAATTGACGTTTTTCCAACTATACGTTGCACAGGAGGTGGACGTCCCAGGTAAGCTAACATTGTTAGCTATAGCTTCAATGTAAATTCGTGGATTTATTTATTTAAAATAAACAAAATTAAATTAAAACTACCTATGAATTTTTACCTCCAGCTTCTTATTGTGTGAAAAAAAGGCAACAACAATAAACAGCTGGACACAAGTTAACCTAAAAAAAGTTACAATACTTTTCAGCTTCATCCTGAATTTTCATCCCATGTAAGTGCAACTATTTACATATATTTTCCACCATCACTATTATCTGATTATTTTTTAGATATATATGGATTTAAACTTTTTTCTAAAAAAAGTTCAATTAACAATACCAAATTTAATATACATATAGCTTATGCTAAAAAAAATTAAAGGCAAATGAACCATAAAAGACTCCTTTAGTGGACTTTGAGTATCCTTTGACTTCAACCCAACAGATGCCCGGAGTGACGTGATTGTCAGACCAGCAAGTGATTCCAAGGACAAGCGTGAGAAATTCCCGGCGAGTAGGAGTCGGTAAATCGCATCGACAGAACATCCGTCGACCGCTTTGAAGCGGCAGTCAAGGGTTCTCGCAGGTACACGCCTTCCCAACACTCTCCCACTCATCCGCTTGGCTCTCAGGTAGCTGCTGCAGCATTCCTCCCTCTAAATCCTTCTCCCCCTGGAGATGTCAGCGAGGAATGCTAGTTGCAGTTAAACAAGACTGAATGTTGAACGTCAAAAGAAGATTTTCAAAAGCAATTGTAAATGTAACCAAAAGGATACCAAAAACCGGATGTTTTTATTCCAATCGGGCTGAGCTAAGACGGTTGTCAATAGAAACTGCAGTACAGCAGTGGGATGTTAATGAAGTTAAAGGAAAAACATGTGCGGGAAACAGAAAAGCTACAAAAACATGAACACAGTATGTAGTGCAATGTAGTGTTTGTGAAATTCAAAGATTATTTTGATTTTACAAAGTAAACACGTAGACAGACAACAATGCTCATGAGCATATATTCTTTATCTTCTGCAAAAAAACTATTAATAATATTGCAACTTTGTAACCAAGACTTCCCTAGACATCAGAAGAAGCAGCATAATGGCCATATCGAAGCAAATTAATTATTTTGTTCAATCATTTCATGATTCCTGTATGTTTTTATAAAGCACAATATTGTCGAGTTCCCCCGCTTATAGCGCATACATATCACCAACTTTAGTGCCGACTTTCTTTTCAAATTAATCAACAATTGATTGTTATTTTCCCCATTTGTTCCTGCCCATTGAGCAAGTAAATTGCCACTCTCTTCTTCCCGCGTTTTCGACTCGTTCTTAATTGAAACTATGTTGTGGAAGAACTTCCACGGAGTCTGTTTGTATTGTGCGGGGCGATTTCTTTTACGAACCCAAAGGAGCAAGCGAGTGAGCTGGATGACAGCAATCGATGAGGACGAGCAAGTGAGATACTTGTCGGCAAAAGCCGTGTCGCAGGTGTACCGTCACGTCTCTTCACACATGCTGATTGTTTTGACCGAGATAATTGGGACCCAGTCTGCGTGTGTTGTGCCACGGATAGTTGTTTCAACACCTGCCAAACACGACCCTTCGCACGCCATGGCAACACTGCGCCGTATGAGCACAAGCGAATTGAATTGGCTGCCGTCCAGCTACTAAATGCACCTACGGATCACGTTAGAGTAAGCGCAGTTTACACTTAGCAATCAAATAAATAAATAATAAT
Organism: Syngnathus typhle; assembly: GCF_033458585.1. NCBI lineage: Eukaryota > Metazoa > Chordata > Actinopteri > Syngnathiformes > Syngnathidae > Syngnathus > Syngnathus typhle. The sequence continues at coordinate 3,497,851 of NC_083758.1, forward strand.
CATATCAAGTATTTCAGTTTCTCATTCATTATCTAAAATGAGCAATTACCTAATCAAATTAATGTTACCTATGCTGTATTTGTAAAAATAAAAAAATAAATAGATGATATGCTTCTATTTTATTTAATTCTCAATAAATCAACTAACAAATGATTTCATAAAATATTATTATATACTGTAAAATATAATTTCATCAAGTAATATATAAATGTTCAATATACTACCTGTAGATTTGTTTTTTTCAATAATTTTTATTTTAATTTTATTATTTTCAATAAATCGATTACATTTATTTAGTAAATAAAAATATTACCTATTGTCCAGATTTTATTCAAAACATTATATTGTAATTCATTTGATGTCCTACAAATAATTGTTAACTGTATGTTTATAGGTCAAATTATTTTACTAATATTTTTATTTCATTCACTTTGAATAACTCAATAAGAAAATATTTAGTCAAACATAAATATTCAGTCTTGTTTTCAAATTGTATATTTATAAAATATTTATTTTTAACTTCTGTTGTGACTTGATGCCATTTAAAAAAGATTAAATTAAATTAAATTAATGCACAATTATTTATTTATTTATTAGATAGTTTTCTGACAATCAAGCAATTAAACGGTAATTTAATTACCCAAATGGAAACAAATACCTACAAAAAGGGTGAAACTGAACAAATGAAGACAACACAGTTAAAAGTAAACACCTCTATTACTTTTATTCTATTCACATTCCTGGTTCCAGGTTAAAGCTAAAAAAAAAATATTTAAGTGTCTCCATCTTTTCTCCCCAACACCCATATGGCGCAATTATCGATCTTGGAATCCAGATTCCCTGATTGGCCGAGCAGGTTTTGACGTCAGAACACCTTTTCCTCCAATAAACAGTCAAGTCGTTTGTCCTTCCCACCGAGGCCTGCAGTTGCATTATCCCGGACAAGAGTCCCTGGTGCTAAACAAAAAGAGCTGACAAAGGATGAAAAGTAGCTCTCCCCGTTGTTTTGTTCTTTTTCTAAGGCCAGCCACTTTTATAGTGCGCCTATTTGTGTTTCTGTGTTGCACTTGCGCTGTCCATTGAGCAGTTCGAGAAACACACTCATATATTTCATGTAAGAGAACTGAACTAAAGTCAAATCCGCAGCTTTGCCATCTCATACTTGCACTTTTTACGCTAATAATATACAAACTTTGACCTGAAAACCCAGAGGATTCTTCTCCAGGTTGTGGCCAAAGGTCAAGGCTATTAAATCTGGATTATAATAGGTTTCTGCCCCCTCGCTTTACCTTTTTTGATAGAAGCAGAAAAGTTCACAGTCAGCAAAATTAGACCGGCTTCATAAATGATATTTGCTGATGCGTGCGTTACTGCCGCGTAAACTTTTTTTTTCTTCTGACTTTTACCACCGTTTGTATCTGTATTCTAAAAACTTTCATCCGGCCCGTACGCCCACTTAATCAACATTAGAGATGCACACTTAAAAAGAAAAGGGGCCAACAATCGATCCCCTCCCCTCCCCTCACTTCACCACCACTACCCCTCCGTACATGTTAAGCGCTGCAGTTTTGCTCTACGGTGAGCTACTCCGGCGGGTCATTGCATTTTTAATGTGGACTTATTTTCAAATGAATAATTTAGTGCCTGGTCAGCAAGCAAGGGTGATCCGGAATCTATCTGATGGGCGTGCGGGAGTCCAAAGGGAGGGGAGGGGAGGGGGGCGTCGGGGGTACATGCAGCTTCAGGAAGTTTGAAGGTGCAGGAAAGTGCATGTGGTAGCACTCTGTTTACTATTGATTGCGTGTGTCACTTAATAACATGCACATCCATAGGAAGATGTCTCGGGAGAAACAACCTTATCCCAGTTTTAAGGGTGTGCACATTAATGCAACTATATGATCTATGTTGTTTGTTTGACTCTTTTTTTTAAATGGAGTTATGGTTCTATTTTTGGAGGATGTGTCTAGGTCTCATTGTTTTACATCACGAACCTGGCAGCTGGACGGGGGTGTGTAGACTTTTTAAACTGCGGTAATTTGGAGGAAAAAGTCATTGCCCATTCAAATGCAATCATCATATCGTAAAATATAATTTTCAGCTATTTAAGTCAGACTTTATCGCTTATAAAAAGAAGTTAACAGCCATGTAGTAAAACTCCATCCATCCATCCATCTTCTTCCGCTTATCCGGGGTCGGGTCGCGGGGGCAGCAGCTTCAGGAGGGACTCCCAGACTTCCCTCTCCCCAGCCACGTCATCTAGCTCATCCCGGGGGATCCCAAGGCGTTCCCAGGCCAGCTGAGAGACATAGTCTCTCCAGCGCGTCCTGGGTCGTCCCCGGGGTCTCCTACCGGTGGGACATGCCCGGAACACCTCCCCAGGGAGGCGTCCAGGAGGCATCCTGATGATATGCCCGAGCCACCTCATCTGGCTCCTCTCTACGTGGAGGAGCAGCGGCTCTACTCCGAGTCTCTCCCGGATGACCGAACTTCTCACCCTATCTCTAAGGGAGAGCCCGGACATCCTGCGGAGAAAACTCATTTCGGCCGCTTGTATCCGGGATCTCGTTCTTTCAGTCACGACCCATAGCTCGTGACCATAGGTGAGGGTAGGAGCGTAAATCGACCGGTAAATTGAGAGCTTTGCCTTTTGGCTCAGCTCTCTCTTTACCACGACGGACCGGTACAAAGTCCGCATTACTGCCGACGCTGCACCGATCCGCCTGTCGATCTCGCGCTCCATCCTCCCCTCACTCGTGAACAAGACCCCAAGATACTTAAACTCCTCCACTTGGGGCAGGATCTCATCCCCGATCCGGAGAGGGCATTCCACCCTTTTCCGATCGAGGACCATGGACTCGGATTTGGAGGTGCTGACCCTCATCCCGACCGCTTCACACTCGGCTGCGAACCGCTCCAGTGAGAGCTGGAGATCACGGCCTGAAGAAGCCAACAGCACCACGTCGTCTGCAAAAAGCAGAGACGCGATGCTGAGGTCCCCAAACCGGACACCCTCAACGCCTCGGCTGCGCCTAGAAATTCTGTCCATAAAAACTATGAACAGAATCGGTGACAAAGGGCAGCCTTGGCGGAGTCCAACCCTCACTGAGAACGAATCCGACTTACTGCCGGAAATGCGGACCAAACTCTGGCATCGATGATACAGGGACCGAACCGCCCTTATCAGTTGGCTCGGTACCCCGTACTCCCGAAGCACCCCCCAGAGAACCTCCCGAGGGACACGGTCGAACGCCTTCTCCAAGTCCACAAAACACATGTGGACTGGTTGGGCGAACTCCCATGCACCCTCGAGGATCCTGCTGAGGGTGAAGAGCTGGTCCACTGTTCCACGGCCAGGACGAAAGCCACACTGTTCCTCCTGAATCCGAGGTTCGACCTCCCGACGGACCCTCCTCTCCAGCACCCCTGAATAGACCTTCCCAGGGAGGCTGAGGAGTGTAATTCCCCTGTAATTGGAACACACCCTCCGGTCCCCCTTCTTAAAGAGGGGAACCACCACCCCAGTCTGCCAATCCAGAGGCACTGTCCCCGATGTCCACGCGATGCTGTAGAGACGTGTCAGCCATGACAGCCCCACAACATCCAGAGCCCTTAAGAAATCCGGGCGGATCTCATCCACCCCCGGGGCCTTGCCACCGAGGAGTTTTTTAACTACCTCAGTGACTTCAACCCCAGAGATTGGAGAGTCCGCCTCAGAGTCCCCATGCCCTGCCTCCACAATGGAAGGCGTGTCGGTGGAATTGAGGAGGTCTTCGAAGTATTCTCCCCACCGACACACGACGTCCCTAGTCGAGGTCAGCAGCACGCCATCTCCACTGTAAACAGTGTTGACGTTGCACTGCTTCCCCCTCCTGAGACGCCGGATGGTGGACCAGAATTTCCTCGAAGCCGTCCGGAAGTCATTCTCCATGGCCTCGCCAAACTCCTCCCACGCCCGGGTTTTTGCCTCAGCAACCGCCGAAGCCGCGTTCCGCTTGGCCATCCGGTACCTGTCAGCTGCCTCGGGAGTCCCGCAGGCCAAAACGGCCCGATAGGACTCCTTCTTCAGCTTGACGGCATCCCTTACCGCCTTACCGCCGGTGTACTCTGAACTGCCGTTTGGTGCATAGACACAAACAACAGTCAGGACCCGTCCCCCCACCCGAAGGCGGAGGGAGGCTACCCTCTCGTTCACCGGGGTGAACCCCAATGTGCAGGCGCCCAGCCGGGGGGCAATAAGTATACCCACACCTGCTCGACGCCTCTCACTGTGGGCAACTCCAGAGTGGAAGAGAGTCCAGCCCCTCTCGAGAGGGCTTGAACCGGAACCCAAACTGTGCGTGGAGGCAAGTCCGACTATATCTAGTCGGAACTTTTCTGCCTCGCACACCAGCTCGGGCTCCTTTCCAGCCAGAGAGGTGACATTCCATGTCCCAAGAGCCAGCTTCTGCAGCCGGGGATCAGACCGCCAAGGTCCCTGCCTTTGGCCGCCGCCCAGCTCGCACTGCACCCGACCCCTTTGGCCCCTCCCACAGGTGGTGAGCCCATGGGAAGGGGGACCCACATTTCCTTTTCGGGCTTTGCCCGGCCGGGCCCCATGGGCGCAGGCCCGGCCACCAGACGCTCGCCTTCGAGCCCCGCCTCCAGGCCTGGCTCCAGAGGGGGGCCCCGGTGACCCGCGTCCGGGCGAGGGAAATCTGTTTCCATATCTCTTCTTCATCATAAGGGGCTTTTTGAGCCGTGCTTTGTCTGGCCCCTCACCTAGGACCCGTTTGCCATGGGTGACCCTACCAGGAGCATGAAGCCCCAGACAACATGGCTCCTAGGATCATAGGGGCACGCAAACCCCTCCACCACGATAAGGTGACGACTCATGGAGGGGTAGTAAAACTCAATTTAGAAAAAAAAAAGTGCTTCGAAGTGATCATATTATGAAGGTCTAAAATGTAAAATACGTTTTGCAAAAGTTTTGCTGTGTGTCATGCAAATTGTAGACGACACTCCAACTAAGTTAGAAAATGATGTGTAACTTTTTTTTGGGGGGAGGGATTTCCTTTGTTCCCAGCCACTAGATTCTTTTACCACATTATGCAAATATGTACATTGAAAATCTCCGAGGGGGAGAGTCAGTAATAGGGCGGAGTGGAGCGAGGGAACAGGGCAATTAAGCGGCGAATGCAACATAGATCATCTTGTCACACACAAGTGGACATCATAATGCCGAGTAATGGCCCCACCCATCTGCGGCGCAGGTAGAGGCGGGCTTCCTGGGGACTCTTGTGCTATTAATGAGGCCTCTTTGGGCAAAAGCACACACTCAGGGGTCGACGGCTTGGTAGGCAAGGGGGTGGGGGTGCCTCTGCCGACGTGAATAACAAAAGGCAGAGCGGGATCATTTGGTACTCGGACGCCTCTGGGCTCCGCCGCTTTAATCAGGTTTGCGTAATGAATGCACCTGCTGCGAATCGCCGTTTATTCATAACAGTCACCCGAATGCGCTCGGACGCTGCTAGTGTGTATGTAGGCCAAGTAATCGAGCCAGTGTCGGCTTTTATTAACGGCCCCGGAGTTGATATGACGCAGTGACAATGTTATGACAAGGCCTCGGGTCACGTTAGATGGATCATCACCTTGGGATTTCTTCGTAGCAAAGTCATGAATATTGAGAGATGAATTCACTCGCAGTAAATAGTCGGCTGTGGATTATCCCTAAACACTATAATGTCGAGTTAAAGTTGATTAAACGGCGACAGCATTGATATTTTTTTCGGCGCACTCCGGCGGCCCAATCAAAAACCGCCAAGAGTGATTGGTGGACAGAGTCGTAAAGTCAACTAATCGATTACCTAATAGAGGAGTTCGATCTTATTCTGCGTTTCCCACAATGCATTGCCAGCGGACATATTGAAAGGTTAGCCTCGCTAACATTGCGTCATTTGGTATTTGTCATGCCTTCAACATGTTCCATTGATGGCTGTAATAGTCGGCGGATTTTCTTTTTTTTTTAGACTCCTGAAAATCATTACAAACCAAGGATTTGACAGCCACCCAAAAGAAAAGTGATGAATCACCAAGAGGTAAGCTAATCACAAACATCGCTATCGGTTAGAAATCCATCCAAAGAGAGTCTCACATAAACTTGGTGTTGTTTCCCCTGTCTGTTTTAATAATTATCATACAAGATAAGTTTAAAACAAACATCGGTGCTAATTTTGATTAGCATGTCTGATACCATTTAGCTAGCGGACGTTCGTTGCTTAATCACTTCTGGGTCAAATCAAAGCAGATCCCATCAAAGATCAATGAATAGAGTCGTAAGACTTCAAAACCAGGTCCTAATGGATTCTGCCACTCTGAATTATGTTGGAATTGGATTTCCCATTTTGTACCTTTTGTCACCGCCACTCCACACCTTGCATACGCCAACATGTGTCGCCGCCGAATTGATAAGCGTGTTTGTCTGCTTTCATGTCGTCTCAGCGAGGCGTGTGTGATCACGTGCCAAATGCGTGACCTTTTCCCATTTGTCTTTGTCGGCAAAGGGGGGGGTTGGCTGTCCCGGCGCCGAGCCCTCTTCCCCCAGCTGTTGGGTTTAATAAAGGGCCGGTGGTGAACAGCATGTCACTCTCTCATCTTTGCAATGTCCCAGCGATGCCTTTGTAGCGGGCCCAGCGACACGCCAACAACTACTCTTGAATAAAGAAAACTGGCTAATTTAGCCGGGAGGTTAGCGAGCCCCGTTGCGGACACATCTGTCTCGTTGCATCTTATCTTCTTACTCTAAACGCGTTATTAGTAGTGCCAAATGGTGCCGCGGGGATTTGGAGCAATCGTGCGCTTTCCTTCCACAGTCCGCATTTGAAGAGCACGACGTTGAGCGTTGTCGTTGCGAATTTGCTTTCTGCCCGTGCCAAGGCATCTGCGAGTTTTAAATTAATCTCCAGAAGGAGGCTCAGGATTAAATGCACTGGAGCTGTTTAGTATCTGGACATCTGGGCTGTCAAAAGGATGGAGAGCAAGGTCTTGTGTCCTAAATCCCACTTCTTTTGTGATTGCGAGATTTGTCACCCGCAGCTAGACAAAGCAAAAGACTTCTTTTTTTTTTACAACAACAAAAGAAAATCTGGCAAATTTCATCTCTATTTTTGTCTATTTGCATACGTATTGGGTGAATCATTGTAGTCATTTAAATGAGAAGGGGAAGATCCCTCTCAGGCAAATTCCAGCGAAAAAAAAAAGCAAGCATTTTGATGGCAGACATGCTTTTGTGATCAACTTTAATAGGCTATTTTCCTGGGGAGCTGCATTGAAGTGGAGCACATTAAGACCGCGTAAAGTGCCTCATAAACTGCTCGGATTCTCCAACGCCATCATCACCGTCATCATCCAAGATAGACCCCCCAAAAGATTCATTTTCAAGTCCACTCAAGTCACAGTGGCAGATCAAGTGATACTGATGTGAAAAGTATCTTAGTTTGCATTGTCGTCCACCTTGTCGTCGTGACGTACCTGTCCAGTAACATCACAAACGGACTTTTTTCTATCTTCAATTGAGACTGAAACAGTGGCTAGTTGTAAATTAAATAATTACCAATTAATAGTCGTTATGTTAGATGATTTTACAATATGCAAATAGCTGCCAACATACCACTAACGGCTTTTGCCAATACTAGCTAACGGACCTAGCGCCATATTCTAACTGAATGATATGAGCGCAGATTAAGTACGTATTTTTTCTCATGAGTTCAGTCCTTCAAAAGAAGATCAATGAGTTACATAATAAGCAGTTATAAAGCAATGAACCTCATGCTGCTCCATGTGCTCATAAAATGCTAATAATAGCCAAAATTGTCCACCCTGTCGACAAACTTATCTATTTTGCTGTTTGCAAAACATCCATATCCTATAATGGATGTACCCTCTGATTTTTTTTAGGTGAAATATTGACTCGAAAATATTTGTTTGTATACTAATAATCAGTCTAATGAGTAGTTTGGTCGTTATGACATCAGCGTATCGTTCATAACACATCCTTATGTGATTTCCACTTTTGTGAGTTGCTTTATTCATTTCCTAATCCATGACTTGCTAATTGGTGGCCAAATCAGAGGCCTTTGTTTATAACCAGCGTGTGTATGTGCGCGCTACATACGTGTGTGTATGTTGGTGTGAGAGCACGACGGGGGAATGAGACACGGGGAAATAAATGATGCCAAGCTACAACGGAGGAGGAGATGATGAGAAATGGAGGGAGAGGGCAACTTCTCACTTGGCCCCCATCCAGCTGGCATATGGGCCTGTCTGTTGGGCTTTTTCAAACGCAATTTATTTTTAGATATTTTAAAAACTCATTTGAAAGCCATTTTCACTGTATTGCCGCAGACCTCCCACCCCCCCCTCCTAGCCCCGCCTCCAGCCGCGCGGTGGCAAGCCCCAGTCCTTGGCAGTCAGCATAGTTTTGATTTAGTTCTGAGGGCCATCTGTAATCCTCGGCAGGGCGCCGCGTTCTACAGCCTTGCAGAACTGTCGTTGTATACCTTTTCTTTTTCTCGGGGCCTCCCAGGATTAGAACTTTCTTGTTTGCTATCAGTAAGTCACTCTGGTTTGTTAGGCGGAGAACCACTTATGTTCCTGTCCGTTTGCAGCTAATAAACCGGAAATTCCGCACAAATCCGCCAAGTCTTAGCCATGAGTCATCAAGGTCTAGAAACACAATCCCGATTGGTCATAGAAGTTTTGAGAGCCATCATGTGGAAATATCTTTTCTGAACATTACACTTCCAAACCTGATTGGAAGTTCAGTGCACGGGGTGTCAGTCAAGGTAAAGCCATGTGGTGGCAGGGACGGGGAGTGACTCTGTAAGCTCTGGACGGAGATAAGCACCTGGCGGGACAGCTTTCCATTTCCTCCCAAGTCACCCAATCAAGTAGCGGCTGGAACTTGGTGCTACAGATACACGAAGGCTTCTCGCCATTCTGTCAAGGATCGTCTCGTTCTATCGTTTTCAAATCTGAGCTTATACTGTAATGTGCTGGGAAGAATTTTGTGTTTTGGAGTTGGCGCTGTTTAGTCTTAGGATGACAAGTAATCAATTATCAGATTAATTAGATGAATTTGATTAATTGTATTTTAATAATGGGGTAATCATTTAGAGCTATTGTTTAACTTTGACTCATTCAATGGTTAGTTGGTTTTATCACTAAACAATACCAAATAAACAAACTCCAAGGATGAAATAGTTTTCAAGCAAAGTAAGAATTTATTCGATTAATTGATGGAATAATCGATAAGATATTCAATACTAGAAATATTCAACAGTGACATCTCTATTACGCTTTTAATTTTGGACGTTCCAGAAGGTTTGGAAGTTTTCCGTAAGAGGTAGGCTGCCATTTTAAAGAACATGACTGCCACCTACTTGGCTCTATTGGAACCGTATCTTGGAAAATGGAAATTAGCCCCCTATTTATGGTTGTTCTAAATTCCCATCTTTTTTCTGTAAAGTTTTATTTTAACCCATTAACTGCCAGTGACGGCCATAGACGTCAAAGATCCATTTTAACTGGGCTGACAGTGAATGCGTTAATGACATTTTCTGGTAATGTGCTGAATCGGCAGTAGCTACCTTTGGCATGATGCACACTTTGTCTTCCGGTGCCCTTTGGCGCTCTTCTCTCATATCCATAATAAACAGCTTGTGTATGTCACGGACAAGCTTCACCCAGCTGCTGCTGCTTTTCTGACTCCAAGAGTTTAAATTTGGGATTCAAAGAGTGCAATTGGCTTCTCGGTCAAACCGCAAATATCTGTATCACTTACGAATTGCTGTAGGGCTCGTAATTCCCTCGCTGCCCGATACGCCGTCATAGCAAGCTCTGCCCTTGATGAACCACGGCGGGCCATTTTTGCAGCAAGGTTTTATATAGCCGGCAAATTCGGCAGTTACGCGCACGCCAGAGTGATTGCAAACATCATCAATGCGTTTTACATCATTGATCGGTCATTTAGAGTTGCTTACACAAACTATAATGAGGCAATCGAGTGCTGATGACTCTTCCATTCAGGCGTCATAGTCACGGTCGCACACATGGACTCGAGGGTCCTGCGCACATTTAGCTTGATAGATGACGCTTGTTACTTTTTTTCCAGCCTCCCTTTCAAACTCACACATGCTTGGTCGTCACTGAATTCTATTGGTTACAGCCTCACCTAAAAGTTCTAAGGGCATCCATTCAAAGGCGCTTCATTAATATGTATTGGAAATTATGCCGCGCTAAGTCTTCTGAAGGTTACGTACATCCAAAGGGTGGCGGCATAACAGTCTGAGCAGGATCTCTTGCAGTCAATGTAATGGAAGTTGTTTGGGGCAGGTCTGACTCAGCAGAAACCAAATTGAATGGCTTTTTGTGGACTTACGGCAAAATGTAAGCATTTAGTGTACTTTTCCGAGTTTGGAGGGACTTAATTGACAACTTTGCTGCCCCCAAGGGATGAAACGCACTTACTTGACACAATCACTTTTGATGCTTGTCCATAAAAGCAGCGCTTGTTTTTTTTTTTTTGATTGGGCTCCCTTAATGAATGTTTTTTTTGGGGTAATAATAGTCTTGCGGTGCTCCCCTAGCACTTCTCTCTCTTGATTGGCGCTAATCAGTCTGTGTGTGTGTGTGTGCAGTGGGCATTGTTTTTTAATGGGACGTAATATTGGCACGGCTGGCACCAAACGGGTCTCGTCGGGGAGCTTGCAACACGCGGGGCTCATTTGATTAAAGCCAGCCGGCCCCTTCTCTATTGTTTCTCATTACGCGGGGCCCTGAGGACCAACGTTGACATTTGAGAAAACACTACATATTAAATTACCCAAGAAACAAAAGGTGGGACCACGCTAAATGTTTTAACTGATGGAAAATTAAAATCCCTCCGAGCGTTTTAATGGACGCCGCACTCTTCATTTGTTACTCAAGGCTTAGATTGTGAACGAGGTTGGGGTTGGTCACAGTCGAACCCTCGCCGAGGCTATAATTAAATTTAATACATCCAAAAAAAAAAGTGCCGGGTTTTTAGTCCCTCTGCGTCTGATTGTTTCCCAAATGTTGTTGTAAAGTCATGATTCCTGAAACGTTTTTTTGTTTTGCTATTGTTGCCTCATTTCCCGCCTTTGGGCCAGCTCGTGGGAGATCAATTTGAAGAAGAGATCCAAACTTTCTTAGAAAAAAAGAAAGCTCCCAGGAGTAGATTTCAGTACTCTAAAATAAATCCCCTGAAATTGTTGCTTAATTTGTCATCAGAGGAAAGGCGACACCACCCACCTCCCCTTTTTAAATGGAAAATATCCAAATGATTTTTTTTTTCTCCTACCGCTAATGTCATCTCACACACACAGCCGCCACAGGTCCATTGCCTCGCTTCATCTTTTAAAAAAAAAAAAAAATCAATTCAAATGGAAGCGTCAGCGTGGAGAAGATGGATAGGTCTCAGCTAATGTGTTTTTTTTTCTCACTCGCTAGGAATTAACTCCTCTTCCCAACTCGGGTGCAGCCAGCATCTTCAGAGTAATGAAGCCTTAATGCCGAACGCTGAGCGCAATTCTATTTTCTTTTCAAATTCCATGACTTGACCCATAACTTACTTGACAGGCCCTCAAAAGCGAAAACCCAATTTCCCAAACACGCCTTCCATCTTGTGTTTGCTCAGAGGTGTGTGCATTGAAGGGCGAATCCAAATGTGCTCTTTATGATTTGTGTGCATCCCAACTGTTGTTTAGCTTTTTTCTGCCATTTTTTAAATAACCATACAAAATGTTTCCCTTCATTAGTTCTGTACGTTTTTGGTGACCCGATAGAACTTAGTTGCTCCTTGGTTAAGCAGTGGAGATAATAGATATGTCTCAGGAAGCACTTGCTCATTAGATTCCAAATACTTTGTCATGGATGGAGACCAAGTAAATGCCGAATTGGCACACTGCTGACACACCAGAGACAAACTCAAACGCCGGTTCAGACAGAATTTTGAAAGCTTAGAACTTTTTCCTGGAAGTGATCAAAAGTTGGCCAGACTGTGACCGTGGGATTTCCTGATCTTCAAAGAGCTCAATTCTCCAGGAGCAAAAAAAAAAGAAAAAAAAATCCCGCAGCATCCGCTTCCTCAGGAGGACCACACTTTAGCGCCCTTTGCCGTTGAAATATCGAAATGGCGAAAAGTCTCGTATCTTCTTTCGGAGGGCGCTAGCTGTAAAATGAAGATACATGTTTTGGAGGAAAATTGAGCACTGTTATCCATTTTGGACTCTTTTTCTAGATCTGCCTGAACTTTGAGGTCGACACTGTTCCACTCCGGTCCTGCAGATGGCGTTGATTAGCTAACCACACATTTCTACGAGCTTGTCGAGGAGTTTTATAGGGAAGCTCAAACATTCTTGACAAATATTTCATACTAGACCTGCCTGAACTTTGAAGTTGACACTGTTCCACTCCGGTCCTGCAGATGGCGCTAATTAGGTAACCACACATCACTACTGCCTTATGTCGAGGAGTTTTATAGGTAGGCTCAAACATTCTTAATTAGCTAACCACACATCTCTACTAGCTTATGTCGAGGTAGGCTCAAACATTCTTAACAAAGATTTAATAGAGGACCTGCCTAAACTTTGAGGTGGACACTGTTCCACCCCAGTCCTGCTGATGGCGCTAATTAGCTAACCACACATCTCTACGAGCTTTTTTTAATAGGTAAACTCATACATTCTTGACAAAGATTTAATATTACACACCGTGTCTTCTATTAAAATTATTCACCTTCTTTATTGAATTATTTCCTCAAACAAGATAAGAATCTAACAATGTGCATTGCCTATTGAAAGGTGAGTAACGAATGGCCTCTACAGGCGTCCATAAATAATGCAACACACCTTCCAGAAGAGTGAAACTCAATCAAAACGACTGCTTTGTAACCAAACCTATTGATTCAGCAAAGAGGTACTCTGCATACACCCTGAGTTTGCCTCCAGTCTTGCGCTCGCCTCCATCAAGGCTGGCACAAATAAACTCCCCCTCCCCCACTTGTGTTTGTCTAACCGCGCCGGAGAAGAAAACATTTTCACACCCGCATCCACCTTGACAGCATGCCGTGTTATTGCACACCTGAGTTTAAAGAGCTCCAATCGCCCTCATTTGCATCCTGCCAAATAACATTTTCACATCTTTTTTTCGAGTGCCTCTTCGCAGTCTCTCCGGCGTTCTTCAAATCAAAGAGGAAAGAAACACGATGGAGAGGGAAAGGAAAATATGTAAGCGTAGTCATCGGCGTACACGTTTCTTTCATTTTGTGGTCTTTGCTCGTGCCATACATGATTCCACAGGATGATAGCCAGATGCAGAGTCTCTATTGGATTATAATCCATCTCCCGCATCGAAGATCAGCCCTCGTGATTGTTGTGCTGTGTCTATGACAAGATTAAACCTTCGTTCCTTTTTTTTTTTTCCAGAAGATAGTGTCAGACACAATGCTTCTTCTTCGAGTTTCTTTCTTTTATAGGGGCCTAATGTATTTCTCCGTCCCGTATCATGTCGTGTAATTGAAACCAGTTACTTTTCTGGACCGTTGTACTAAAAAACAAATTGTCGACTGCGAGAGTATAAAATCCAAATTCCCGTAAATTTGAGGCAGCGTCAATCGTTTAAGATACAATTAAATGACAGAATCTGTCATTCATGCGCCGGGACAAAACATAAATTCTGCTCGGTGACATATAAACTTGAATTTGAAAATGATGACGATGGATCTGCTCGTTACGTAAACCCCGCCCACTTCAAGCCGCTCATTTCTGACCTTGCAGCTCCAGCAATCTTGCTGATATTACAGAGCACCACTGTATCAAAATCCACCTGCCACGGGGCAAATTTGATTGCTTAATACACAGCGTCCATGTTTTTTTCTATCTAGATAAATATAAGCCCAAAGCAAGTTTCTGGAATAGCGATACTTTTACACTTCGATTATTTTTTTTTTATCTTGCATGTTATCAGCAAAATACCAACTGTATTTTTCATTCATAAGTCTTTTTTTTGTTGAGCCCGCCACAGGAGAAGATAGGTAGAACATGTTTCAGCTATTAAGTCAGCTGAATGTACTCAATTTCAGAAACCCCCCCCTTTGTTGTAATTATGAAGTACCCAAGCATATGGAAAGTTCATTCGTATAGGTCAACTAGAATCACAGCGCCCTTATATTGTGCCCTTTCGGACTCATTTAAAATTCAATGAAGGAAAGGTGCAGCGAGTAGCCTCCACATTTTATGTCCTCCATGACACCTTCAATCACCTTTTGTTGTTATCTGGAATATACCACCCCATATATATATTTTAAAAAAAAAGATAAGATCACAACCATATCCGTCAGTTGACAACCTTGAAAACGAGACATTTTAATTTGAAGCGTAATTGCTGGTCAGATTGGACAAATAGTATATCTCAGGGAGTGATTTACAGTATTATTTTTTTGGACTGACATCAGATCTCACAAAAGCGAACAATGCCGTAATGGCCGTCGAAATCTTTGCAGGCACAATTGCTTGTTACCATTATACACCGAAGCCTATTTTGCTTTTGTGGAGAAGGCACCCAAATTGCCGCGCCATTATCTCACCGGTTTTCTCAGTCAGTGCTTTGTGAATCAAGTTGTCCTGAGATAGATCACGAGGAAATGGAAGGTTATTTTTTTTCCCTCCCCTGTGGTTAAGACAACATACGATGCAGGTCAGGTGAAGATATATATTTTTGTCCTTCTGAGAAGAAGAGAGAGGAGGAAACTGTTTGGGCTGTTTTTTGAGCCGTTGAGCCGGTGGAGTTTGAAAGGCTTTGCTGTTACTTCCCCTTCGTCTTGACTGTCGGTTGCCTTGATATTTGACCCGCTAAATGCTCTCATTTTCGCTTCTGTTTTTATCTTGCCATTTTCTCCAACTGCCCCTCCACCCATCATCATCATCGTCTTGTCTCTCGGCATCCTAAATTCTTATCACCTGCTGTTTTTCTCTCTTTAACACCTTTGATTTCACTTGTCTGTTTCCTCGCTTGCAATCACCATCCTCTTCTTCCCCTTTTCAGTCCTCCCCCGCCTGGGGAGAAGCTCCCGGGTCTGATGAACCACGGAGAGGCCCGGAACAAATCAGTTTATCGATCAGTCTGTATCCCTTGCTCTGGCCCTCTGATCGTCAGCAGAAAACAAAGTGTTTATTAAGCGAAACCTTCCCAATCTGCTTGCACACCTCGCTGCGCCCCTCGCCCGTTGCTTGGCAAACGAGAAGCCGGTGCTGAAGAAGTTTATAAACTTGACCAGTCAGGCTTACTCTGAGAGTATATGCTGTGTGGACGGGTTGATTAATCGTCAAGTAATCGATTTTCAAATTAATCGACAACATCATTTAGAATTCTCCAAATCCTGTCACGTCAGTCTCTCGACGGTGATTCTTTAATCAGTTTTATAATTATTCCCCAAAACAACCAAATTATCTTTTGCGGTCAATCAAAAATAAGGCTTTTGCAAATGTCTGCTTTTACGTCGGAAATCAATAATCGCACCACTAAGTAAATATGTTTGGAGAGAACATGAATCATTCTTGCGTGATATTGTTTAACGGTTATTTAGTTGTAATCAACTTTCATGCAAACTAAAATCTTATCCGATTTATTTATAATTGATGGAATAATCGATAGAATGATCGATTCTAAAAATATTCGATAATTTGGCATATCAATCAACTTTAGTTTACTGACTGATTTGGGGGCATGTGAAGACATGTTTATTTCTGTCAGACATTTTTTTTTTATATTTGTGGCCAAAGCCTTTGACTTTGCCTACGGGATTTCCGAGGAGATAGCTCGCAGCTAGCTCTTGTGTACAACACACAAAAAGTACGGCCTCGGGACGGAGAGAGAGAGCGAGGTGCATCAGAGTGGAGTGTTTATCAGCCATCCGCTGTCTATAGGACTTAAATTGGGCCTGAATCTTGTACAGAACGATTGCATTACGGGCTTCTCTGAAAGGGCTGAATTTGATTGAAATGGAAAGCAGTGCCTCCTTGTGCTGAAAATACATCACAGCTGATTAGATTATGAAGTGCCGCGGTGGAAGGGAGGGTGTCGCGTGATATGAGGGCCAAAATGCAAGCAAAACACTAGAAGTGCTCCGAAAAGGGAGGGGGCGAGGGAGACCGCAAATGAAAGAAATCCCTGGATTTCCTGATAGTCGTTCTGTCTGCCTCAGATATTGTGGCGTAAGATGGAGTCAGAGGTTCTGCGGCGATGCACCCGGGACTCAATTTGACTGACGGGGCCGAATGGATCCACGCCATTCCCAGCTGTGCGGCTCCCAGGCTTTCCCATAATCAATCAGCCATTAATGGAGTAAGTGGCTGTGGAAGGATATTAAATGTTAATTGCTGCAAGGTATTGATAACACTCATTGATCTGGTGGATAATTGCAGTGGGTGAAAACAAAGATACATTATATGAGACCGAGCCTGTTCTGTCAGAAGGCCCTAAACAATGATGAATGGTTTCGCAAAAGAGATGTGCTTTTCTTCGGAACATCTCTCGGCGGCGTGTCCTCCAGGGAATATTGTCGAGCAATCCCCGACTCTTTCTTTTGCTGTCCGGTATTATCTCGCTAGTTCATATTGACATGCTCTTTATTGACTTTTGCCATAATTTCATCCTGAGATGAGGATTTTCAAATGCTGCATATGTTTTTTCAGTATGTTAGCTCCTTCAGCCTACATTTGAAAGCACTGCTCTGTCCTCAGTCGACTGAAAAGATTGCAATCTTCTTCCCCAATGTTGAATTTTCTCCTGTGATGGCCGACAAGTCCTTGACAATATAATGCGGCACTCAATAGCGAGGGAAAACAGTCTATTCTTGCTTTGTTGGCACTTACAACCCAAGCATGGCCCCTTCTGAAAAGTTGTTTCCAAGCAAGAACATTATCAGACTTAAAATTGGATCTAGACCAAATTCGATGCCCGCAGGTGTTGCTCGTGGCAGTAGGGAAAAGGGAATGGATTATTAATTACACCAAGAAGATTTAACGTTCAGACTTATTGATAGCTCTCTCTGACTGTAATGGTCGTAGCAGCAACGCTACAAGAACACACGGTTGGTTAAAACATAAACATGTCCATTTCTCTGTTCTGAGATTGTTGTTGTTGTTGTTGTTTTTTGGAAGGAAAGCTTGACGTTTATAATTGACCGGTTGGGAATTGGAGCAGGCAGGAGTAGTCGTCAGTTGGTTATGGATTAATCCTTTTGTGGAGTGGAGAGAATGACAACCTGAAACCCATCGCCGAGAAGTCGAGACTACGTGATGTGTTCGTTTGCGGAGCTTGAGGTCGGTTCACGCCGGCGAGGGAGTTGCAGCTACTCCCGAGCCAACCGAGAGGGATTGGCAGGCCCTGGTGAGGCATGTTTGTCAGAAAGCCTGAATAATGCATGGCCTCAGAGCAGTCGGGCTCTCTCGTACCGCACAACTCCAAGAGTGAGATCAATAACACTTAGAAGCTACTTTACAATGAAGGAGATGCTAAAATTCCATCATCAGGCAATTAGTTGAACTCCTCCACCTTCTGTTCCTCACCCATCTCCTTCCATCTGTCACCGCACGGCAGCGGGCAGATTAGGATCTGAGTGATTTGATTTCTGGAGGTATCTCCAAAGTTGGTAGAAAAGAATAGCGGAGGGGCTTGTTTTCTGCCATGGTTCTCTCATCTTTGACATTTGCTTTCCTGCTCTAATGCCGCGGGCTCTTGTCGTTCTACTTTCCTTTAAACTAGCTAGGCTACAACGTGACAGACGTCGTAATGTCGGTCCTCGAAACTGCACAGAAGCTACTAAGCCCTCTCTGAATCGCTAAGACCGTGGTCCGACCATTGACGAATCAGAATCACTCCTTCCCAGTGCATCTATAATGACTCCCTATCTCTGCGGACATAAGTGCTCTCCACTCGTCTCGACTGGGAGGTTAAGGGTGAAGAAGCAATAATGTAGCGTAAATGTGCTTGCATGGCATTGGGAGTTCATTAGAGCTCCATTATAGTCCTTGAGTGACATCATTCACCGGGAGTGCCGACATGCGGTTCCTTCGGCTAGTGGATTCCTGATGGAATATCTTTGGCGTGGGGTTTGCCGTGATGAAAGCATCTTAGCAGTCGAAGCACCCGCCACGTCCTATTTACGCTTCGATCACGACCCTCGGCCAATGCACAGTAGTCTACTCATTTCTTGTCCTAAATGAGCCTCGAAACCACCTTTCTTATGTGCTTCCTGTCATACCTCCTTGACTTCATTCATATGCACAGTCACTATCAGTAAAACCTTCTGTTCTCATCTGCCGGCAGCCAAATTATTTGGGTGAAAGCAAGATTACCAGAGTGGACCAAAATCTCATTATTCACACTCTTCAACTGTTTACTGGCAGGAGGCAGGTGAGAAGGTCGAGAAGAGGGAGTGATGGGTCTTATTTGCGATCCCTTCTCCTCGCACTTTGGGTCCTGGAGGTCAAGATGAGCTTAGGCCCCCTCGGTCAGTCTGGAATTAGAGAATAATGGCATAATTACCTTGGCTGGAAGAGTTCTGCCCCTTGAGGTAGGCTCTGCTGCATCATTAGAAATACAGTAGCACCGAGCTTGACTTTGCCTGTAATTAGCTCTCCGTGGGTTGTAATTGTCTCACGGTGAGGACATTTAACGGCGATGGTTTGGCCGTTGGGACATTCAATAAGAATGGCAACTAATTGGTGGATGTGCGCATTTTAGTAAAGTTGGCATCTACTGTTTGGGCATTTCGAGCAGATCCCGATAGATACCCCAAGAGGCTTTTAAACACGTACGGGACATTTTGGACTAAGTCTTGCGTCGAGAGCTCCCATGCAGCCTATTAAGTCTCCATCACCCTCCACTTGCATTGTCACGCTGTTAACCCGGCAAAAGACCGTGTGTCTATAATAGACTATCGACTGGTTGATGCTTTAAAGCTACGCCGGCTAGCTTTAGCTGCTCCGCCACCCACGCGGCTCTAATTAATCTCCCATCGAAAGGGGGGACGGCGTCGTATATTGTTTTTGCAACGTGGCCTCCGGTACAGTGCGCCCACCGGAGGCGCCGGCAGAAGTGCTCGGCTTCATTTCTGCGTGTGATTTATTTGAATTCATCAACTGGATTGATCGAGAGTCTTTACTCGGGGGGACACAGATACACGCTAAATGACTATCGACTGCCAAGTGTTTGAAAAATGCATTTGCCAGACCGGCCGCTCTGTTGATGAGTGTGTATTAAAAAATGTATCTGCAGAATCAATGGAGAGGAACAACAGTGAGTGTATGCCGGCTCCCTTTTTTACCTCTTACTATTTGTTGTCTTTTGTCTGCGAGCGCTAACCACTGCTGGCGCATTGCAGTAAACGAGGGGAGGTAGAATGCTAGGGTGTGTGTGTTTTGCGTGTGTGTGCGATTGTGCCAGCAGAGGCGTCGACAAGCATGCATAGCTTTACCCTCTCCATAAATCCCCACCCATAGCGTTGCAGCTGCGCACGCACCCGTCTAGAGATACTGACCTTTTCTTGGGACTTCTTCTGCTTTATCTCAGCATGATACGATGGAGATGAATCACAGGGGTGTGTAAATACCAAATGCCATTGTCATTCCTGACTCTCCTCCCGGTTCTGAAGGAAGTTTGGGATCTGGTATAGCATTCCGAGAGCTAGCTTTGATGACACCATTATCTAGTCAGTTTGACCTTGTCTGCAATGAATTAGTTAGCGTTCAGATCTGCATATTATTTGTACTCGTAGGAAAAGATGTCAACCAATCACAACGCAGCCGTTGCCTTGTTAATGTGAAGTATCTGGAAGCTAGCCATGCACTTGGATGCTTGTGTTTGCAGTAGAAGTTGTAACATCCTTATTTCATGACTGACTGGACTTTATAGAGGAGATGATAGAAGGCGCAAGAGTCGCTATCATCTCGTAGATCACGTCCTCTTTACACAGCCTCGCCGGGTCCCCTGTGTGTCACTTTGTCCCACAGTAGAGTGGATGTCATGCAAACTAGTGCTCTGGTAAGATTGTTAGTGAGTCGCCTGGCACCGCGTGTGCATTGTCTGTTTGCAGACCAAAGGCGAAGTTCTAACCTTTGACGCCTGAAAGCAACACCGGAATGATGATGGATTTAGATTAGAGGGCGTAATTTGTTCGGAATGGCTTCGATTCAGACTGACTCCGGGGAAATATGGAAATGGTGTTGGGAATGTTGTTTGTTTTGCTTTGAAGTCAAATTGACAGTGAGAATATGTGTGACGAGGCCATTTGTGATGCTACTGAAGAGAAAAATGCCTGAAAAACAACCGCTAATAAATACAACGTGAGATTCTATCCAAAAAACGAGCCTTGATAGTGTTCCATTCTTGGCGGTAGTATACCCAAAAAATGAAGCTCACGCATAAACATTTGATTTTTTCCTGGAAGAGCTCAATTAGACCATATGAGTTGCTATTTTTAGTCAGAGCAGACAGAGCAAACGTAAAATGTGATTCAAGGGGACTTCCGAGACTTCATTAGAAGCCAAATAAAGCACTCGCCTTACTATCTGGTGGGTTAGGTGCACGATTGGGGGGTTCACAGGTCAACACGCATGGCTCCCTCTCAAAGGGTACCCTTAAAGGAGCGCACGTGCGTGGACCAACCATCGTGCCGGGGTGACATCCAAACCGCAAACAAAAGGTGTCAAAGTGACGAATGGCATTGTAAACAACGGAGCACGGTCTAAACAGCACCCCGGAGGCCGTCAGTGTTTGTGTGAGATCAGCAGAAAAATCCCTTATCTGGCCTATTATGGGCCCGCGCTTCAACGTTGGGGTATGCTATGTGCTTTGCATGCTAATCTAGTCCTCATTAAAGCTTAACACAGCAGTTAGCGTGCCCTGTGATAGCATCATACTGTGCCGAGGCCTGTGCGCAACTGATAACGCCCCCAAACGCGATTGGCAAAAACATCACCTTGGGACGTAAGGCATTCACTGCACAGAGTCAATAGAAATCCAATCTGAGCGTGAAGTGTTGCCTTTTTTTTCAATGGGGGCGGTTCTCCGTACTTCACATGCCTCTGTAAATCAAAGACGATACCGGGAAGGCCCGGACACGATGTGTGGATGAGGCCATCTGGCCCGCTCAGGCCAGAGCGGGGACCAGTTTTTGACTTGGCCATCGTGTGTGGGCAGGAGCACTCCCACAACTACAGCCTGTTCGCCCGTTCGCAGATGCGGCAGGCTTTTTCTGGAAAAAGTACACAACTTCTAGTGATATGACGCCTGGCGCCCAAAAAATAAATAGAGGCACTTAATTGAAAACGCTCGTCAATCTGTCACCACCAAAAGCGAGTGCGAGGGAATGAATAATAGATTGCAGGGTGGAAGAAGAAGATAATGGAGGGAAAATAAAGGCGGCGACCAAAACAATGATTGACGCTGACGAGTTAGACATTAGACAAAAAAGGGTGATCAACATTCACCGGGCTCTCCAAACATTGTCTCTGAAGAGTGACAAAGCTTAGAAAGGGCTTCTGTCTTTTGTTTAACGTATCAACTACAGATCGGTTGAGCAACCAAGTGAGAGACGACAGACCAATGGACACCAAAAACCTAATCAGGATCCGATCCAGATTAGCAGCAATTTCAAATTAGCAACTTTGATGCGTTAAGATTTTCTTCCTAGATGAAATTCCGATTCTGTGCAAAACCTTTCTAGATTAGTGGCCAGTCAGCAACTTTTCTATCCCCTCAGCTTGACGAGACTTACTTGGAGTTAACTTCATCATCGGAGGCAGACAAACCATCATGGTGTTGTGTTCCTATTTCGACTGAGTGTCAGTGATTAATGTAATCAGCAGTGCGGCGTCCCACCTCCAAATGAGTTTGAGATTGACAGTCCGGTTTATTAGACTCTGTGTGGACTGATGGCGTGTAATTAAAACTGTCGCCACGGTAGCCGTCATAACGCAAGAGGAGATGACACCCTGTTGTTGTGCTACACGCCGGTTCGTGTTTCACTTACGTTCGCACAGAGCACAGTGAGAAATGCAACGATTAATACAGCTACTGAGAATTTAAATCGGGATTACGCTTGAAAAGTCGCCAGGTCTCTTCTTCGTTTCCTTTTCTTCGAAAATCGTGACGGATTTTACGCCCGTGATCCCAACGTATGAAATCCTGTGATGTCTATTAATGCTAATGTGAGACAGATTCTTGGTAATGCGCTCTGCGTAGGTGTGATGCCCGTTAGAGGGGGTTTAATAATGGCTCAGGTTGATTTCACAGTGTGTGTCACATCACACTGATCTGAAAATATCTGCTGGCGGTGGAACCAACGCGCATATCGGTCCGGGAGTAAAATATACATTTCTGACAAGGGGGAACCTGTCCAACAATAGAATAATATTTGAACTATTTATTGATTATTTTAATTATTTGTTTATGATTATATTTATGTATTATTTTATTTATAAATTATTATTATAGTTACATATTATTATATTTATACATGCATTTATATTTATTATAATCCATTATTTATTATTCCATAATTTTAATTAAATGACAATAAATACCTTGTGAAAAACTATTTATTGATTATTTCAAATATTTAGTTATTATTATTATTATATTTATATATTATTATATTTATATATTATTATATTTAATTATTATTATTATTATATATCTGTATTTATATTTATTATTATTCATTATTTATTATTTAATAATTTTAATTAAATGACATAAAATACCCCACTCTTGTGAAAATAGCCTTTTCAAGCGCCCAGGTTACCTACCGCTTCTGGTGGTTTTTGCGTTTGAGGGGTAATTTGGACGGCCGTGGTCCGGGTTTGACTGGTAATCTGGTTCAACCATTAGCGGCTGTTAAGTGGCTCGGTCCCGGTGTCACCTCTGGTCCATCAGTCCCAATTTGGTGCAACACGGGCTCCCCAATTCCAGAATGCCTCCAGTCTTCCCCCCAATCTAACAAACCGCCCTTTCTGCCTCACGTAAACTGATGGCAGATGCACTGACACGCCCGATCGATAACAACTAATGTGGAGTAAATGGATAAACTTACCTGCTGCATCACCTGTCACCAACCCCGCCCCCTCTTGTTAAAAGTCCGAGTCATTCGCTTCTTCACTATTATCTGCAATTCCCGCTGGAATTTACTTTTTCAAAGGGAGAGAAAAAGTTTCCAGTCAAGCCCCAGAAGAAGCCAACCTTCCCAGAAAGGCTTCTTCGTCATCTCCCCATGAACCGTAAAGACGCGTTCCCCTTTTATTTGTTGATGAAAGAGTGAAATCAGCCGAGAAGGCCGCAACCACAGCTCAAAAGGCGAGACACGTCAAAAGGTGTGCGTATGCTTTGTTGATGTGGATTAAGGGAGGTGATGGCAATCACACCCTTGACGAAACAATTATCCCTCGGCCCAGTCTTCCACCGAGACTTTCACCGAGACGCTTTCTGTTGTTATCCTGTCGTGCTTTTCCGCCCGCTTTTTTTGTTCTCTTTCCCCGCCTAGCCATCAGTGTAATTAGAGCCTCTGTCAATTGCACCTTTGCTTGTAAGTCGGCGCCACGGCGGATGGTGCGGCGTACCAATAGGTAGGCTCCCCTCGGAGCGGTCGATTCTCAATCGAGGCCCAAACACTTTCCTCCTGTTGTTTTTTTTTTTTTTGCCAATTCAACGCATGATTAAAGGCGGCGGAGTGATTACCATTGGTCTGGAAGCCGACGGAAAGAAAAGGCCCTCCTAGAAATGTGTGAATCAATCCATTACGAGCTGTTCTGTGGTATCTTCATCCTTTACATTATCATATGGTTGTGGCATGTTGACTCCGCCCCCCCACCACCACTACCCCAACCGCCCTTTCATCAATGTACTTCACCTTCTCTACACAACATCAATCCGTGCACACTATCATTACTACTCTTGGTGCCATTACCATCAACTCAGTAGGGGCATGTCTTGTTTTTCTCCTGTCAGCTTTTTGTTGTCCTCAAAGGAACAATTGATCCTGTGATTTGACTTGCTCCTGAAAATAGAATCAGGTTACAAAGGATGCGTTGGGGGGCTTCATTTGAAGACTGATGTGCATCGCTACCAGAGGTGGCAACTCCAGGTCCAGAAAGTAAAAACCTTGCCACAGGTACCTCTCGGCGGAGTAGAGGTACCTGTGACAAGTCCAAGAAGTAAAATCCCTGCCACAGGTACTTGTGGACCTGGATTTGCCATCTCTGACAAATTTGCCCACTGACTGACAAGCAACCAGTGAAGGATGTACCCCGCCTTTTGCCTAACATCAAGCCACACCTCTTATCCGTTATCTCATACCAAGAAGTGGTGTTGAATATTGCGTCTTTTGTTTATGAATGTCAGAAAAGCGATTAAGAGGAATACTTGAGAGCTCTTTATTCTGATACTATGCAAAAGATGTTGCCTTCATGCTTTATGAAGCTCAAAGCCCGTCTGATGTTTCGCTGTGATATGGTTGCTATGCGTCCCCCCCCACCCCACCCGAGTGAAGACAGATTATTTCCTTTACAACCCAATCAAAAAAAAAAGATACGTTGTCGATGTAGAATTTCAATTCCAATTGCTCGCTTGGAGAAAAAGATGGTCTATGATGCAGGAAATAAGGATATGCGCATTCTTTTATATTTGCTTTTTGAAGTGCAATTGTCCCAGGTCTGCTTCGTTTATAGATAGAGCCTCGGGGGTCTCAGGCCAATAAACCTGGCAAATAATGTGGGTGAATTCATTAAGGGCTGATGATTGTTGACAGTGTGTGCGGGTTGAGAATGGGTCCAGATAAGGAAGCGTCTCGGTAATTGGGGTTCTCGGAGCACTGAGGCCGCACCTTTAGTTGACGGTGATAGACTGCGAAATCTTAACACGGTCAAATAAGTGGACGCGCCAATACACACTACTGTCATTTGGAATTGAGCAAATTATACGTTACTTCCCTAAGGCAAAACTACACTCGACTTATGTGCTTTTGTTTTGTTTTTAGTTGGCAGTAAACTGCTTTGTTCGCTGAAGACACCAGGGTATATTCGTGATATTTGGACGCAATCCAGTTGGCCGCCATTTTCTGTTAGAAGTGATAAGCAGCGCGATTAGTGGAAGGTGACATCTAAAACCTAAAGACAAAGCAAAAATCACTCAGCACAGTCCTCGCTGGCTAGATTCTTTCTCGGACTATCGGAATATAGGAGGCCGTCTCGATTTCTCTATTGTGGAAAATTCCCATATATTAGGTACACCCACTTGATTATATGGCACACAATCCAATTTTGAGAAAATTAGATTCTTTTAAGTACGACTATGAGTGTCCCACTTCTATATAAACAAACCCTCCAGACATGGGGTAACAAAATGGAGACATAGACAAACCTAATCTCCTGTACACCAACTGCCCTTGCTCGATGCCTCTTAGATATTCATTAAATAAAGTCATTCCACATTGCATTCTACCAAGCGGAAATTGTTCCTTTTATCCATCAGGAGAATTGGGAATAAGCACACATCACCATAAAACGCCGCACTGCCTCCGAGCTGTGAAGGCAATGAAAGTGATGGATAATCAGTGAATTGAATCGTAGCAAATATGATCTCTGGACATTAACTCCGCTATAGTATGCACACATTTTCTTTTCATTAGACTCCACACTGCTATTTTAATGAATTGCCAAGAGTAATGAGTGCTTTTAGGTGGCAGGCCTCGGCCGGGTGTTAATCATGTAAATGGCACAATACCAATTAAAGCTCATAATGCCGGGTGTTACGGCCTTGAACTGGCCCTGGATTAGCCTAGCGCCACTCCCCAGGAACCTTTAATTATCATCCCGTCTTGGAAAAAGGCCCAAGTCAATGAATGCATCAATAGGGATGATAGATTCTAACCCTTTTGTCTAATTGACTTTTATAGTAGAGTTATTTCTAGATTTGAGATGGAAACTCTCGGAAGGCCAACACAGGTCAGCAGCAGTTGTCATCTGCTTGACAATTCGCACAGCAGCTAAAGGTGCAAAGGTACGAAAAAAAAACAAGAAACAAAATAATCAAGGTTAGAACCTGCGCAAACACACGATAGAATTGTCGGGCATCTGGCACACAAACACACTTAGACACACACACACACACACGATGTGATTGAACGGCCAGTGCTCTGTAATCACTGACAATACATCTGCTGCCCTGTGTCCCACACACTCCCTCACAGTGTCTTTCCATCCATCCCCAAAGCATCTGACCTGCTGCCTTCTCTCTAATGACAGCTGAAACGGACCATTCTGTCTCGCCGCCGCCGCCACCCGGACATTACAGCGCGTCGCTTTTGGGCATTTGGGCCCCCCCTACCCACGACACTAATGGCCGCTGTTGTGGATCACAGTCCGGGCTAATGACCTCCGTTCACGGGATCAGCAGAGCGTCTTGCCTTGTTGTCCATCCGTCTGTCTGGGACACTCCAGAGGTCACGACTCATTCCCTGAGAGCCAGTGACAATAAGAGCGAGCGGTGGTTAAGAATGCTTTCATTCATGGGGAAATACAGTGACCCTCCTTTACTCTCTCATGCAAGCCTCACATATTGAGAGGTTGGACGTTGACCCCCCATCCAACCCGCCAACCCACCCACATCCCCCGCGACTCACCGGGTGACAGATGGAAGGGACACATGGAAGCGGTGGTCCGGCTTCCAATATCCAGACACTCATGCACATGACAGATTCGGGAATCGGGTGTTTTATTTTAAAAAATTACGTAGGCTATAAACAGTTGAATCATGTGTAAAAAAATATTTTAATGTTATAACTTACGCCATCTGGTCAGTTCCCCGCAAGTGCCAATTGGGCAACTCAAAACAAACTGTAAAGTGCAGCAGGGTGTCCTTCCAAACTTTGTCTTTGTTAGATGAGCAGTTAACTCATTCACTACCATTGACGACTTAAGTCGTCAAATTTGAACTAGACAGTGAATGACACCGCTGCGTTGACTCCACCTGGCGATAGCTTGTAGTTTTAAAAACTAGCAAGATGGAGCACAAGGTATGACTTGACTGGATTGAAGTATGTGTGTGTGTGTGTGTTGATGAATATGAAACCCGGTGGCATTTCAGCAGACTTCATTTGGCTGAACCGAGCGGGCGGCGTGCCCGAGGGCTTCGAATGCGCAATGTCGCCGAGGCCCGAGCGTCAAGGTTAGCACTTAAAGGCAGCATTTGTGAAAATGCATGTTTATGTCTGCTGGGAGCAGAATTGTGATGAGGTTGGAGAAAGTCTAATCTTCCCAATTTCATTGTTTTTTTTTTCAATTTGGACATTATTTTCAAGGAAGGCGTGCGTGTGCATGAGGCCCTGCTCGGAGATTGAACGCGGCCCGAGTAATTCCGTCTGCGTCCCCCCGGGCATTGCTCAGGTTCTAGCGACTTTGCCCGACTTCAGCCTTCATTCCATCGGGCTCTGATGCTATCTCCGCCTCCCGTGTACCTCCTAATCGCACCTCATAGTCACAACCGCCTACCTGCTTGGCCACGGGAGAGCTCGTCTCATTGTGTAGATTTGCATGTCTGGCTGTCTACACGTTTCTGTGTCATTCACTCTGCTTCTCGTCTATCTCTGTGCCTTTGCCCGCCGTCCTCTATTAGACGATTGGATCAGTCAGAGCTTAAATTTCCACTTTATCACTTGGCGGCAAAAGCGGCTTTTTTTGGTATTTTCGAACCCAATTACAGTATCTTCCCTTGGCAGTCATTGTGGACAATCCACTCGGAAGTGTCCATAACCTTCTCATTTTAGATAAACATTTGTTCCCCCATGAGTGTGAGAGTCTGAAGTCATCATGTTAAGTCACAAGTTATTCAGAGTGGATCCAGTAACATTTTTGTTACAAAGGCCCGTACTGCATTCTAGAACTTGATTAAAAAGACACTGACGAGTTTATTCATCATCCATCCATTTGCTGATTAGTACTTCAGCATGGGTCAGGCAGGTTTGATTCTATTTAGCCGCACAAGCTAGCTAGCGACCAACTTTGACTGACTAGTGCAGCTAAGCATGTTGCAGAGTTGCTACTAACTCAGTGGCATCGAATAAAATACTCTTCTACCAAGTATCCTTCTCACAAAGCAAATACGAGGAAAGACGGGGAAGCCATGCTAATTGCTAGGCTAACCCTAAGATTGACAAGTGATCATTTAACAACAGAAACGAGCACACGTTTCACAGAAGTCTGGAGGTAATATATTTAAGGAACAGAATTGATTTTCCAGGACAGCTGAGGGGCTCAGCAAGCAATTATGACAGGATTCAAAGATTTACGATGTGGTCTTACACCACTAAGCAAGCAGACTGTCTGCCTGAGTATATTTTGTGGCTTTATTTGCATCTCAAAAGCAGCATATATGCACTCGTTTTGATCTTGTCTTTAGAGACACATGTAAAACACATTCCGAGTCACCGTGTGACCTTTTTCCTCCTGTCGTCAATTTGTCAGCGTCCGTCACCTATCCGGCCCGTTGCACCGGCAACATTTGCATTGAGAGATGGCTACATTAGCTTTATAGATGCAATGAGTCAATTAAAGGCTTAATGACACGTCGCCGGTGAAGGTCCAGTTGAGTTTGGCGCACTCCCACTCCCAGATGACCAACCTTTATTATTGGTTTTATTTTAAATATGCATGAGCCTTCCCAGTGGGGCTATAATGGGCACCCCCCACCCCTGCCTCAGTTTGACAAAAGGGAAAGTGCGCCTTGAGTTGCCACGACAACACCTTGGTGGCCGTCGCCAGCAATGCGTCTGCGGGAGCCCCCCCTGACCTCGCATTCATAATGATAGACGCTCTTGTGATGCTGCTTTGTAAATGTCACGCACACATCTGCCGTTGTTTCCATTTGACAGCCACCTTAAACGATGATGGTCACCAATAGTAGGCATGCCATTGGCTGTTTCCAGAATCATTCACTCGTTCCCAAGTCCCTAATCACTAATTTGCAAATTTTATATACTTGTGATTTTTAAAGAGTGCCTCAAAGTGGAACGTGGGTTCCCTCTAGTGGGATGTCAAAGTATCACTGAATTAAATGATCAAACCGTACAAAATCTTAGTGACTTAGTATTAATTTAAATTATTTATTTATAATATATAATCAAAATAAATATATATATAGTACCGATTAATCGACTTTCTGATTAAATTTAATACTGATGAAACTGCACTTAAGTAATTCTTTAGTATACCACTAGAGGGAGGCCTCATCCTTCTTGAAAAGTGACTATAGTGCATAGGGAGTGATTTTGAACACAACCATCCTCATCTTCATTCCCGTGTCCTTAACGACCAGTGCGCCAATGGTGCTCCAAAGACAGCCCTGATTGTTTCCAAATCAATTCTGAACAGACGGTTATATTGACAATGACAAATGTGCAGTCGCTAAGTTATTGTACACTCGCCAATAGTATCAATGATGGGAGGCTAAGCAGCAGAGGTCATTTAAATCCACTCCAAACATGTCCGTGTTTATTTAGGAGAGTGCAAACATATAAAGTAGAGTTTTTTTCGCGAGCTGCATTGTAGTCATAGCTTCTTTCGGAGGGCCATTATGACAGCCAACCCAAATAAATGTATGAGCACCTCATATTGTATACAGTAAAAGCTACAAAACAAACTGACAAATTAGTCGTTTTCAAATCAGACGAGTAAAAACTGGTCAAATATTAAAAAAAAAAAAAGATTGTTAAAAGTGAAGACAATTTGCAATACTAATAATGACACGAATTTGATGCACAATTTGTTTTCGTGGGCCACATACGCAAAATGATGTGGCGGGCCGTATCTGGCCCGAGCCTTGAGTTTGACACCTGTGATATAAAGCATGGACAAAATCAATGCGTGTCAGTAAAATTCTAGGCTACTATTGCCATTACTGCTCGCCCTATGGTGGGGTCAGTTTAATTCCCGCTGGGAATGCAAAGGTATAAACACACAGCCCTGGCAGGAGACATCTTTGTTTTGGGCTGCTGTGTCTAATTAGCTTATTTGCTTACAAAGCTAGATTTGTTTATCAAAAGGGTGCTTGGACAATGATTGGCTGAGATTGCCTAAACAAAGAGAGAGCGAGACCATACATTTAATAGTTTCTGTTGTTTTTTTGATAATATTGTGGTTTGCTCTTAATTAGGTGGCGTAGCTTCTAGTAAAACTCAGTGCTGTCGTGGCATATTGTGGCACAATGTGGTACTACACTGACATTTTGTCTATATATTCAAAAACTGGTGGTTCTGTTATGCTCCATTTTAGTAAAATAAGTATCTCGGTGTTCTGCGAGCCGCCACGTAGAAATCGGCTGTGACATTTTGGACCGGCTGTGATTGATGTATTTTTGAAGTGCGCCTGGAGAAGGTGTCAAAGCGCCTTTTGTGGCCATGCGGCCGAAGGATGACACGTCAAGGCGAGACGCCCAGCTGGGATCTGCGATACCATGGCTTTTTTTTGTTCTATTTGGAAATAGTGTGGTGATACTCTCCGCAAGTCAGGCACTATTGTTTTTCTTTTATTTGGGCCAGTCAAAGGTTTCAGCAACATTAAGATGCCAGGTAGCATTAGCATTAGCTCCAAGCTTGAGAGCTTACAGTTTGATGACTGTCAAATGTCAAACAGTTCCGCCTCCCCTCAAGTATTTTCTATTTCCCGCCATTCTTCCTGCCAAGGTGACATTTGAAAAGTGCACTTGCTGCTACGCTCCGTCAATCTGACCGCCCCCCCCCCTCCTTCCACCCCTCTATCTGCACTCCGCACCTTCCTCCTGCCCACTGACTGCTTGCCGAGGGGAGCTTTACGCATTGGCCAGACGTGACGCTGACCTCTCCGAACCCGAAATCGAGGCTTGTCCAAACCGTTTTTTTCCAAGGGCCAAATAAAGAAAAAACTGGCACTGTTTATTTTAAGGAAAATATTTCACTGTCAACTTGAGTGATTACCAGGAATCTTAAGTTGCTTCACCGTTGCCGGTGGAGCCAGGTCTTTTTTTTACGTCAGCAACCTCTTAGTCAAATCTTAACTCTTTTGATGTCACACAATTCCTACTGATTGGCTTTTTATCATCTTGTCTGCCAACAAGTGTAGCAATCAGCGCTTGGTCGACGCCCCTTGTTAGCAACCAATTCATTAATCAGCTTCCCCTCGACGGTTTTTCATCACCGCTGGCCAAAATTACGTTCTTCGTTTGAAGGTCGCCAATTTCTCGACGGCCGGGGAAATCGATGATGGCGGCGACGGTGGTTTCTTTTGTTCCTTTCGTAGGAATCCGTCAGGGAGCCAAGCTGCTCAATGAGCGTATTGGATGTTTAACTTTACATCACCAAGGGCACGCTGACAAACGCATCATAAACTCGATTGTCAAACGGCGGCTGGCACAACGGCACACATCGTCTTCTCTTACAAGAGAGATGTGCTCTTGCAGTAATCGTAAAAGTCCGTCTTTGATTGACTGAAGCTCAGTCTTGATAGACATTGATAGTCTACCAGGGCCTTTTCAAACTTTTGAATCTCCAGACCGAGAAATCTGAACAGCAATTAAACCAGTTTTGGTTTTCCCAAGATGTTCAAATATGGCTTAAGCATTTTGGATGTAGTGAGATAGAGCGTGTTTTATATAACCTAACATATTCTATTCTGACTGCTCTTTCTCTACTCGAGTGTCAATCATGATAGAAAAAAAACTCATGTTCCCTTTTTCCCCCCCTAACAGGGCCGCGTGGCATCCAGAGGTGGTCCGAGGGGGTCGTTTGATGTCAAAGGTCTGCAATGATCACAGGAACGTGGAGAACCCCCCACTCCCCGTCATGCCACAGTGGCGTGAACCAATCTCAGCCGCCTCTATATCATCCTGCGCCTGTGGGCGCCTTCGTCTCCACCCGTCCATTATCCCCGGCTCACTAGTCCGAAAATGAGGGGGACACTTGGCGCCTCACCCCCCCCCCCTCTTCTTCTACCTCCTTCCATTCCTCCCCGTTGACTGGCTGCTATATGGAGGGTGACACTGGGCCAATTCAATCTGGCGTCTCCCCCCCCAGTGAGCTAAATTGGCCCTTCCCTGCTGCACTTCTGATGACATCAAAAAATGTCACATTTGTTTGTTTGTTTTCAGCGGGTTGCAATAAAAGCTGATGTGATGTATTTGATCAAATTCCCCAAGATAGCGCTCTACAAAATGGGGCAAATGCAGACAAACTATATAACTATCCTCAAAGGCAGGGGTGGGCAAACTACGGCCCGCGGGCCACATCCGGCCCACGGGACCGTTTAATCCGGCCCGCCAACCCTGAACAAATTGTATTATTAAACTTTTTTTTTTTGGTCATTTTGCCTGCAATGACTGCGTTTTCCCAGTAGATGGCGAAGCGCTCGCCTGCGCATTTACTACCGGAAGCCATGTCAGAAAGCTCGGTGCACACTCACAAGTGCGTGTACGTACTCAGTAGTACGGACTTGGCGCACTCTCGCTCTATTCGTATCAGTCCCGAATTTAGAGCGTGGGCTTTGACGACAGCATTCTTATAATTCGCGCGCTGAGCTTTCAGATGCAGTTTTGCGCTAAAGCCACCCACAAACCTTCCCCTGGAATCCTTCCATTAAAATGAGTGGCCCGAAAAAAAGAAGTGAGTGCCGAATGTTAAAAAAAGAGTGGCCAATTTGGCTCGACGTACACGACGTGACGTTCAGCCACATCAACATCAACCCGTCACAGATCAAGGTAAACGGACCAACACCTCGGATCTCGCCTAAGAATTGGCACAACAAATTTTACTCCAGACTATGACGCACTAGAAAAAAAGGAAGACCAACAACACTGTTCCCACTGAAAATGAACGGGAGGCTCTCAAGTTTATTGTAAAAAAATGCATTTTGAATATGATTTGTACACATAGCAGGGATTGAAACTAGCGACCATTCTCATTTTCAAACAATGCAGGATGCTCAAGGACATTGATGCACCACCTATTTGCGACTAATCTTAACCTGTAAAGTTCTTAAGGCTTACTTTAAGGAGGTGTTTCCCGTTTCCTCACCTCTGTTACCAGGTGTTTGCGAGTTAAAACTCTGCTCTGATTTTCAGATACCCCTCACTGTGTTGCTGTTTTGATTACTTTATTTGGATGTATGCTTTCACCGATTCTTCAAGATGATATATTTGGTCAGAATGTTTGCCGTTTGATGTGATCTCATAAAATAAACATCTTTCATTAATCTGACCTGCAGGCACTGAGGTGATGGAGATTGTTATTCATAATAACAGTGTCGTATTTTATGAGAATCACTGATAGCAGTTTTTTAGTGAATTATTATTATTTTAATGCTGTTAATAAATGCATTTGTTTTCAAAAAACTTGTTTGGAATATCCATGCTTTAGTACCTACTAAAGGCCAAGATCTTTTATGCAATGACCTTTACAGGTCGCTTACATGACTTCACACAACGCCTACGTCCATCTGCTCCTGGTCCGGCCCTCCGGTCCAAATTTAGAACCCAGTTCGGCCCGCGAGTCAAAATAATTGCCCACCCCTGCTCAAAGGCATATATTCTTTATCCTCTTTGGAAAATGATTTTTGTTCGTTAAGGAGTTGTTAGTCTTCTTTTTTATGTATGATTGTATTAGATGACCACTCCACCACTGAGCCATGTCCTCCACAATGTTTTTTTTTTAATGTGAATGGCAGTCTATGTAAAAGAAGTCTCTGCTAAAACTGTGTTGAAAGACGCAAACAAAATTAAAGAATTTTCAGTAAAGCTTTGACCATGATTATTCCCTAATAAAGTGGCCTGTTATTCTGTATACCTGAAAGTGGTGATGTACCTAATGGAGTGTCCAAGTGACGTCACAGATCAACCAGCCAATCAGGAAGTGGGGGTGAGGGCGGGTGGGGCACTTTTCAGTTTCAGTTAAACTTTGACCCTGATTTTTCCCTAATGAGGTGTTACGGGGAGAACCTGAAGAGACACCTCTCTGCCAATCCTGATCCCTCAACGGTGTGGAAAGGTCTGCAGAGCATCACGGGCTACAAGAAACGAACCACCCGTCCTTTAGAGAGCCCAAGACTTGCTAACCAGCTAAACAAGTTCTACTGCAGGTTTGATCGGTCCTCCCACACAACGGGACCTCCTGCAACACAATCTACATACTCACCTCTGCCCACAACTGCTCTCTCCACACCTCTATCATCGTTGTCACCCACTCACTCTCTTGCAGAGGCCGCGCCCGCACTCCAGGTCCGCGAGGAGGAAGTGCGCCAGATGTTCCGGAGACAAAAGACCAGGAAGGCACCGGGCCCAGACGGCGTGTCACCTTCCTGCTTGAAAGTCTGCGCTGAGCAGCTGGCGCCCACCTTTGCACGGATCTTCAACCGTTCTCTGGAGCTGTGTGAGGTGCCCTCGTGCTTCAAGAGCTCCACCATCGTTCCAGTAGCCAAGAAGCCCGCCATCACAGGTCTGAATGACTATAGACCCGTCGCACTGACATCTGTGGTCATGAAATCGTTCGAGAGGCTAGTGCTGAACCACCTGAAGGAGGTCACGGGCCCCCTGCTTGACCCCCTCCAGTTTGCCTACCGGGCAAACAGGTCAGTGGATGATGCGGTCAACATGGGACTGCACTACATCCTGCACCACCTGGACACCCCAGGAACGTACGCCAGGATCCTGTTCGTGGACTTCAGCTCGGCGTTCAACACCATCGCCCCTGACATCCTCCAACAGAAGCTCATCCAGCTTGCGGTGCCTGCCTCCACCTGTCAGTGGATCACCAGCTTCCTGACCAACAGGAGACAGCGTGTGAGGCTGGGGGGCATCACATCTGACACCCGGACCACCAACACTGGAGCCCCTCAGGGGTGCGTCCTCTCCCCACTGCTCTTCTCCCTCTACACCAATGATTTCTCCTCAGGTGACTCTCGTGTGAAGCTCCTGAAGTATGCAGACGACACCACTCTCATCGGACTGATCCAGGACGGTGATGAGACTGCGTACAGACAGGAGGTGGAGCGGCTGGTCCACTGGTGCAGTCAAAACCATCTGGAGCTGAACCCGCTCAAGACCGTGGAGATGACAGTGGATTTCAGGCGAGACCCTTCACCACTTTTACCCCTCACTATCCGCAGTAATACTATTCTTTCCACAGACACCTTCAAGTTCCTGGGAACCACAATCTCTCGGGACCTGAAATGGACCGGCCACATAGACTCTGTCCGGAAGAAGGCCCAGCAGAGGCTGTACTTCCTGAGACAGCTCAAGAAGTTCAACCTGCCGCGAGAGCTTCTGAAGACCTTCTACACTGCCATCATCCAGTCTGTCCTCTGCACCTCCATCACTGTCTGGTTTGGATCGGCCTCCAAACAAGACAAGCACAGACTACAACGGACAATCAGAACTGCAGAAAAGATCATTGGAATCAACCTCCCATCTATCCAAGACTTGTACCTGTCCAGGACCAGGAATCGGGCAAGGAACATCTCTACAGACCCTTCTCACCCGGGTTGCAGTCTGTTTGAACTACTCCCCTCCGGACGGCGTTATAGAGCTCGGTACGCCAAAACCAGCAGACACAGAGACAGCTTCTTCCCCCAGGCTGTTGCTCTGATGAACTCACACCACTCATAGAGTCTCAGAGACATTACTGTGCAATAACATCCTGCTCCTCACACCTTCTTGAATTTGTCTACACTGTTTTTGCATTATTCACATGTCCTGAATGTTGTTAGTCACCTAAATGTTGAACAGAGGGTGTGTTTCTACCGAAGTCAAATTCCTTGTTTGGCACGCTCAAACATGGCGAATAAAAAACTCTTGAATCTTGAATCTTGAATCTGTTATTAGGTACACCTGTGAGTGGTGGTGTACCTAATGGAGTGTCCATGAGTGACGTCACAGAGCAACCAGCCAATCAGGAGGTGGGGGTGAGGGCGGGTGGGGCACGTTTCAGTTTCAGTTAAACTTTGACCCTGATTTTTCCCTAATGAAGTGGCCTGTTATTAGGTACACCTGTGAGTGGTGGTGTACCTAATGGAGTGTCCATGAGTGACGTCACAGAGCAACCAGCCAATCAGGAGGTGGGGGTGAGGCGGGTGGGACACTTTTCACTTTCAGTTAAACCAGGGGTTTCGAACTCCAGTCCTCGGGCGGCCGTGTTCCAATATGTTTTCCAAGTTACCCTCATTAAAAACACCTGCGTGAAAAGATTTGGTTCATTTTCACGTTCTGCAAGAGCCAAACTTTTCACACAGGTGCACTTAACGAGCGAATGTTATTTTATGGTGACTGTGTTTTATTCTTGTACAAGATGAACATACAGTATAAGTGCAGCTGGAAACCACAAATAAATACATGCTGTCCTGATTGATGATAAGACTTGGAGGAAAGTGTTTTCATGAACATATTTGAGCAAATTTGCCAAGAGTGTCAAACTCCAGTCCTTGGGGGCCGCGTTCCAATATGTTTTCCAAGTTACCCTCGTTAAACACACCTGCGTGAAAATATTTGGTTCTTTTTCACGTTCTGCAGGAGCCAAACTTTTCACACAGGTGCACTTAACGAGGGAATCTTGGAAAACATGTTGGAATGCGGCCCCGAGGACTAGAGCTTGATACCTGTGACCTTTGACCATGATATTTCCCTAATAAAGTGGCCTGTTATTAGTTACACTTGAAAATAGCGGTGTACCTAATGAAGTGTCTGTGTGATTCCCTCGTTAAGTGCACCTGCGTGAAAAGTTTTAGCTCCTGCAAAACGTGAAAGTGACCAAAAACTTTTCACGCAGGTGTGTTTAACGAGGGTCCCTTGGAAAACATGTTGTAACGCAGCCCTGAGGACTAGAGCTTGACACCTGTGACCTTTGACCATGACATTTCCCTAATAAAGTGGCCTGTTATTAGGTACACCTGAAAATGGTGGTGTACCTAATGGAGTGTCCGAGTGACGTCACAGATCAACTCGCCAATCAGGAGGTGGGGGTGTACCTAATAACAGGTCACTTCATTAGGGAAAAATCAGGCCAGTTCCCTATTATTAGGTACACCTCATAAAGATGGTGTCTGTGAGTGACGTCACAAATAACTATACTCATTGCATTTGCTTTATATTCAATCTCGATCTCGTCGCGCGGGCAAATCAACTCATGATAAAAGTTGAAGGAAAGGAGAGAAGCTCCAATTGCAATGCAATACTGCTCTCTTGTGGACCCTTGGAGCAACTACACCCATGTTGTGAAACAGGAGGAGGGAAAAAGACCAGGCTTTTTTTTCTATTTTACTTAAATGACCATATATAGTATTTTTGTAAAAATGATGAATACTGCTCTCTTGTGGACTCTTGGAGCAACTACACCCATGTTGTGAAACAGGAGGAGGGAAAAAGACCAGGCTTTTTTTTCTATTTTACTTAAATGACCATGTATAGTATTTTTGTACGTTGTAAGGCTTTTTGTAAAACAAAAAAGAAAGGATGAGGTTTTTTATTTAAAAAAATGAGAGCCTTTTTTTTTTCTAAAACGAAAAGTTGACTGTGTATAGTGTTTTTTGCAGAGAAATAAAA
This sequence comes from Syngnathus typhle, assembly GCF_033458585.1. Classification (NCBI taxonomy): domain Eukaryota; kingdom Metazoa; phylum Chordata; class Actinopteri; order Syngnathiformes; family Syngnathidae; genus Syngnathus; species Syngnathus typhle. Next base: position 3,535,516 of record NC_083758.1, read on the forward strand.
CGACCATATATAGTGGTTTTTTTAGATGAATGACTAGGCATCATAAGTTTTTTTTTAATTTAAAAAAATACCATGGATTCGACGAGGTTTTTATGCCTCTGCTGTGTATGTGCTTCCTGCTCTTGTCCACCAGGTTGTGCTGAAGAACCAAGTTCCCGCAGCACTTTCACTCCCATCAAATGCTCGAGTACTACGAATACTGTGGTGTTTTGAGCATCCACTTATAAATGAGGCAACTTCAGAGCCATACAATTCACCAAATCATCTTTATTAGAACAGTACAGCAGATATGAAGATCTCTGTAGCAAACATTCCCATCACAACGCACTTGCAATAAATTAATAGAAGGTAAACATAATAAAAATATATCATGACAAAAGCAAATAGATATTTGAAGACTCATCAATCATTACCAGAGCACGTTGATGTCAAAAACAGATTCACAAAAAATAAAGAAATCATTCAAAGAATAGAAGCCTTATGTCATATTTGAGTTGTTTACTGATGTCTTTTAATGTTGACGTTTTAAATGTGATTTATTTGGTTTTGCTTTCAATCTGACTAAAATGCATAAAAAAATGACGGTATTGAGAGAAAATAAATGAATAAAAATGGCTACATATTAAGAATATTCTTTCATATTATTCTAGATTTGGTTTCGAGCGCAAACATTCGCAAGAGCTCTGAGTTGGAAGGTGCGGCAAACATGAGAGATGGAAAAGAAAAAAGAAAATCTGAGACATTTTCAATGCTTTTCCTTGCATATTCCATAAAGTAGGAAAAATAGTTCCACTGTAGCACCGCATCCTCACCAACACAGCTATATTTTTTGTTCCTAATTTTATTTAAAAGCGATACCCCTAAGAAGCCCCTTGTAACCCCCACAATCACGGAAGATATTCAAGTACTTTTTAAATATGAATGCTCTTTAGCTTTGAATTAGAAAAAAAAATGCTTTCTAACAAACAAAAACTCACCCTCCCCAAAAAATATTTTATAGAAAATTTATGCTTCCTTTGCGATAAAAATCTTGAAAATCTCCAAGAAGAAATGGATTGTTAATGTCCAGAGGTTCTAGCTAGCAATTAGCAGACCTCTCAAAAAGTGGCGAACGCGTCAGTTTTGAATTGGTGCCCCGTGCGAGGCCGCCCCACGACATGACAAGCCACGTTTGTCCTCCTCTGAGGAGGGAGGGAGGCCAGCGAGTGTGTGCATCATTATTAAGAAGCAAGCGCTGGCCGGCTCCCTGTAGTAAGGTGTGAACACGCGGCGTGTGTTAGAGCATTCTGTCATCAGTGCAACCTCCTCCGGCTGTGTAGCGGAACTCCTGCAGGTTGGAGACGCCGTGGAAGTGGACAAACGCGCCTGCCACCACCAGAATGTGGAACAACTGGTGAGAGTGGAACTGCAAAACACAGTGGAAGATGTTACGCAACTCATTCAATGCCATTGACGGCGTAAGACGTCAAAGAACCATTTTAACTAATAAGACAGGAATTGTGAGACGTACCCAGATGTCACACTTGCCGGGGAAGAACCTCTCTGGGATACGAGCGGCGTACAGGCAGGCTCCGGTGATGTAAAGCGTGGCCATGAGGAAAAGCCAGCCTATCTGTCCCATGGTGGTGGCTCTGATGAGGCCCTCGCTGATGACAAAGTGGAGAGTGGGGACCACGCCGCTCAGCCCCAAGCCCACAAACACACCTGGGAAGAACACAGTTTGTTACACATCACGACAGCTCAGGAAAGACGGCGCCGTCCGTTACCTGCGCGGACCCCTCGGTACTGCGGCGTGGCGAAAAAGTCACACTGGGATACAATGATGGCGGACAGGCCCAGCACGCACACCACCAGCAGGTAGATGAAGCACGGCTGAGGAGAGCAGTAGAAGGAATAGTAGAGCCACGGTACGAACGAGCCCATGATCAGGAAGGCGATGCCACTGTAGTCCAACCTGTTAAGTGAGAGTTGTTCAACTTTGTTATTCATATATTTATTTAAAAAAAACAAAAATAAAAATTAATATTTGCTGTTCCACTTTAGCCAAAGTTTTAAATAGAAAATAAAAAATCTGTTAAATATTTGTGCTCCAACAACTATTCTAACAATCTAGCAATTATTTATCAAAGGAAAAGCAAATGTTTGTTCTGTCTGATTCAACTCGACAGTCTGAAAATTGTTGAGAGGCTGAAATGTGGAGGATTTTAGATCTCTAAAAAAAAAAAAGATTATCAAAAGTATCAATTAATGTTATAATCGATTAGTTGCCGATTAATCATGTCGTGTCAAATACCGTAATTTTCGGACTATAAGTCGCGGGGTTTTTTCATAGTTTGGGTGGGGGGGCGACTTATAATAAGGAGCGACTTATATGTGAATTTTTTTCAAACATTTTCCCACAAAAAAAAAAAAAGTGTAACCGCGATGTTGCAAGGGATTACTGCAATTTGAATTTCAAGTGACGTCAGCAGCGCGGCGCGGCGGTTGTTTACAAAAAGGACAAAGATTGATCACGGGATGACGAAGATGACGAAGGGTCCCACGTACTACCGGCATCATTAGCGGCTTTGTTTCTAAGGATTTGGAGTGACACAGAAGGTTTGAAAAACTATTATGGCTTTTACGCACGCTCGGTCCTACTCTACGTAGCTCTCTTTCACCACCGTGGATTGAAGTCGGGGACCGGAGCTCAGCCGGGTGGCTGTCCAGGGACGGTGGATGGGGCTCGGACGTGGCTTTTACGCACGCCCGATCCTACTCTACGGAGCTCTCTTTCCCCTCCGTGGATAGAAGTCGGGGGCCGGCGCTCGGCCGGGTGGCTGTCCGGGACAGTGGATGGGGCTCGTCATGGCTTTTACGCACGCCCGGTCCTATTCTACGGATCTCTCTTCCACCTCTGTGGCTGGAAGTCCACGCCGCCACACGCCTGTAAGTAAGTTTTGTTAAATAAAGAGCCGTTTACCAAACCCACGTCTTTCCTTGAACTTTGTTAACGCTACAATATAGTTATATAGTAGATCTGTGGAATAACGACGAGGCTGATGTCAGGGCGCACGCGCGGCATTGTTGACATAGGACGAGGAATTTCATCGATGGATTTAATGATTTAGAGTGCACAGATGGTTTGATAATATTAATACTTATATAATAGTTATTTGATATCTAATTTAGATATCGTTATAAGGGCCTGTGGAATATTTTGAAGTGCAAGCGCCGTCAGCGGCGCGCACCCATTGTTGACAAAGGACGATCGATGGATTTAATGAATTGGAGTGACACAGATGGTGTCATAAACATGTTATTTATGTAATAGTTTTTTTAATAATCTTCGTTTGTGTTTATGTCACGTTAGCATACCTATCGTTTAGTCTGTTGTTGCTCGTTCATGTCTGTTCTTGGTGTTGGATTTTGTCGAATAAATTTCCCCCCAAAATGCGATTTATATGTTTTTTTTCACGTTATTGTGCATTTTACGGCTAATACAACCTATATCCCGGAGCGACTTTCAGTCCGAAAATTACGGTACGCCTTTTATGACGTGTCTTACTTGGAGAAGACCCTGGACACGCCCTCCGAATGGCAGTAGACTGTGTGGAAGAGCCATGAGAAGGACAGGCAGAGGATGGCGCCCAGGAAGAACATGCCGATAGCCACCTTCTCCTGGACCGGTGCCACGAACGACATGTTGGGTCGGAACATGTACATCAGGCCCAGGCAGAGGAAAAACAGGCAGCCTGGGAACGGGATGGACAACAGTAGAACCTTTTAGCATGTTGCCAAAGAATCACACGAGTCACAAGAGAAACGCATGAGCTACCTAGCAGATGTGTCCAGATATTGCCTGTCTCGGTGTGGATCCTGAAGATGCTCCGGAAGCAGGCGCGGAAGGAAGGCATGGGCGGCCTGTGGCCGTGCACAAGGAAGTCGTTGTCCTTCAGCCAATCGGGGAGCACGTCGTGAGGGATGACGCGCCATCGGCCCTCCCACACCTAGTGACGCCAGACTTCATTGTAACTCGGACCAATCAGAAACGCAAGAATCGAGTGTTAAATTGACCTTGTGTACAAACTCCTCCATCTTCTCCATGGCGTGGTGAGCCTGAAGAAGCGGCGTCATTCCCATGAAGCCTTCGTCGCTACTCCTCTCTTCTCGCTCGCCCTTGACATCTTCCTCCTCTTGTATTCTCTCCTCGTCGCACGTCGGGAGGGACTGGGAAAAACAACACCACCAAGGTTCCGAGTTGATTCATTAATTGAGGGGGGACACTTTCGTCGCACGTTTAACCGCAGCATATGTACACGCTCAGCATGTTTCCGGGCACGTCTCGTAAAGATGATGATACGTGTCGTTAATTTGCCGTTAGTGTCACGTGTGCTCTGCGGCATTTTTGTTTATGTCCCGCGTGCTCACGAGCGCATGTAATAGAGGCGCACGCATGCTGCACTCCAGATGCTGCCAGTTGTCATTGGCCCGCGGTGAATAAACGGCGAGCATACGCGTGTGCGGCCTGGTAATAGGACTGGATGTCCTCTAAAGCCATGCGGTAATACAGTCCAGTGCCGCAACGAAAAGTAGAGCTGAAAATATTACAACACAATTACACAACAAGAAATTGTCTATCTGATTGAGTCATGGACAATAAACCACACTCAAATTGACAACAACAGTCTTTTAACCATCTTACATAATTCTGGAATTCCAACACATCATGCTGTCGTATTTCGTGCTGACCCCCGCTAGACATACAAGAGTATCAGCTTAGGAGTTATCAGCGCATTAGCAGGCTCAACCCGAGTATGGCTGGCACCATAAGATCAATTAATTACTTTCACCATTAAGTGCTTAACATGAGCCTATCAGGTGCCCCAGGAGATAAACACGCACGAGAAGCGGGAGGACATGCTGTTGCGAAAAGGCAGAGTTTCATGAGCCTTTCGTTGTGGCTCTACTAATGATAGACTGGCCTGCCAAATTCTATGTCGCTAAGCAGAACAGGGTTCAACACCATCTCCGAAGAACATAACATCTGAGGCAAAGGGAGTCACGTGACCATGAGGAGCCCAATGGAGGAAGAGAGAGCAGCAACACAACCCGGAGCTTCACCCTTGTACAGTGTAACCTCCCCCCTACCGCCGCAACATGTGACTCACAACAGTCGTCTGATGCAAAATAATAAAAAGCGGCTGGTGGCTGCTCAATTCTTACAAAGGTCTGTCTCAGGCTTAGCTTGGGAATAATAGAGAAAGGCTTGCACAATAGAGGGAAGTCAGGGGAAGCTCGAATGCGCAAAAACAAACATTTGAAAAAAGGTTTCATGTGGAAAAACAGGATGTGCAGACATAAAATGCCAAGAATCTGGTTATTATATTAGTGTTAGATTACTTTTAAGCGTATACATAGTCAATTTTAAAGTATATTTATTTGGTGGGAGGCATAATTTGGTACACTATATTTGCACTTTATGTACTTTCTAATAAATGAAATAAAAATAAGTTGTGTTAAGCGTCTAATTAACCTTGATTTCAAACAAAACAACGTATTTTTGAAACAGTAAGAGTAAAATTATTATTCAGGCCTTTTTTGTTATTGCTGTTAGCCAACTAGCATAGTCGCCTATGTCATATTTGGATTTTTAACTTAGTCACGCTGAAATTGTTGATAAGAAACAAACAGCATGAGGATTGAGATATATCTTTTTTTTTATATTAGGCAGAAATTAGCTAGTGTAGTTGCTCCGTATATTGTTAGCTGATTTGCATCGTTGCCTAGGTCGCATTTAAATGTTTTTGGATAACAACAATATCGCTAGCCATTAGTACCCAATCGGTTATTTCCCTGAGATTCAGAATCGGCGAAATATAAATCCCACCGCAACAGGTGTGAAACAACCCCAACATGACACGCGACACTTTAAAGTGCATCCGCAAGCGGTAAAAAATTCAACAGGTTTCTTTCGCCCTTTGTTGGGCGGCGTCCTCTCAGGTGTCAGTGTTGAATTACAGCAAGTAGATTTGTTTTCTTCTTTTTCCGGTGAGCAGGGAGGCAACTTTTCGATGACTACATTAAGTCAACATGCAAAAATGAATGTGTCAGACATTTTACTTCATCCAAGTAAATCTTTCCAACTTACCCCATTGTGTGAGTGGCACAGATCGGTGCTGAGGTGTTCATTTGAAGAACCTGAGGTGAGTGCGGCGGAAGATCTCGCAGGCTCCGCCGCAGTGTGCTCTGCATGGCTGGAAGTTCTGTGTCTCAGCACGAAAGCCGGGCCGCCGGGCCCGCTCTCCTCTTCTTCGTCCAGCTTGAACCCGACTTCCACCCTGCGGACGCTTGGACTGAGCAGACGTGTGAATCTGCTAGGGAGCGCTCGGTGGCGGTTGGGCGCACACTCTGGATTGGACCTTGAAAGACAAAAACACAAAGAATTCTAAGAAGTATTTTTTTAGACAATCAATTCCAAGAACAAATAACCCCCCGGACAACTGGAAACTTTTAAAGATTTCAGTTGTTCTCATCTTCATTACGGCTACTGCGAACCCGCTCCGGGTTCATCGCAAAGCCATTTAAAACTACGATCGTCCTTGGCGCTATCGAGCCGTTGCATTGATTCGACACACCGATCAATAGCGGCACCACTTCGGCGAGAAAGTGATGGACATAACATTAGGTACACCTTAATCCTTTTTCTTCTTTCTTGTTCTGTTTACAGGAGAGCGTCTAGATACCAAATGAGTAGAGTGTGTGTGTGTTCAGGAAAGACAAACAACATGAGTCATTACACTCGAGTGGTGGTGACACATTCGGTGACATTGTACCAAGGGGCCATTTGGGGAAGGAAGATTTCACTCTCGGTGAAAAGCGAAGACAAAAAATAGGGCACAGGTCTGGCTGAAGATACTGTACGTGGACCGCCATAAAAACACAACCTAATTCGCGCATCTTATCTATTTGAACACATTCTGCACTTTCAACATTGGACTCGCTGTCATGTGTCTTGTGTACATGACCAAAAACACTTTACAACAGGGGCTTATTAGTTTGATATAATTAAATAGAATATAAAGAAATAAACAGCCTGCAGACACCAGTGGGCAGTATAGAACTTAATGCATAGAAAAGACACTTCTAAAACTGCATTAATATCTCACAGAGGATAACGCCTATATACTTGACTTTTCCACATCTTTGCCTTTTTCAGAAGAATTATTTGATATCAAATTGCTTCTCATGGTGAATCTTGACAGGCACTTACTTAATGATTGATCAATCGTACGGTTGCTGAGGACCCCGCAAGGTGCTGACACTGTGATGGAAACACGACACAAACATGCAATTCAAAGTCAAAGTCTGCTTTATTGTCAACTTTTTCACATGCCGAGACACACAAAGAGATCGAAATTACGTTTTCTTTATCCCACGGTGAGAAGACCTAGTACACGATAGACATACAAGTAAATGACGCAATATAAAAAACAAGAAGGCACAAACAATAAATAATAAGAGTAATAATAAATAAACAGAAAACACAACAAATAAGAGCCAGTGTGCATACAGACAGTAAAAGTACGGGACGCTACGCAGAACGGGGAAGCGAGTTCAGGATCCTAACAGCCTGGAGTATGAAGCTGTTTGAGAGTCTGGTGGTGCGGGAGCGCAGGCTTCTGTACCTCTTCCCAGAGGGCAGAAGCTCGAACAAACAATTGCTGATAATGGATGAGTACAGGTGACATTCAAGGTGCCCTTCCGTTGCAATGGAGCGGGGAGATTTTTTTTTTTTTCCCACTGTCAGCAGCATTTTAGTGTTTTAAAGTGTTATTCGGGTGCTATTTTTTTTTAATTGTGCAGGTCAATTTTAATTGGAACTTTTTTTTTCCACACATTAAAGTGTTCCATATGTGTGTGTGTGTGTTTTTTTTATTATTATTTCATATTTAACCATTTGAATAGCCAACAATTTTAACATAAACAGATGAATTGAACAGTTTGTATATCGTGAAGTTCATTGCAGCTCCTTCTGGAGCGACTTGTTCATGAAGACACAAAGAAAGAAGAGTTTCACAACTACTTTAAGTGACACACCAAGCTGCTGTACTATCTGTGCGCAAAAGTATTTAATTGTTTTGTCTTTTTATATGTTTTAACGAAATGTTTGAGTTCAAATATCCATTGCTAATGGTTACCCTGCCAATATAATTTTGCATTTTTTGCTAGCATTAAGCTAAGAGGACAGCAAAGCTATGTGGCTGTTTCAAATGCACAAAGTTTTATGTCACTTGTGCCTACGACACTACTGTTTTAATAGTGGTGGTTGTTTTCCCAGAGAATCTTTTAGAATTTATGTGAACATAGATAATTTATTACGATCAACTACTTTGCATAAACTCAAATGGCTTTCTATTTGAAAATCCCGAGAAGCCAATTTGGAATTTGACATTGAGTTACTGCAGTCACAATTAATATAAAAAGTACTTTTGCCTAGATGTTGTGTCCTGGAATAGTCTGCCATATGCGTGGCAAATAAGGTCGGTGGGTTTTTTTTGTGTGCTTTTTTTCTTCTCCAAAGCCACCGGGTGGTAAGTCAAAGATGGTCAGTGGTCACATGGCGATAAAAATAGTGTGCTCTGATGACAAGGGAGCCTAAAGCAAAGTTCTATATTAAGATATCGGAGCTGTCTTTTTTACACATCTGAGCGTGGGTTCAGCTAAAGCCACCGATTCAGTCTCTTTCATTACAATTCACGGAAAGAAAAAAAAAGTGCTTCTGCTGTTCCCTTGAGAGTTACAAAAAGACTTTTGTGCACATATTGGCGTTGTGAGAAGGGAAGATTTGGTTGTAAGACTTTTGTGGGCCATTTTCTTTCTGTAATGACAGTCCACAGAGCCAACATTTCAGCATGGCTGCGTCATTACATAATTCAAAAATGTATAGCAGGGTGAGACTTGCACGGGGAGTTTTTTGTGTGTAAAAAAAACGCCTGATTCCCTCATCCAATATTTCCACAAAAATGAGATTGCCGGTTTCTTGAAGAGGGATTAAAAATGCGAAATGTGTTTGAACACGCCATGAAATATCCATGGGCTAATCTCATGCGAGACAAGACAAGTTGGCCGTGTTTGTGAGCGCGCTGACTAAAGTTCGAGACGAACAGGGCGATCGGCTAGCCAGGTTATTAAATATTGACAGCGTGACTTCATGCTTGGCGAGAATGAGAACAAGAAAAAAAAACAGAGTACAAACAGAATACTTATTTACTGCTGCACTGAAAATGACCGACTCAGTCACCTGTATCCATTTTTATTGCGCAAGACTTTTGGAGTCGCTCCACTCATTATGTACTTACGCATACAACACGCATATTGCAAAAGGGAGGCCCACCGTTCCTCTGAATTCCTCTGGAAACAGTCAAGATGGACACCAGCCATGACAACACAAGGGAGACAATAGAAAAGCCCAAACTCCAGAGACAGTCCTGTTTTTTTGACAGCCAAGCTGAACTTTTTGTCTTCACACTTTACCCGCACACAAAGGAGCGTTCGTCGTCGGCATGACGTCACGCCTTAGTGAAAACCTGTAATTCCATGTGTGACGCGAGACGCCCTGCTCTCGTCGCAAGACTTGTGTAATAATACTAATAACAGCAATATTAACAACCATAACAAGAGTAAGAAAAACAGGCGCATCGAGGGGCAGCCCTCGGGTTTGTTTACACCAACCTAGCCAGCAGAGCTCGTTCGCTAACAAGGAAAAACACAACAAACTCCACAACTACTCTCGTGTTTCTTCTGACAGCGTCCCGTGTTCAAATATCTTTATTAAAACGGCACAAATAGACTCAATATCACCTAAATAGGAGTGAAAATAACATCTCTTTCCCTGTCGATGGCTAGCTCGTGTTTAGTTATGACAGCCCTCAACGCTAGCACTCGTAAAGTACCAAAATGAGGTATGTGTCCCAAACAACACAGAAGACGGTGTTTTGAAAAGACAAAATTGTTTTGTCTTACCTCGTCGAAATGTGTTTAGGTGAATTTCCTTTGTGGGAAGCACAGTTTGTCAGAGTTGTAACCGTGGATCCGCTCTGCTCCAGTTTCTGTTGTCATACGACAGACCACACTCGGGGACGTCTTGTGCACTTAGGGGGAGGGGTTAAAGAGTGACGTATAACTCACGAGAGGGAGTTAGCCAATCACGTGTACCGTAGTATGAGGCAAGCGGGCCAATCATTGTCTACCCGGAAAAGAAAATGACGAAACTTCTTTTTGTAGTTTTCATTCAATAAATCGCTTTGAATGGAGAAAAGCAAAGTAAATTATTTTTTAATTTAAAAATAAAGTTTGGAAATACAATACACCTTTATTTATAAAGCGCTTTTGCAACAACAGTCGCCGTAATGAAGCGCTTTACAGAACATATATATAAAATACACATAAAACATTGGCCATACAAATTTAACTATTCCTCCCACATGTCATATGAAGCGTGCATGACGTCACACGTCTTGAAAAGTAAACAATCAGATGTAGAGTCCATTGATGAATGCTGTCCCATTTAAACAAATGATAAAGTTGCTTATTCTGTATTTCAAGTGTCCCTCAAATTCTTTAATTAGGTCATAACAATATCTATATATGCTCCTAACATTTCCCCGGATCTCATTTTCACTCCAAGAACTACTACCCCATCCTGGCCACTAACCTGAAACTGGATTATTTGCCCTAAACCTCACTCAGCCTGGGTGTGTCACATCCGTAGGCGTTGCCGCCCACGGCACATTGTGGGTTGTGTGACTGTGATTGCATGCTGGTACAAATAGATTTTTTTGTAGTGACTTGTCTGTTTAGTTTCACGAATCTGGTTAATCTGGTCCGAAAAAAGTCTAACCGTGCTTGCAAACGTTGCTTTTATCTTCTGCAGATAAGACAGTTATCAGAGCATTGATCATATCTAATCTCAACAGTGTTCTATTTTTTATTATATAATGGCAGGTTTCTTGACCTTCACTCTGTGTAACAATATTTTGTTATTGTATCACATCTAAAATGACACTAAAATATTATTTTATATGCAGATGGGTTTGGGGAATGTGACCATTTTGCTTATACCGTACCGACTAGATAATAAATAAATGAAGCCGGACTTGGCTGGTAGTTTCTGCGGAGATTGAGTAAATAATTAACAATGGTCTCAAAATTCTTGGCAAAACAATGTATTAGGGAAAAAAAAAGGGTTAACTCAAAATTTCAAGGCAACTAATTTTGATAACATTTTGAGTTGGGCAATACAAAATTTATTGTGAATAATTGGCCTACCCTTGTTTCACAATTAAGAGTTTCATTGTATCTTGTATTGTCCTCCAACGTGAAACTATTTTTGCCATAAATATCAATAATTTATATTTGTACATTTTTCCAAATTAGATTTATGTTTTAGCCTCAAAAGTACAAGAGGTTTTATTTATTTTTTTGCAGTGTACGTTTACCTTTACATGCTAGCAAGGACTTGGCACCATCTTCGATCTCCCGCTGCTTATAAAATGTGGCCTGTGTTCAACTTTTAATTCGCTTTTCATGGCGGTTACCCCCATGACAGCTTCATCATTAGACGTGATTGCGAGTGATGGCGCTTAACATTCATTTAGCGGCTTCAGTGAGCTCAACCTTGAACAGTACCTAAACATGCTAATAGGCTGACCCCAAAAAGGTCAGAAATAATACACATTTTTATTCTAAATATATTGATTTCAATACAACACGTATGTTTAGCTGCTTGGTGTATCCGAATGATTAGCATGTGAGCGAGCGAGCGAAAAACATGGCAGCTTTAACGGACCCAATTAGGATAAGAAGTGATGCAGACGTGGGCATTAACCTTTCAATTTAAAGTTCATCTTGCACATCCTGTGCAAGACTGAAAGTGTTGAATGAAAAATAGACCTTATGAAAAACATGCAAATGAACACGCTTAACACATGAGCAATCATGTATTAGTCTAAAATAATTACTATAAGGGAATCTGAAATGGGGATCACACAGGAAATGTCAAATTTGCATTGCTTACGTGATTTTTTCTTGTGTTGAAGATTTAAATAGAATTTCCTGCGTCACAGAACCAGATGATTGAACACAGACGACCGAAAAAATGTCCTGGTAATAAAAATTGTGAATAAAGCTCGTGTTAAATCCAGTTAATGGCAAGCTCACTGAGGTCATCAGCGCTTTCTGGGTTGTACCCCAAAACTGGGTCAAATTGACCAAAGTAGCTTGTTGGCCCTATTTATTTATTTATTTATTGGGGAGAATTCAAAATGGCGGTGAAACAAGGCTTTGTTGTACAACAAAGCTTCTAAAAAGCAGAACAAGAAACAAGGTCATTTTCCAAAGACTAGTTTATCAAAAGAATAAGTATAAAACATACAAAACAGGAAAAAAACCAGTAATAAAATATATACTTTCTCTTATGATCTAATTTTAAGTAGCACATAATAAATTGCAGTCCCTTCTGTTATTTATTTATTTTTTTGCCACACACACACAGACGTTCATTTTTCCAGCCACCGGATTGAATTATGATTATCTACCAATTCTTTTCCACCATAGGCAACAAGCATTAATTTTGGAAGCAAGATGGCGAAGGCCCCCAAAAAGAAGACGTTAAGCTCGGTTGACTGTTCATTAGCATTCGAGTTGGACCGTCTTCTCGCCGCGGCGTCATCAATCTCGCTAATGGAGCTTTTTAGCCCCGGTGCCTTTTCCCCGCCAATGAAGGTCACGCCCGGTTGAGGCAAGATGGCGGCGACCGGGCGAAGCCTCGTTAACCGCTGTCGCTCGTCGGGTCGTGGGAGCTGCGAGCGCGCCGGGGAATTCCGCCGGTTAACGCGCAGACAAATGGACTGTTTAATGGAGTGTCCCCTTTTTCGTTGCGAGTATTTCGACGCTTAAGTGTGCCTTGAAGAATGATTCCCTTTTCCAGTCTTCCACAAGCCCTTCCTTCGTCTCGTAATATCCCGCAGGCCAGAATCAAAGGGGATGATGATCCAAAGCGTCTCTTTTTAAATAGTCTATTTATTATTTAGTTATATATTTTATTCATCGGAGTCACGCGTGAGCCTTCTTTTTTTCGGTTTGGGTCAGGAAAGCAGGAAAGTAGGCCTTAACCGAACCCGAAGCCGCTCGGGCCTCGCCTCCCCACTCCCCCGAAGGTTATTTACAGACGAACTGGTCGACCAATGAGGTGCAGCGCTTGCACTTGACGTAGCAGCACCAGTGGAATTTGCAGTGGCAGCGCTCGTGTTTATACGTCTTGAACTGGTCGTAGCCGCGGCCGCAGCACATCAGCTCGCAGCCGTCCATGCCTTCCGACGTTTTGTTGCACAGTCGGCCACGGGTGCCCAGCGAGCCCGTGGTTTCGTTGTGGAGGCAGTAGTCCGGGCTGGGGTCGATGTAGACCAGGTCCTCTGGGGTGGGCGGGTTGAAGCGCTTGTCCACTTGCTCTAGTTTGCCCTGATTGGACGAAATCATGCTTAGTGGACAATATATATTTTTTTCAAACAGATGTGCTGATCCAGTTACCCTTCGTCCGATGCGCATGGCGGCGGCGCTGTCGTACTTCTCCTTGAGGAACTCGCCTACGCGCCGGAAGTCGGCCAGTTGGAGCCAACATGTCTTCAGACTACAGGAACCCGACACGCCGTGACACTTGCAGGCCACGTTGGCGAGGTTGTACACCGCCTGGGAGATTCATAGAAAAAAAAAAACATGTGGTCGTCATCTCAACTGTGTCAGAGGTTCGAATACGGAGAAGAAAAGTTTTGAAACTTGAGTGTGGCTCAGAGAGGGCGGCAATGCTGCCCTCTTGTGGAACCTGTGTGGAACTACAGTGGAAACGCCAATGAGGCCCTCAGTATGACTTGGGGCCCCACTTAATTAAAACAAAAACAGAAAATTAAGTAAATGTAAGAATGTACATAAATAGATAGATTTGTTTTGGTTATTTTACATTTTGAATATTTAAAATTTTCAATTGACATCACTCATCACGCACACAAAAAACTCTTCTGTGTTCTTTCTATGAGACTCACATCACTGGTTGTCCTCTCCTCAGGTTGCCTGATCCCAATTACCTTTTGACCTCTGTTAACCTTGGAACCCTGACACCCCCCCATCCAGTTTTGCAATCCCGCTCCTTCTCTACCCAGCAGGCATAGCAGTCGCCACCCTGCAATCTTGCCATCCAACCTTACAATGACATTTTTGTATATATTCTTCACTAGAGTTAGACAATGTGTTTTTTAATCTTTCCATGAAGTCATGCTGTGTGCGGGTGTGTGCGGGTGTGTGCGTGCGCGTGTGTGTGTGTGTTATAAGTATCACACTGTGCTCTTTGGTGGGACATGCCTGCTGGGCTCAGTGACACGGTCAGTCATCCGTGATGGAGACACGGTCTTGTCAGGAACAATAGGTTGGGAGCCGTGTGTGTGTGTGTGTGTGTGTGTGTGCGTGTGTGTGCGTGTGCGTGGTGAAAAGAAATCGGCCAAAAACATGAAATGAGGCTTCAAAATTAGACTTGTTTCAAATTGTGGGGGGGCGTGTCTGCTGAAGCCACGCCCACTTCAACTATCAACTGTCAATCGAATACCTGCTACCTCATCTAAAATGGTTCTTATAAAAATATATCCACTCGCCTGCCCGCCAGAGGAATTGATCGGCCCGCCGGTCACCCCTCCTCAAGTCTAGCTTGAAATCCATTATGGATTTCTACATTGTCATGCTTCAAAGGCAAGGATTTATCCACTCTGCTTGCAAAATTGATTAACTGGCATGCATCAAACTTTTTCTAACCGCTATTTCTCTCTTCCGAAGCGACATTGTTAGAGTTTGCTTCAAAAAAATCATAGCAATGAAAGATAAATGTGTTCTCAGGGGAGGTTCGACTGAGAATGTACATTCAGTGTGTGTGTGTGTGTGTGTGTGTGTGCCGCCTCATTTGATTTGTGTCAAACGGAGACAGTGAGCCCCCGGTGTGTGCGCGCCAGTCTTTGAGAGTCGGGGGAGTGTGACCGAGGTCCATCGCTCAAGCCCCGCGTCCCAGCAGACGCTTGTAACACACACACACACCTTCATGAGCACACACGTTGTCTGCTTTTGTGCACAAGTCAAATGAAGCTAAACGCTAACAGACACACACATATATATCGCGGCACGCCCCTGTCACCTTCACACAAAAGCGCCGTGGTTTGCCATGTTCAACCGAGCGGGACAAATCCCCAAACCAGCGTGTCGGGCTGAAAAAAAACGAGTCTTCCTCAGTTTTTTTCCCCTTCTTGTGTTTCATCTTTCTTCCGTTCTGATGGACAAGAAACAATGGAGGAGGAAAATGTGCATGTTCACATGTCTCCGAGGGTTGCAGTATAATATTTGATGATTTATGAATTCACTTCCGATTTCTTTACTCTATATTATAATAAATAATATTTTTTTTAAAAAACATTGCTCCTCAATTATTTTTTTAATACCCTCAAGAAGGAAGAAAAAAAGATTTGGCGCCCCCCCCCACTCTCTGCCCTTATTATAGATAGTATCATTTTCTATAACTACCTTCTGCAGAGGATGCGTACTTTCAGACAAGGAGATCACCACTGCCACCTATTGCAGTGGAGGTGCAACTACACTTTATTCTAGTACGGCAATAAAAAAAAAAAAAAGTATTTCAACAGGTGTCAGATTTTCAGTATTGGCAATTCTGGTCCCTGTACTAAGAAAAAAAAAAACACCCTGCCATGTCAATTTGAATCCGATTAATTCATCCCTACGTGTACAACACTCATCCACTCCCTTATAGCCCCAGAGGGACCCTCACGGCACACAAGCTCACCAGGCCCTGACCTTTGACATCGGCCCTACACTCAAAACCAGGCTCACCGTTCTCTCGCGCAAATCAAATGCAAAGGGGCCGTGCACGCGAAACACACTCGGGGATCCGGTCTTATAAACAGCTTAGACAAACACATTCTCCTCATGCGCCATCCAGCGCCAAGCAGCAAATGGACCTTTTACGAGGCGGCGCGGCGCTGGATGTGGAGCCTAATCAAAGGTGAAAGGTTGCTTTTAGTGCCGTTCTTGTCGGGGCTTCCCAAACAACTCCCATTGTCCCTTGGAAATGTTAGAAAACGGCCGGGCGAATGAGTCCGATATTCTCATGAATGACTTAACAAAATGTCGCACTCGTTTATGTGTGTTCCCCTGCTGGAATGTGCATTGACCGGGTGACCTAGCTAAACTCCAAGGGCATTAGCAGTTCTACCATTTGGACCTTCCCAATAAATAACCTTGACACACACACACACACACAGAAATACCGTCAGGTCAGGCAGACTGGGGCCACCTTGACGCGCCCACGCATTCCTGACCTACAAGGAGACGACACTCCAGATGTCTAAACTTGAAGCGTGACCAAATTGCGGGAGAAATACCTGTCGTCCCGCCTCGTTATTCTGCAGGTTCATCAGAGTGCGAGAGTGCTCGGTCGAGCCGCGGGGGAAGTTCTTCTCGCGCTCGCGGGCGTCCACGAACTCGCGGGCGAAGCGGTAGCCGTAGTGGACGTTGTCGCCGCAGCCGCCCCATAGCCAGTCACGGGGCAGGTCCCGGGGCCGTGCCGCTCGACTGCAGCCACACGTGGATAGCTCGCCCTCGCGGCACGCCCGGCTGATGGCGTTGACCACGCCGGCGGCGCTGATGGCGTAGGTGAACGCAGTTTCCCTGGAGCCTGGAGAAGAGGGCGGGGGGGAATGTTAAATCCTAAAATGCTTGGGGGTAGATTTTTTTTTTTTTAATGAGACAAATAGCTATCAAAAATATGATACATACAGTAATGACACAATTAAATAGAATGTAAAGAAATGAACTTCCATTTTTACTTCAATTCAATGGACATGCTGCTGCTTCTGTTATTCACACCTTGGCCACCAGGGGGAGTACAATACATATAGACAGCACATATAAAGGTCACAACTCCAGTAATGTTAGTTTTTATATTATCTGTCTACATGTATGGCTCCACCATTTGTGTTACCAAATAGGTGCTTTTTTTTTTTTTAGCAAATAACTAGTTAATTTTTTTTTACCAATATGTGATGTCCACTGCATATTCAAACGCTGTATATTTAAATACCAAACTTGTTCAACCAAACCAAAGATTAATGCGAACATATAATGTGAAACGCAATAGACGGACTACTAATAATGAGCATTGATGGACCACATGACAACTGTTAGAAGATTCCGGTTCTTCCACAGCAAACTTTATGACCCTTTCTTTGTTAGGGCTGTAACAGTAAAGCAACCCAACCCCCAAGCCCGCTTTGACATAGGTAAAGCAGAGCATATTAAAGATTCCCAGACCCCACTTTGGAATACACAACATGAGTCCCGCATGTCCCATTGTGTGGATTTTAATCCACACAGCGTAGAACAAAGATGACGACTGGAAAGTAAGAGGTTAACTACTGCGTAACCCGGCAATTTACATGAGAAGAGCAAACGACTTACTGCTATTTCTTGTTGAACTTCACACTGCTGTGTTGCCTTTTTATTGGCTGACTATTTACATCTATCTTAATATAAGGAATTTGCTATGCACAGTATAAATATGCACCATGTGTAACATTTGCATACTTAGGGTCATTTTAGGTGTTTTTTTTTTAATATTAGCAGATTACAATGTTAATTGTGATTAAATTTTATTCCAAATCATTAGAGATGACATAATCGTTGTGTATTGTAATGCTTGCGTAATTGCTGACTGTTCCTATTAAAGTGAGATAATGCTACCTTGACTGTAATTAGATGTATTTTCACGACGAAGAACCAATTTTTAACTTGTATTGTCCTCCAACTTTGACAAAAGAAAAAACACTAACATAAAAAAGAAAAAGAAAAAACGAAGGCTGAGCGGAATTTATGACACCATGCAGTATCGATGCAACGCGCAATCCACACGCAAACTAGCCGCAGACGCGCGGCGCACATATTACCACGCGCGCACACATATAGATCGCTTTTTTTTTTCCTTTTTTTTTTTTATTGCAGACTTCAAATAGGCCAACTCCGGATCTGCCAGCTCCGTGTCAGCCTCATCAGCGCATTTCAAAAGCGCGTAGCCTGGGACAATGGAGCGACTAGCACCTCCATTTAAAGGTGGACATAGACGGACTGTCAATAGAGACTGAAGAGAACCGAGACGGCGACCAGCTTGCACCTCGCCTGCTTGCCCCCGAGCGGATTTGACACGTACTTGTTGATGAGAGCGTTCCCACATTCCCGCTGGGAATTAAGACGCGTCCGTCCAACCGACAGCTCCAAAAAGTCCAGCAACCTTTTATGACAGCGGAGTCCCGCGGACACGTGACGCGTGATAGCTAATCGATCGTCGGCTCGACTGGATGTTTGCTCGATTTACAATAGCACTGTAAACTATTGTTTTTGCACATGATTTTACATAAAAAATACCACCCCGAAAAAGTAGGAATAATAAAACAGTGACGATTTTATTAAATTGAAAGAAATCTACATTTTGTTGGCTGGGAAAATCCAGAAATTAATTTTTCATTATATAATCTGATTGTTTGAGTCATTGTCTGCTATGTAGCAACATTTCAAAGTAAAATCTTGCTTTTTTTTATGTAAAGCTGCAGATAAAGGTAGATTTAAAAAATAAGCCAATTTATGGCCCACCCAACTGTTTTATTGTACAAAACCATTTTAATGCTGCACTCTTAGAACTGCTCCCTCACAAAAAAAAAGGTCCAAATTTGGATCAAACAATGGACACCAAGTCCAAAACACAGAAAATTGGGTCATAATTAAACCCACTCACCACACTTCAATTTCTTGTCTTTTTTAATGCAGCAGTTTTTAGTAAATTGTGGAAATAGATTCCCCCCTCCCCATAAAAAATTACGCAGTGTTGTTTGTGTGTTATTTTTCTCCTGTATCATAAATCATTCATCATTGAACAAGTATTTGGACAAAATTATGCATAATGAAGACTAGACCACCTGAATCTTAAATACTCATCATAAAAAGACTTCATATACTTGAATGCACACTGCTAGTCAAAAAAACATTGTAGAAAAAAAGGGGGGAGGGTCCTTACCGATTTGCATGACACGCCCAAAGACGGACGTATTGTCCACCGTGCTGCAGTTCCACCTCCTCTGTCTAAACTGATACTGGCACTCCTTGATGCCCGTCTTGGCTCCGTCTCCGATGTACATCATGTGATCCTGGTAGAGCTGGCACAGCTTCCTCTGACCCTGAGTGGAAAAGACAACAAATAAAAAATCAATAAATCAATAAAACCCTTTTTGAAGCAGAATTATGAGTGACACAAACAGGAAGTTACCTGGGAGAGGCCGGACAGCTGACTGCATAGCGGCTGAGCACCGATGATGTACATCTCGGGCCTCTGGATGGGGGTCAGCGCCATTGACCTGAGATGAGCTAGTGCTTAGAACTTCAAAATATTTTTAAAAATTCCTCCTCTTGGGGATACCGTGAAGAACGCTAATATTTGCCAGGTGAACTTAACCTGCACATTTACTTTGTTAGTCAAGAAGTGTGGACTATTGAAGGGCCAATGGGGGCTTAGCGACCCCCCCCCCCCCCCCCCCGCCACACACACTTAGGGCCATTTGGGGCTCCCCCAGGGTAAATATTGTGACAGAGCCCTCACATTTGTTCTGGCAAAAAGTACCCCCCACCCTCTCCCTTCTGAAAACACACACAAACAGGCGCCTATGAATCAAATCTTGTCATTTAGCAACTAAATAAAACTGTGCGTAAAACTCGTGCGTAACGCCCGTTTTCACTCACCAAAAATGATTTATCGGAGCGCAATAAAACATACCAAAGAGTAACTCACCACCACGAGTTGGCGTCAACCAGCAACAACTGCGAAGTTCCGGTGAGGAGGGCGACCAGCAGCAAGAACAAGTGCCGAACCCCGAAACCCTTGGAGTCCATGATTCGTCGCCCGGTGCCGGGGAAAGTGCTGCGCTGTTGAGAAATGCGCACGACTGTAATTCGTGTTTGAAAGTAGTCCAGGAAGCAAAAAAAAAAATCCCTTTAAGTCAAGGGCAAGATAAGAAGCGTTACATCCAATCGAGATATACGTAAACTCACGTTGGTTTTACGCATTGAAAAGTCGCCAAAATGTCATCCAAACAATATAAATAAAACGAAAGCAACAATGTTGAAAGTGCGATGTTGATTAAAAAACATTTACAATAATAAAATTACAGATTTCTCCGCGTCCTATGGTTTTGCGGCCACTTCAGGGTCTCCCTCTCTCTTCCCCCTGAATCCTCACCCCCTATTCACCTCTGAACTACCCCCCCTCCCACCATATCCAATTCCCACCCATCTCCCCTCCCAGTTTTACGACCTGGTGTTGCGCGAGATTGGATGCAAAGTGGAAGGCAGGTTTGAATATTCCAAGCTGTTGTGGGCTTGGAATTCGTCTCTTGTCGTAAGTGATTTCAAGCTCCCAGAAACTGCAAAGAACTTCCCCTAAAGCCTTTTTGTCACAAATCGCTCGGGTGCATCTGAAGTGAATGATGGGTTTGAATAATTTTATCCTTTTGCCTTGCTTGCAAAATTAAGTGATGCATCCTAACCACGCCCACACAGCAACACACAAAGGCCCCTAAAAGTAAAATTTGTTTAAGTATGTCCACCTCCTCCTACATTTTCGTTTAATGCGTCACGGGGTGTTGCTTTCACTATACAATAAATAAATAAAACACACACACATAATACATAGTGGGGATGTGTGTGTGTGTGCGTGTGTGCGTGTTGCTATGACAACATCGCCACCCCCTGGAGGAACATAGGAAACACGATAAGAACTTTGGAGATGCAGGTCACAATATTTGGTACAACTATTGACACCTAATACATGAGGTGTTGCTAATATTTTGGTTGCCGCTTGCACAATACTGCTACGTCATCAATCAATCGTGAACATTTTGTTAAATGTTTGTTTTGTCATTTGCCTATTTCGTTTTGGTATCTGCAAGTCAGATTTTTTTTAAAGAATAAAATATTTAAATCTTGATTAAAATAGTAATTAGCAGCTGTAAAAATGTCGCTGAAATCATGACTCATTATTTTTTACTATGACTTTATTATTCATACATCCCCAACAACATTTCTTCATGAGCTGTGATGTAGTGCTCCAGTGCAAACACAAGGGGGCGCACTCAAGCCATACTGCCTAATCCCATTACATCAGGAAGGGGGGGGGGGGTATTCAGGACTAAAGGGAGCAACTTCAGCCATGTGAGATAAATAAAAAATAAAAACAGTAAGAGTAGGAGGGGGAAACAAGAGGGAGGGGGAAACAAGAGGGAGGATGAGAGTGAGAGAAAAGGCCGCTCCCTGGAGGTTATGAGCAATCGCCATGCAACAGGGAGCAATGGCGTGAAGAGAAAAGAAAAAAAAAAAAAAGGCCAACAGCTCATCTGTGGATTCAACAGCAGCAACACAGTCAACATTTCGTTGACTCGCAATGACCCGACGATGAGGACAAGAACCTACAAAACGCTACCAATGTTTATTTCCACTTGGAAACACAGCCTTGGAGTCCAGTCTCACCTCTACCGACCCATCTGCCCACCTAGTAAACATCTTGCGAGAAGCAAAAGCCGTAAAATGGCTAATGAAGGAAGACTAGGTTGTAAAGGCAATGTTGTTCTTTACAGGCAATGTCTTCCTTGGACTTGGGAACCAGCCCCCTACCCGCGACCCCTCCCTCTGAGCCGCTCTGGGAGGTGAAAGGTCAGGCAGTGTTGTAAAAACGGTGACCCTGGAGATTTTGGTGGATTTGGGAGCTTTCCGGAA
The DNA here is from genome assembly GCF_033458585.1 of Syngnathus typhle. NCBI lineage: Eukaryota > Metazoa > Chordata > Actinopteri > Syngnathiformes > Syngnathidae > Syngnathus > Syngnathus typhle. The sequence goes on from NC_083758.1 coordinate 3,557,413, forward strand.
ACTGCTTAGTTCTGCAGATGGAAATGTGTAATTGTTTGGTCCATAACGTCGGGCAAAAAGGGTAAAAAATATATCAAAAAATTCTTCTTCATTCATTTTCAGCTAATCAGCTATTCAGCCATTTGCAATTTTCTGTAATGTGGCCTAAAGAAAAATCATCCCAATTTCATTTTCTGGGATGATTTTTCTATATATATATATATAATATATAATATATTATATATTATATATATTATTTTATATATATATATATATATATATATATATATATATATATATATATATATATATATATATATATATATATATATATATATATATATATATATATATATATATATATATATATATATATATATATATATATAGCTAATTAGTGTCTTCAGTATATGATATTTTTTTGTCTTGATGTCTCTCTAATTGAATGGTTACTTCTTTGGCTATCTGGAATAGCTCAGCTAAAGCTAGCTGCTACCGCTACATGTGATGTCACTGAGTGGATTTTGGTGCTCTTTGATTGGCTGGAAACCAGTTCAGGGTGTACCAGCAGCCTTTTGCCCAAACTCAGCTGGCTCTAGCGTCCCCTTCTGTGACTATTTTCGTTCCACTAGGAGAAAAAAACACAACCATCAAAATTGGTGGAATATCTAACCACAACATCGCTAAAGCTAGCTACTACCGCTACGCGTATATTGTCCCTCTGTAGATTTTGTGATTGGTTGGAAACCAGTCCAAGGTGCACCCCAGGGTGCCCAAAGTCAGGTGGCTCCATCTTTCCCACGTGAGGACACATTATATAAAACTGATGGATGGATAATTCAAGCTCCTGCTTTAGTGTTTGGCAGGTTTTAACACAGAAAGACGGCCTTAGGCTTTGTGTGTGTGTTTTTTTTTAGCGCGTGTGTTATTCCTTTGCTTCATCACGCACCCTCTTCCCTCCATCCATCTCCTCTCCTTCATCCATCCTTCCTTCTGTCAGCTGGCAGAGGATGAGTCATGCTTCTCGCTCGGAGGCTCAAACTCTCTCCCTCTAAATATATCTTTCTCTTCACTTCTCTCTGCACCTCCTTCCCTCAGCATCTTCATCGGCACGTCTCTCGCTCTCTCTCACCATCTGTTTCTTTTTCTCCCGCTACAAAGCGATTCCTCGCACACCTTTTCTTTTTTTTTTTTTACCTCTCTCCACCATGGTCTGAAAGTGAGAGTGACGTTTCTATTCCTCCGTCTCTCAACCTCTCCTCGCATGGTCCACATGTGCAAGCTCCGTGTTCAGCCCTCCCTCGCCTTAACTGTGGGAAAATGTAAAACAAGACCACCCGCTTGTCCTACACGGGAGCTGAATCAGAAAAAATAAAATAAAAAATTTACACCTAAGAATTTGACCATTATATAAAACAAAGAGCATTGAATGCTAACACACAAAGCAAAACATTTTTTATGATTTTCATTGGCAGGGCTAGAACCGATTGATGGCATTTCCATTCATTTCAATGGTGACTGTAACTGTAATTCACGAACACCCCACTAGGTGGAGCTCTACTTTCCCTCACTCGATGTTGGAGCCACCACTAAGCATTTCTTTTCATCAATCGTTGCAAGAGTGTACAAGACAGTGTACCTAATGAACTGTCCAATGCTTGATGGAGACAACAATGAGTATAATTGAAATCATGCGAACTCGGGTTCCTGGCAACCGTTCGCAATCAAGCCGGCCCACTTTGGCACGTCGGCGGCGTTAGCTATACGCCAGGCCTCGTTTGCCACCTGACAGGAGCCACGGGAGAAGCCGAATCCCCCAAGCAGGAAGCCCCGGCAGGGCCACCGAGGCTGGGCCAGATTGCCTGATTTCCCCCCGGTGCCCTGGAGCTCTGGCGGTCAAACTACAGCCGGCCTCGTGAGCCCCTCCCCGGAGAAATTAATAACACACACGAACACACACCATTTCCATCACTTCACAGGGAATCATATTGACTTTCATTCATTTCCTGCGGGATTACCTCTGAACCACACTGAAGCGTAACTTAGCTAGCCTTGAATTTGAGCTTTTACGCCCGCTTTGACGCCGCTTTTTTTTTGTTCCAAATTGAATAAGCCGGTCCCAATTAGCAAGTTCTTCAGTCAGATATTTGTCCCTAAATGGTGACAACAACACAAATACTACGAAGAACCTGCCAAGTCGTGAGTTCTTATTTTCTTTGTTTCTCCCGCCGCTAACTGTTTTTTTTTTTTATTGGGTTGCACGCCATGTATTCCCTAAAAAAGCAATTATTCTCATGTTAACTATGCAGAATAAGTCGTATTTTAGCCCAGCAGGCCTACAACAGATGAAATCCGTCTAACTATTCCCCAAATGAGTTACAGAAATGTCATATTTGTTCTAAAATGGTGTACTTTTATGTGATTGTATAAAATGACTGCATGACCATTTTACACTTGCCGGCCACTTTATTAGGTACACCTGCAGGGAGAGAGAGAAAAAAAAATCCACTTTGCGCAAATGGTAAAAGGTGGAAACTAGATCTTTTTCCACCATCACAGCACACACACCTACACACACCAACACGCAGTCTTTTCATGCCAACAGATGACAGAGTGCATTGAAAAAATGCCAAAATGCTGACTACTGAGGGTGAGAGCGAGCGTGCGGCTGAAAAATCTCCGATGTCAGACTGCAGAGCTGGCAGAAACCAAAGGCATTGTTGAGGACACACACAAACGCACACACACACACCTAGGAGGCCTGCATGTTGTCAAGGCATGTGTAGAAACACACACACACACAAAGTCTGCGAGGCGACGTAGCGAGACGAGCTGTCAGGGCGGGCGAGGAAAGTGGAAGCGCGTGGAAAGACAGGAAGAAAAGCATTCTGACAAAAAGACGGGGGAACGACCTCATGATGGCCGCCGGTGTTCATCGGCGGTGGGAAGTCCGAATATGTTAATATACTTAAGTCATGTCAAAAACAAAAGGTTGCCGTATGATGAGATGCTACGAAGAAGTGGAAAAGCACTTGAAGGGGGGAGCTGTTGCCGTGCTGCACTGAGAGCAAATGAACTTTATGATTAAGTAAGTGTCAGCCAGCGTCTCATCTCGCCTCTTATTGATGCCGCGCTGCAGACTGCTGGGAAATATCGCATCAAAACACGGCGGAGGCGAGCCATAAGCGTGAATTTGACTTTGTTATGATGGGTTGAAAGGAGATATCTAGTGTGAAAACAAGGTTTTGTAGGTTATAGTCAATTTTATGCAGCACTTTTTATCATTGAAAAAATATAACAAATGGTATTTAAGGATATTGTTTGCAAGGTGGCTAGCTTGTTAGCTGTCAAGCTAGCGAGTGGTCAAAAGACGACTAATTTAGTACAGTGGTATCTCGACGTACAAAAGATCCAATTTACGAATTTTTCAAGACGCGAGTGGTTGCTTGGCTGATGTTTATTTTTATTTTTATTTAACTTGAAGACAAAATGTTGAGTACAAGCACTAAATATTGGCAGCGAGCGACAAATTTTGAATCAAAGTCGAAGTTTAAACATCAACAAAGGAGAATTACAAAGCATATTTGTTTTTTCCGGAACAAATCGGCATTCTGACAAATATTACTGCAGCTTACTTAAATGTCAAACCCTTCTTTGAATATTACGTGTGCTTGCATTTTATCGCCCCCTGGTGGCCAAGGTGCGCACACAAACAAATCATGACGCATGCATTGTTTAATTCTCTACTATCTGTCGAATTATGTTATTAATGCATATGAGGCGAAATCTATCTCTATTTTGAGTGACGACGCAGGATTGTAATTGATGGATTGCTAATTGCTAACACTACTGCCACCTGCTGGCATGGAGGATCAGAAAAAGGAAGAAAGCACGTTTTATCTTTGAGGCCTCGACACAGGTGCCTCTTGAAACACCTTTAGTGCGTTTTCGCCACGAGATGTCGGACATGGGTGGGGGCTAGGGGGTTGAAAAATAAAAGCCCAAAACAGGAGGTGAGAATAATGAGCGTGAGGCTCTTTGAAAGCAGCCATACTGCTGACTTCCACACGTGCACGCGCTGTGCAGGTGGAGGTAGGAAACACCTCAAAGCAACATAAAAGATTTATATCACACACACACATATACACAGACACACACAGGAACACAAACTTTCGCCGCATCAATGTCACTGTCTGCTTTCACTTTCATATAAACCCCGCTGCTGTGTGCATGCATGTGTGTGTGTGTAGCTCTGACATGGGAGAAGCCATACTGGTAGGTGTCAGCTTTCAGGGTGGGGGGAGGAGGAGGTAAAGGAAGGGGGGGGGGGGGTTATCAAGTTGACACACGCTTGTGTCGCCTTGGCAACCAGCAACAATTATCCGCTGACGACCCTCCCCCTGATTCATCAACACGTCGGATCGCACATGTAGCGGGCCGTGCATACATCAGCACTTTACACGCTCGCATGACACGACTTGTCAGACTTTAGGGAGGTGCCACACACACATTTATAAACACACGTACACACACCATCTCCAGAAATCATGTGACTGCTTCTCCCTCCTCATCCCCACTAAAAATACTCCTCTTCCTCCCATCACTGCTTATTTCCCCGCTCTCTCTCGCACAGTGTGAGTGCGAGCATGGGCTCAGCAGGCAACACACAGACACACATGCAGGGAACACACACACACATATGCACACACACACACACACACACGGCCAGGCAGGCAGCAGGTCATGCAGAGGCTCAGTGCTTGCTGCTCAACACTGAGCCTGTGGCTTTTTGTCCCGCCTCCCTCTGTGTTTTCACCTCTTTGCTCTTCTCTCCTTCTTACCTCCACCAAGGAAAACTTATGAATCCAAATATGGTCGTTGTCATATTGTTTTGTTTTTTTAATTTACAAATCAATACTATTGGTCCAAAATTGTATGTGTTGAAAATAGCTGGAGGAAAAAGCTTCTGTATCTCTGCGGGAGCCGTGCAGATTTATGTCGCCTCAAATCTAAGAGTTACATTCGTTTGGCTAAACCATGAAGGTGCATTAGCATGATTTTTTTTTTTTATCCTCTACGACTCCGCTCAGAGTTTGGGAAGGGCGCCGGCAAGCTAAATTTGCCCGATTTATTAATTTCCCGAGGATTCTGCTGAAACACCGTAACACCAAACCAAATTCAATCCGGATCAAATCCAGATTATACATCAAACATTGCAAAAATCTGTTCATATTTTTTAATTTACAGAAGACAAACGTTTTCCCTGCCACCGAATCACACTCAACCCCACAGGCGACTTGCTTTTCTATTCCCTTTTGAGCCTCACAAATATCACATTTGAGTCCACGGAGCCTGCACAGGAAATGATCAGTCTCGCGTTCTAATTGAGACGAGCCCCGAGGGTGAGGCTAATCCCATCATAGTTTATGACTACGCCGGCAAACCCGTATTGGTCTCTGCCACGGAAACTCTGAAAACTTAGCACGCTAACCTAGTGGCACGCACGCTGTCAATCAAAAGTGTTTGTACTGGCCATTACACTTAGTATTCACATCACGACTGTTCGCTTTGAAAATGCATGACACATAGAGCGGATGGCGTGTCCAGGTGTAGCAAGGACGTGCTGTAGGAGTCGGCCGCCGCCGGGGACTGCTTTGTTTCGCCCTTGATGACGCACGCTGGATAAAAGGTTGAAGCACCTTCATATTAGTCACACTTGCTTGATTATACTGACGAATAATTATCTTCAGAGACACACAATTCCATTTAAACTCATTAGATTAGCCGGGGTTGCTACCATAATAGCATTGCTAAAAAAACAATGCTAGGTTCATATTTTGGCTTATACAACACATTTATAATCAAAACATTGCACCGATTGCCTCCACAAATAAAAATTAATGCCATACCCCCCCCCCAAAAAAACCTCCTAAATTGCTGATTTTGTTTCACCCAGTTTAATCCTCACCTGATCCCTGTTCTCTATTTCACTTTACTTCTACGTTTCCCCATCAACTCTTCCTCCCCCTCGCCTGCTCTCTTCAAGCACTCGGCCACACTCCACTGGCTTCAGCAAACGGCTCCCCTGTCATATTATCTCTCTCACACACATACACACACATACACACTCGGTGGGGCAGATGCAAGCATAGGCACAGACATATGTTCCATTGAATGAAGAGGCTATGCACACGCACACGCGTGGAGATAACACACACACAGAGTCCAAGGTTAGACTGGTGGGAAAAAGAGGCCCATTGCAGGGGAAGAGAGTTGGACGCCCAAGCTCGAAAAACCTCTCCAGCAACACACACTTTTTTTTATTTTTTTACTGAATTAATGATGAATGTCATAATTTAAGCAAAGCCAGATGCGAAATGACAAACAGCTTCAAAGTGATTACATTGGGACTTAATAAAACACACACGAGGATTTTTTTTTTTTTTTTAACACTATGGGTGTTAATTTATCGCCTCAGTAAGTCATTTAAGGACACCGCTGCAATTCTTAGTCAAACTTGCAGTTTAAACGAGCTTGGTTTCATTTGTGCAGAAAAGGAACCAAAGTTTCTTCCCGTTACAATTCAAACAGAGGAAAGTGGTGCTGTCCCCTGAATAACTGAAACTTTGAAAAAAAGAGTTACAAAACTCCCACCTAGCGACAAACAGTGAGCTACATTGGAATTCAGCAATAATGAGTTGAAAATTATAATAGAAAGTTGCTAAGGTAAGAAATATTCCACATGAGGAAGATAGCCCTATACAGGCTATTTATTTGCATCTGTATGTCTACTTTGGAAATCTCAGATACATTTGACATAATTTGAATGGGTAAATGATTCACAAAATTAGCTGGAAAATAAATGTAGTCTAAATTGACTTGAGGGTTGAACGCAGGACTTTCATGATTGACACTTGGTGAAAACACCTCCAGGATGACACAGAAAAAGTCAGTTGATTGTTCACAAATTTGGTTGGAAAACAAATCAAGTCCAAATAATAAATCAGTTTTATTTTCAAAAATGTTACTAATATTTTCCATTTCCAATTGCGCGGACCAACTGCAATACCGTTACGGACCACTACGGACCATTGATTGACAATTGGTGATTTACACGATGAGGTCTCTTTATATGTATCTCTGGAGCCCAGGTGGGTGGAACAAACCATTTTGAGTAAGGGAGGGGGGGGGGGAGGTTTAATCTTTCTGTTAAAATATAATATCCCTACAAAGTACGGTCAATTCTTGCTTGTTTAAAAGGAACATCAATTTAAGAAATGGAAGCACCTATGATGACAGTAAACATGTGTCTAAAAAATACTTTTTGGCCACAAACCTGAAACAATCCGCCATTTAAGAATGACTGAAACCTATTGGTTGCTATTTCAGTTTATTTCAGTGTGATGGTGTCCAATACATTTTTGTCAGCTATTCACTGTATGCCCCCATAGGACTTAGCTGTATTCTCTTTTCGTTTTGGAGGAGGATTTCCCCTCATTGCAGCAAAAAGAAAGACTTAAACCGAAACACAAAAGGTGTCAGCCAAGTAAGAAAAGTGAATAGACTTCTCTAGTTGACTTTCCTGTTTCCTGTGTGGTCCGCTTAAAGGGTTAAAGCCCAGAGTGAACTGAATTGTAAGAAGTTGGTTTCCAAGGGAAACTGTTCGCACCGTTCCAGCTGAGGCGGAATGAACCAACTGCTTGACACGGAGGGGGAGAGAAAAATCTTGCAAGATTGCTAATTCCGCTTCCTGTTTCGTTATAACACGTCAATTTGCTATGTGTTATCCATTAAGTATGACGGATGCATTTTATTACGTTTTTACAAGTTGTGAAAAGTGAAGTTTTAAACATGTTTGATTAATATTGCCATGTACATTCACCCCTCCCGAACGAGTAGAGTGCGGGGGTCCCTGCCAAGTCGGTTTGAAAAGAGCAGACAAAGGCTTAGAGTGCAGGACGCCCCTCGCCTCTCTCGCACAATCATCCTCCGGAGTCTTTCTTCCTAGCTCCGCCCGCCATGGAACAAGTACTCGGAGTCGTTGAGGTCGCTCTTACTTTCCGCCTCTGAAATGCACGACCGTCTGGATCCGCGCTGGGCTGAGAGTGGACGCCTTTTTGCGGCGAGAATCCAAGAAGGAAGCTTCGTGTGAGGGAGGGAAGGAGAGAGGAGAGAGAGAGCGCGAGAGAGAGCGAGAGCGAGAGAGGAGGGGGAAGGTTTGACGCTGTTTCCTCCTTTCCTCCGCCTCCTTCCTTTCGCCCCCTCTCCTCTTTTTTGGCGGAGGCAGGAATATACGCTTTTTGGACTGTTTTGCCTCGCTTCTTTTCGATGTGACTGCGCCAGCACAACCGGCTCACGTTGCGCTCAAGAGTTGGCTCGATTGCGCACACTTTGGAAGAGCAGAAAAGAAAAGTCAGGTTTTTGTGAGAGGGAGGGAGGGGGGGGGAGGTACTGTTGCTACTTTTTGTAACTGAAAGAAGGTTTTTTCCTTTTCTCAGCCGTGGCGGTGTGGAGTATTAATTCTTATATGCCTGGGTTTTGAAAAACAATGGAGACGCACATTTCGTGCCTCTTCCCGGAAATTTTGGCCATGATTTTCAGCTATCTGGACGTGAGGGACAAAGGCAGGGTGGCCCAAGTGTGCCTGGCTTGGAGGGACGCGTCGTACCACAAGTCGGTGTGGCGGGGGGTGGAGGCCAAGCTGCACCTCCGGCGGGCCAACCCCTCGCTGTTCCCCAGCCTCCAGGCCAGGGGCATCCGGAGGGTCCAGATCCTGTCGCTGCGCCGCAGCCTGAGCTACGTGATCCAGGGGATGCCCAACATTGAGTCGCTCAACCTCTCGGGCTGCTACAACCTCACAGACAACGGGCTGGGCCACGCGTTTGTGCAGGAGATCCCCTCGCTGAGGGTGTTGAACCTGAGCCTCTGCAAGCAGATCACCGACTCCAGTTTGGGTCGCATCGCCCAGTTTCTGAAGAACCTGGAGGTCCTGGAGCTGGGCGGCTGCAGCAACATCACCAACACGGGGCTGCTCCTCATCGCTTGGGGCCTCAAGCACCTCAAAAGCCTCAACCTGAGGTCCTGCCGCCACGTCTCGGACGTGGGCATCGGCCACCTGGCCGGCATGACCCGCAGCGCCGCCGAGGGCTGCCTGAGCCTGGAGTACCTGACTCTGCAGGACTGCCAGAAACTGACTGACCTGTCCCTCAAGCACATCTCCAAGGGGCTGGCCAAGCTGCGGGTGCTCAACCTGAGCTTCTGCGGCGGCATCTCGGACGCCGGCATGATCCACCTCTCGCACATGAGCTCCCTGTGGAGCCTCAATCTGCGCTCGTGCGACAACATCAGCGACACGGGCGCCATGCACCTGGCCATGGGCACGCTGCGCCTCTCGGGCTTGGACGTCTCCTTCTGCGACAAGATCGGCGACCAGACGCTGGCCTACATCGCCCAGGGGCTGTACCAGCTCAAGTCGCTATCGCTGTGCTCGTGCCACATCTCCGACGACGGCATCAACCGCATGGTGCGGCAGATGCACGAACTGCGGACGCTCAACATCGGCCAATGCGTGCGCATCACCGACAAAGGGCTGGAGCTCATCGCCGACCACCTGACCCAACTGGCGGGCATCGACCTGTATGGATGTACCAAGATCACCAAGAGGGGGCTGGAGCGAATCACGCAGCTGCCCTGCCTTAAAGTGCTCAATTTGGGACTCTGGCAGATGACGGAAAGCGAGAAAGTCAGGTGATGGCCAGGATCACGCGCTGGTCGGGAAGTGTTAACGAATCTCATATTGAGTTTGATGCAATTATGATGATGCATTCACTCCCCACCCCCCCCCCCCCCCAAAAGCCATTTGGAGCACGGCGTCAACTTTTTCTTATTTTGCGATCCCGCCACAGAAAAAACATTCGGCTACCTCGTAAGAGCTTGTTTTTCCACAAGAAGGAAGGAAAACCAGAAAATAGGAGAAAATGTGCCTAGAGGGACTGTCTGTGTCTCCCCCCCCCTCCCTCCCTTCCTCCCTCACTATTTCAAGAGACAATTCGCAATCATCTGATCGTTATGCAAACCCGTTTCATGTATGCGATTTTGTTCTATTCGAATTAAAAGCGCGTCTCGATCATGTTCGTTCATACACGCAAAAAAAGTTGACACGCGTGAAGTTCAGGTAGTTCAGTTGAAGGGGGAGGGGGGGCGGTTAAAGCTGCTGGGGACAAATGTTGCTTCAAATTGAAGTGATTTAGATTATCTCTTTACCCTTTTATCGATTGAAATGAATCAGGGTTCCATTTTTTTTTGTTAAAGGAGAATGTTTTTTTCTCTCGTTTTTCTTTTCTCCTCGCTCTCTCCATCCCTCCCCTTGGATAAAAATACCCCGAGCCCATTCAGAGTCACGCTTGGAATAAGAAGCAACCGATTTATTTTTCTGGCGTCCTTGGCTTCTCGGGTTACAAGCTCGGACCACATCTTTCTGTTGTTGTTTATTTTTATTTTTTTTTATTTCCCCCACACACGCACTGGCAACGTGTGCGCGCGTTTATTTTGATGTAACGCAAACGACCTGCTTGATAAATACGGATGTGCGTCCTGCTGAAACAGCTGAAGATTAAAAAAAAAAAAAGATGTTCTGTATATTATGTTTGTAAAAATGTTCAAAAGATCAAAAAAAAAAAAAGAATTCCAAACTTAAATTGTTTTATATTCTTACGAGCAAAAAAAAAAACAATTAAAGATATTTATATAATGAATCAAAAGCGCCTTTTGTGTTGATTTTAGTGACTCCACATTGGTGAGGATTAGCATATTTATTCTGGCGTCCACTCCCCCTCCACCTTCGTCATCATCATCATCATCATCATGCCTGCCTTTCATTCCGAGGAGCTGAGGAGAGGAAAAATCTGTTGTGTTGTTTTATTATTTATGAGCACACTCAAAATGGATGCCTTGATTTAGCCGCATTGCCTTTGTAATTAATGAACACGAGGCGCCGCACTGTTATATATTATCGGATGCCCTTTTTTTTTTTTTTTAAACGAAACGCTATTATTAGCATATTATTTATTGGGGTGACAGCTGTGTACAGTGTGTTCACTCGCTATTGTGTGTGTGTGTTTTGAAGTCAAAAAGACAGGTTTTGGCAAAAATAAGAGGGGGGGTGGTGGTGGTGGGGATTTTTCCCTCTCTCCTCTTGTTCAGTCACGCATACCAGATCTTAGGCCAACCAGGAGACCCCCCACTCGCCTTTTACCCCCCCCCCCCCCCACTTCTTTTTAACATTCCACACCATCATTGAAAGCATTTAGGCATTCCCTTCTGTCCCTCTGACGCCATGTCTGTGGGGATTTTGACCAAAGGGACAAAATGTCCACCCCCCCACAAAAAAAATCCATGCCTATATTTTCCATACCGTTATTTTAGCGATCGATTCCAGTGACATCCCAGAAGCCAGAACGTGTAACTCTGCGGGCTAATAACGGCAATGACAGCTTTAACACCGCCTCCTTTTACGGCTCCTCGTCAACTATTATGTTTGATTACAAGTGCAAATAAAACAGGCGACGAATAAAACAGGCCACGGCCGGGTGGTCGCCCGTCGCTTACGCCGCCTCGATAAATCACATAAATAAAGTGAGCATTTTGCACTATTTTAATGAGGAAATAACTTCTTTTAATATGCACGTCTGTAAAAATCAACTGGAATGTAATAACTTTGCCTCCAGATGCTTTTTATCATGACCGTCACTCAAAATTGAGCGTTATTAGCCGTCCCTAATAATGTGACCACCAAAAATTCCATTTTGTTTTTTTCCATTTCAAGACAAGTGATCATTTGGGGATTTTTTTTTAAGCATCGGTCTCGCTTCTGGCTTCAGTAGCAAGATAAACTAATTATCCCCCCCCCTCCCCCCAACCACCTGAGGGCGCTGGCTTCATATTTCGCGACTTTAAAAGGTCACGCTATCCGTAAAAGAGGAGATAAGCTAATGTATGAACGCTACCAGTGTCACACTCACTTCTGAAATAACAACTAAGTGAAGGACATGTTAATGATTCCTTACAATAAATATTGAAACAAATCTCAATGTGCAACAGTGACGCCATTTATCGACAAATCGGCAAATTACGACATCACAACCGATTACCGAAATATCTTCAGAACTCATTGGCCAGTGCTTCACAGTGCTAATGGACAATAACCAGATGCATACAGCCAGTCATGCCACACAGCCAAACCGATCATCTGACCCTAAATCCGATTGAGCATTTAATTTGAATTGCTAAAAACCAACAAGTCAGCAAAAGAGTCAAATCCAACCTCGCTACATGTTAACAGTTTGCCTTTGAGGCCTTTAAGCACATAAATAACCTCCAATTTATGATTTCCTATCTATTTCTTTTATCACCCAGTTTGCAGTCGTTTCCGGGGGAAAAATTGTGCCGCTGCCGTTGCGATCAAAAGCGCGCGGCAGAAGAGATTTACGCTAACGGAACGTCATCTCGCTCACAGCGTGCCTCTATTTATTTATATCTGAATGAGTGATGGATTTTCTAAGAGGTTCATTGCAAAGACCCCAAATTAGACAAAAAGGGCCTGCTTGAGTTTTTCTGCATTTAGGTCGCAGAGCAAAAGTCATCCAATAAAAACTTGTTCATAGTGTGCCGTTTGAACTTTGCGGGGTGTGTGATCGCGTCGCTAGCTGCGTCAAAACTTCCTGTCAGGCAAGCGAGGACTTTTATTGTTCGTCATTAAAGTAGCAGTTCACCATTTTGAAAAAAAGAGAAGGGGGAATTGGCGCTCTTGATAACAAAGCTTTGAGGAGAAGAGGGGGGGGGGGCATTAGCAGCCTGATGCGACTGACCCTTCACTCCCCCCTCCCCCCACCCAAAACTCTCTTGTTTGTGGCTCCAGTGTTCTGTCTGCCTGTGGCTCTCTCTCCCTGCTCCACTTTTAGCCTCTTTTCGTTTTTGGTCATTTTTTTATTCTTTTGTGTCCTTTTGCTTTTTTGCTCCCCCTCTTCCTCCTTCAAGCCGGCACCTGGTGCTGAGGTGTCGCCAGGGTACAGTAGACGGAGCTTTGAAGTCTCCCCCTTTGCCCCTCCACCCCCTTGGGATAGTGGCGGGTGCAAAAGAGGGGGAGTGTCTAGTGTGCGTTGAGAGATTTCTAAATTTCATTCATTTTAATTTCTTTATTTATTTATTTTATTTTGTTATAATTTTATTTTATTATTGTGTGAAGGCGAAGGCCTTCACACATATGTTATTCTACTCCATTCACTTTATTATTATTTTTTTTATTATATTTTATTCTCCTCACTTTTTTGTCCCGTTTCATCTTTCACATAATTCATCCGATTCACTCCATTCCACTTTTCACGTATTCCAAATATTCAGGAAAGGGTGGCTTGTATTTTTCTCATTCCGAAAATTTTCCGATTCCGCAAAATTCCCAAAATTCCGACAAATTTTTCCCCATCCATTCTTAATGGCACATTCGACATTTCACAAAATTTCGTTTTTCACCTCTAACTTCTACATTTTTCAACCGATTCAACCCATTCCAACTTTCAACTGTTCATCTTTTGCCTACCTATTCCACAACTTCCCACTTACCAAAAATTCCAAATTTTCAAATTTGAAATTCAACCAAAATTCTCTCAAATTCCGTTATTCCACTCTAATTTCTACATTTTTCAACCGATTCAACCCGTTCCAACTTTCAACTGTTCATCTTTTGCCTACCTATTCCACAACTTCCCACTTACCAAAAATTCCAAATTCCCAAATTTGAAATTCAACCAAAATTCTCTAAAATTTCGTTTTTCTACTCTAATTTCTACATTTTTCGACCGATTCAACCCATTCCACATTTATTCCCCTTATTCACCTTATGCTTCCCACATTCACTCCCATTCACCCCCACTTCCACTATGCTTCCCACATTCACTCCCATTCACCCCCACTTCCACTATGCTTACACAATTCAACCCTTGACCCCCAATTCCAGTGTGGCGGCCATCTTGGATGACCCTGAAGTGCCACCAATGAACCCAGAATGAACCGGAAGTGCCCCAAATCAAACCGAAAGTGACCCCAAATAGACCGGAAGTGACCTCAGGTAAACCGGAAGTGACCCCAAATCAAACCGGAAGTGACCCCAAATGTACCGGAAGTGACCTTTTTAGACCGGAAATGACCCCTAATAAACCGGAAGTGACCTCAGACGAACCGGAAGTGACCCAAATTAAACCGGAAGTGACCCAAATAAACCGGAAGTGACCCCAAATAGACCGGAAGTGACCCCAAATAGACCGGAAGTGACCTCTGGTAAACCGGAAGTGACCCCAAATCAAACCGGAAGTGACCACAAATGAACCGGAAGTGACCTTTTTAGACCGGAAATGACCCCAAATAAACCGGAAGTGACCTCAGCTAAACCGGAAGTGACCTGTTTTAAACCGGAAGTGACCCAAATAAACCGGAAGTGACCCAAACTAGACCGGAAGTGACCCGAATCAAACCGGAAGTGACCTTATTTTAACACTGAGTGCCCCAAATAGCTACATTTGCGCTAACTTTTTCGTTTTTTGTCTGATTTAACCCGTTTCAACATTTTTACCCCAAAAGTGAACCTCCTGAGGCCGTTTTTTTTGTTTAGTTCCAAATTTAGAAAGATTTTGGCGCAATTGCTTTTTTTTATTTACCCATTCATTCTCTATGGGGATTCAACATTTGCTCTAACTTTTACATTTTTTAACTGATTCAACCCGTTCCAACTTTCAACTGTACATCTTTTGCCTGCCTATTCCACAACTTCCCACTTACCAAAAATTCCAAATTCGAAATTCAACCAAATTCTCCAAAATTTCGTTTTTCTACTCTAATTTCTACATTTTTCAACCGATTCAACCCATTCCAACTTTCAGCTGTTCATCTTCTGCCTACCTATTCCACAACTTCCCACTTACCAAATATTCCAAACTTTCAATTTTGAAATTCACCACAAATTCTCCAAGTATTCTACATTTCTCAAGTAATTCAACACGTTTCAACATCGTTCGGCAGCATTCCCCGAAAAAGTTATTCATACATTTCGCCTTCACACGCAATTTCTCCAGAAATTGCAAAATTCTAGTTGTATTTATTATTTTATTTTATTAATTTTTAATTGTATTATTTTATTATTATTTCTTTTTAATATTTTATTTATTATTTTATTTTATTATTTTTTAAATTGTATTTTATTATTTATTTTTATTTTATTTTTATTCTCAGTACTAGAAGTGCTATTCTTTGTGTCTGCACAATTCTATTATACTGCCTCCTAGTGGCCAAAGCAAACACATCAGAAGGAGCAGCACAATGACCTGAATGCCAGTATTAAATCACGATCCACAAACTGTTAGGTTTTTCTTGACATTCTATTCAAATAAAGCTTAAGCTCGTGTCAGAGGTCACGTGAAATCAAACCGAGTAGGATCTCCCAAAAGAAACCATTTTTATGCATATTAAGTAGGCGGTGAGCAAGAAAGAGGAACATGAGAGATGAAGCGAGAGAGAGGAATTTCTGAGTCACTTTGACTGTGAGCTGCTAGAAGTCGGCTAGCCATGTTAAAATACCATAAGGCCACTGACACACACCACACACCCACGACACACATGCACACACACACATGGGCAGAAAACTGCTCCAAGATACGCCTCGAATCCAGTAAAGTTTGGCAAAGCACACACATTCATATTAAAACTTTATGCAAAAAAAAATCCTGCTGCTTCTCTCACGTAGCAAGCTGCCCAGCAGACCAGCTAATTATTTTCAACACACACAGAGTCACACACACCTTTCCCGCACATTCCTGAGCAAGGTAATGAGCTGCATTTCTTCACTAGAGACCTATGAAGGAGGTTTAAAAAAAATGTATATTTTTTATTCCCATTTCAAGCATTAAACATTGATGCGGAGACGCAACAATGACATCATCCTGATTCTAAAGTGACATCATCCGGAATGCATGATTGAACACCGAGATCATTTATTACAACAAGTCATGATGGATGCTGATTCTGATATATGTGCCTTGGCCACCGGAGGGCGGTATGATAACGATAAGATGACGTAGTTTCAACTCATTCATTGCCATTGACGCCTATAGTCGTCAAAGATCGACTTTGACTCAACTGGGAGTGAACGAGTGATGTTGATGCTAGCTTTTTTTTAGCCTGTCTGGTTTTCTCCATTGCATGCTAGCATAAAGCTAGTGGAGCTTTATAAGTTTTCAAGTCAAGTGTTGAATAAAAATAATGATATTTGTACTTCTCTTGTATTGGATCACATTAGACGTAGCTAACGCTCTAATTTGAACGCCGAAGGCGTCTTCGGCGGAATTGGACACGAGCGCGGCGGAATAAATCTTTCATTTCAAAACTATAAGGCCTTCATTTTCCAATCACACAACGGGCCTCACTGCTGAATATTTGATTGGGGGGGGGGGGGAGGAAAATTAAAAAAAATGCCGCCGTTCCAGTCAGCTGAGAAGCTATGGTGTGATGTTTTCGTCGTCGAGTGGCGGCCCCGGCGTGTCATTCACGCATTGACAAAGAGAAACTTTCCTGCTTTTTGCTGCTTAAAATGTGTCACACTGTTTCCCAGAACGCAGGGGAGACAGGCTGAAAGAGAAACGGACTTTTTTTCTTTTTGTGTCACATTTTGACAGGAAGTGCTGCATGCGTGAACAAAGAGCGCCTTTAGCATTGTGCATCGGTAACTGTACGAAAGAAAAAAAAAACACGACTTGAAACGCAACTGTGCAATTAACTCTAACGACGTGTTCCTTGTATTTTAAATCGCTTTTTTTTTAAGATAAAAACTCACTGATCACACAAATGGAAATTGGGGAGGCCAACCGGAAAACGTGAAGAAATAACGTGTTTGGCAAGAAAGAGATATGAAAGAGACATAGGAGGTGGAGGGAAGAGGCTGGAGTGAGGCTGGAATACAAAGAGGTGTGTGTGCGTGCGTGTGTGTGTGTGTTGTCCCTATGGTCCTTCTAGCTGTCTTCTCTTATTGATCAGCTCATATTGATCTGGTTTGGCACATAAGCCTCGACACACACGCGTGCACACGCGCACACACACACAAACACTCACACACACTGTACTTGATTTGACTGGGCTTTGGGCACGGGAGAGAAGATTGTTAACGCAAACACACGCGCACACACGTGACTGGGGTGACTTCATTAGGTACATCATATTTTCATAAAAATTGAGATACAGCGCTATATGTTGTTTTGTATCGGAATGCGGGATCAGAAGAGCCCTGGTAGAAATGCTTTTGATTTTTCTTTTTCAGGTTTAAAAATCCCCTTGGAATGAGAAACTTTGGTCTTTTGTGTGAGTGTAGACACGCACACACAGCCCACCTTCTGCTGCTGTCATGGCTGCGAGCTGTCAAAATCACCCCCCCTCCCTTCCTCTTCCCCCTCCTCTCTTGCTGAGCTCGTCTTTCTGTCTCCCCCCCCTCCTTCTCTCTATTTCTCTCCCCCCACGCCTGCACTTTAGTTGTGCGTCTCCTCCACATTTGTGTCGT
This sequence comes from Syngnathus typhle, assembly GCF_033458585.1. NCBI lineage: Eukaryota > Metazoa > Chordata > Actinopteri > Syngnathiformes > Syngnathidae > Syngnathus > Syngnathus typhle. The sequence goes on from NC_083758.1 coordinate 3,574,985, forward strand.
CTTTGCATCTACATTCTGCCTCCTCAACGCGCTCTCGCTGTCCTTTGCCTTCAACCGGAATGAGCATTTACATACAAATGGGGCTCCTACGGAAGGAAGGGATGAATGCGGCACGCTCGTGTTTACACCGACGTGCGTGCTATTCAACATGCTGTTTACATGCAAATGTAAACAAAACAAACAACCGCTTCGACTCTTTCGACAAATATGTGCATATGGATTCATTTCCGTCAAGGGTTGCCTACGATAAAACAAGAGTTGTCGTTTTGGCGATTTTATCGCAAAATCGATGAGCTTTGGAATTATGAACAGTTCCAAATCATAGTCCGTTAGAACAAAATCTTCAGGCTCCAGGTAGAAATCAAAAAGAACATCAGGAAAAGACTATGAGAACTTTATTTGCAGTTAGCATTTTGTGCTAATGTTGCTATCTTGAATGGTTCATAATTCTCTTTAATTTTCCAAGGCCTTAATTCAAAACAACGGCAGGTGCAAAACCTTTCAGCTTCTGCATGAAACAAAATGATAATGTCAGGAAAAGTCCAGGAGAACATCGACACTTTGAAGGGTGTGCGCACTTATGCAACATCCCCTTTCCAAAGGATAATTCAATATTCATCAACAGAGTATAGGTCACAATAACAATTTTTTTCCAATTTAATCTTAGTCTCATATTTATAACCCCCAAATCTGGCATTTGTACAAGGGTGTTAGACTTTAAAAACCCACAGTAGATCCATTTACTACTAATTTCCTTTTGTACATGACAAATAGGGTGTATTAAATCAAAAGTGCCCTTTTCGTCTTCCCTCGCTCCCCTTTATCCCTCTTACCTTTCCTTCTTTAACAGTGCAGATGGAGGACATCTTGATTCACGCTGTTTTTCTCGAAGCATCATTTATTCATGCGAGTGTGTTTGTGCTGTTTGTGTGTGTGGTGTGTGTGTGTGTGTGTGTTGAGCACATTTGTATGTGTCCATGTACACTCTTATGAATACACTTTGCTTACATTCATAGCAGGGTGAGGTGATCGACCCTCTTTTTTTTTTTTTTCTCCATCTCACGCTTATTTTTTTTCTAACAGCTGTAAGAAAACATTTTAGCAGTCTTTAAAATTGTGTACACTCTCCACTGGATGCACTTTTCCCAATAGTGCTTGTGTGTGTGTGTGTGTGTGTGTGTGTGTGTGTGTGTGTGTGTGTGGACCGCATGTAAGAAGGGTTTTAAAAATGTATATATTCTATAAGAGGGAGGGATACAGAGCATGGTGAATAGAAAAATACAGCCCCCTGTGTATGTGTGTGGTGTGGTGTGGTGTGTGTGTGTTGTGTCAGTGGAGCTGACATCTGATCTTGCTCAGCATGGTGAGAACTAGTGTGTGTGTGTGTGTGTGTGTTTTGTGGCCTGTATCTGTCCTCCTTTCTGTGTGGGTGGTAAGAAGAGGGAATGTGATGTATGTATGCGTGCGTGTGTGTGTGTATGTATGTGTGTGAGTGCACTTAGCTTGAGTGTATGAATGTGTAGAGTTGACACAATGAGGGGAGAAGAAAAAAAAAAGATTAATAATTATTCGTTTCATTTCCATTCGAAAAAATATCCCTAAATATCCTAGAATATTTTGTTACAGCTAAAGGTCCACACGAACACAGTAAGACAAGTACACATACACACACACACACACACGCAAGCAATATAAGTCATCCG